>NC_088202.1:149378792-149699919 GCF_037126465.1 Ornithodoros turicata | reverse complement strand
ACTGCATTGATGGCTTTGAAAACCAGCAGGCTTGTAGAATGGGTCCTCGTGAACGGCCACAAGGTTTTCAAGAATTCCAGCTGTTATGGAAAGTATATTAAAAAAACAAAAAGTCGCAAGAAAAAGCGCCGATAGACAGGGCGTTTTAGGGCACTAAAAGTTTAAATCTCCCCAAAATTCCTCCTTCAGCGCATTTTCCGAACCCAGTCGTCTGTTTCAGCACTATAATTATGCGTGTAACGAGAGCAATGCACCCGTCCGATTATTTCAAGCATACTATGGTTTTGGTGCTTACCGAAAACTTTGACCCCGCGTTAAATGACAGGGGCTTAATGTTCCCTAGTAAAACTTTGGGAAATGTCTATTAATACCATAGTGTATCCATGATAATTTTTTGGTCCAGAAGTGCGGGGGGTCGAGCAGGACCTTTGGATCATTTGGCGTAGAATGACCCAACGTGTAAGAACACAGTATCTATCGTTTTCATCGGAATTGATTGATTGATTTGTAAAAGAAAAAAAGGAGATGTTAGTCTCGAGCCACTCGGGACTGGCTACTCCAGGACGCGTTATTCAGAAAAGAATGGGAAACTACACAAATCTATATACTTTGAAATGGAATGGAAACGGAATGGATGAAAACATCACCACAAAACTTGGCACCAAAAGAATTCCTGCTGCATTGACAAGGGATTTACTGTGATGTATCCAGACCAGACGATTGTCCAACGTCTGCGCGGTGTAGGCGGTGTATGTCACGTGATGACATGCCCCTCTCCATATTGATTCCTTCCACGAAAGAGGCAAAAACCGTGTGTACCTAAAGTCGACAACTTATCATTATTGGAAAGCTGCAATTTCGACAAGGATATTTTTTGTAGCTGCTACACATATCCATGAGACACATGACATGGTTTTCCAATGACATTTATTCCCATGTAGTAGAGTAAGCGTTTGGGCTGGTTGGTTCATATTGAATTAAAAACAATTAAAAACCCCAGTGCTGGGTAGGACAAGGACAGAGGATAAAAGGACAAGGACCGGCACTGAACTGCAACCAAGTGAAGTTTATTTTTTTCGAGCAAACCAGTGACACCCCTCTCACCCCGCAAATTACACAACAAACACCGTACAATTTACGGTGTTTGTTGCATGAAACAATGGATGGATTTAATAATAGCATTTTCTCAAAAATCCAACCTTGGAGTGCTGTCGAAGCAAAGAACGTCTTGTGGCATTATCCAGCTCACGTGTTATAGGATGATCGCCTTTTACACCGGGACTAGTAAGTTACGCGGGTTCGAGGTTTCACATGGGTTTTCCCGAGACTTTCCAGACGAATGGAACACGACACATACTGTACGCCATTCATGGCCGCTACGCTAACAGGAAATGACATTTCAAGTCGTTCCTCATGAACCACACGAAAAATTGACCATTCAGAATGGTGTCCATGGTGGAAATGACGGTACGTCACCCGTGGCAAGTTTGAGACGCAATGACTCCCTGTCAACTGTGCGCGTGGGAAATGGCAATGACATTCGTTGTCATCGGCGCATATCATGGCCGAGTCATACTGGGAACGCGGAAACGTATTACTGGCTCAACAAGTCATTCAGTAATACATTTATAATACACGCCCACCCCTTTTCTTTTTCGTTTTCCCCCCTTTTTTCGGAATAGCAAGCCGGCTCTTTGCCTGGCTAACCTTTCCTTTCTTTTTTTCTTAATAAACATATCCCCCCTGCCATCAAGCATGCAGTTGTCCGGGCACGTCTTTTCCTGCTGACTTGGCCGAAACTCCCGAAAGCAGCTTTACAGCGATAGCTGGGAGCTTTTGCGCCGTTGCCAGTGATTATGGCGAGCGTCTCATAACCTGACGTCGTACCATGGAGGAAGGAAACACAGGAGCGGCACCTTCGACAGTTTTCCATTGGGACGAGCGTAGCCGCCTTTGCATTGCATTCTGTGATGCTCCTGTCTACCACGAGACCGCTCACGTGACCTTCCAGACAGCACGGTGTCACTAAAGTAGATGACGCCAACTGTATAGTGCTGTAGTTGTGTGGTGTCTACAGCTACCATGGAAGAAGGAAACACAGGAGCGGCCCTCCAACTGTTGCCATTGGGACGGGCGTGCCAGCCTTCGCATTGCATTCTGGGATGCTCCTGTCTACCATGTAACCGTTCACGTGACCCCAAGAGCCTGCCCAGACCAGCTCCTACAGCGGACGACGAGAGTCGCGATTGTCTTGCAGTTGAGATATCTGCATTGTGATGAACGCCGCGCGTCCAGTTTTATTTGTGCGTTCTGAGGTTTACTCTTGGTTTACCTTTCTACTACAAGACCGATCACGGTCTGCAGGAGAAGCACGCGGGACTAGAAACATAATTCCCGGTTTGCGTGACGACGTGGCCACTTTTTGTGTGTTTGTTGCTCAAGTGGTAAAGCATGCCAGTAATCAAACGTGTACAACAATGGAGGAAATGAATGAATCTGCAGCTGCAGCATAGCGCGAGCTTGCAAACTAACCATTCAAGATGACTCTCTCACAGACAAGGGTACGAAAGAACCGATTAAGTACGCACTTACGAATGAAACGTTATTCCCGTCACAGAGCTGCTTTTTGTTTAACGACAGCCGCAACCGCGGTAAGAACACGTTAACAAAACGTTGTCTCCGCAATGGTGCTCACATTTTAAGAGTAAATAACTTTGGAAAAGCATAAAAGCACGGAAAGCAGCGCGAGCAACAAAGCGCTAAACCGAAACTTTAGAGAGGATCACGTGGTGGTTTTGATAGGAGCGACCGCCAGAGGGATCCCACAGAAATCTGTTCGAAGCGGCCGCTCCTGTGTTTCCTTCTTCCATGACAGCTACCCACTTCTGCGGCGCCGCCACCAGTTGTGCTGGGACTGCAGCCTGGCGGCGTTATATAGCGGTACATCCATTTCCAAACTCAGTGAAATCGATGAATTTTCTGCAAAAATGAGAAAAACGCATTCTTGAACTTTCCCTATACGAAGAGCTGCTTCACACTGTGAAGCGTGGGTGCCACTCGGCTCCTTACTGTAACTCGTCTGGCGCCTGTGACGCAGGAAGGTGCATGACGAATAGTAGTAGGTCGTGGTAAGGTGATATCACATAGCAGTCAGGAGCTCTAATGTGTAACAGAGGGTCATCCCGTCGCCGTACATTCTGGTCATCTGGATGCTCCCCGAATGGGACACCAAGTGTATATTGCTCATCTCGCGCAACAATGCGCCGCCAAACGCCGGCATGCCATGTCGCGGCTGTCGCTGCCGCCTCCACACGCCCATGGGTGGCGCGCCGACCATTTCTGTCAGGCGCCGCCGGCGTTGCTGAAAAAAAAAATCTGCCTGGCTCCTAGCTCTAGTTGTGTCGCAGTTCAGATGGCAGTATTATACTGAACGCGTGCTTGCACTTTTATTTCCTTTTGTTCGGAGCTTTGCTCTTCTGTTAGAAGAGCAGTCACAGTGTGCAGAACGCAAAAGGAGTACGCGGGACCGAAACATCACGGGTGGCAACGGTGACTTCTAACGTACGTACGTTTCTTGCTTAAGTGGTAAAATTAATCGGATTTGTACAACAACCGAGGCTATGAAATGGATCTGCGGTACACTGCCATGTCCCAAACGAACGTTTCAAGATGACTCGAACACACACAGGCGACTAAAGCAACGGATCGTGTACTTACGAATAAAACGTGTTCCCGCGACAGAGCTTCAACGAGAGCCGCAGCCGGGAAGGGAACACCTTACCGTTTCTACGATGATGCTCGCATTTTCACAATTAATGACTTTCGAAAAGCAAAATCACACGGAGAGCAGCGCGAGAAACAAAGCCGGGCTCGCAAATCCGAAACTTTAAAGAGGATCACGTGGTGGACAGGACGAAATGGCGATTTTGACCCGAGCGACCGCTGGCTACGCTACTCTGCAGGGAAGAACCGCTCCGTGTGTTTCCTTCCTCCATGGGTACAGTAGATACGACCAATGACGTCACACCACCTGCAGCACCACTAACTGGCAGCGCAGGAAGAGGGAAATAAACTGTGCCATCTAAGATCCCCTAAATTTTCTTTCTTTTTGGTATTGTGCAACGACGACCGCAGGTGAGGAAAATTATTTCTTGCTGGTGATTTCAACTTGGACCGCAATCGATTCTATGCGGCCAATGCTTTCTTCATGCAGTATTTTAAACCATGGGAACCATAATACTAGGTGAGCGACGTCTGCTTAAACGGGTAATGAATTTAAGTATCTCGGAATAACGACTACACCTAATTTGAAATGAAATACTCACATTGATAACATTTGCAGTGTGGCGCTGATGTAGCTTTGTTCTCTCAGGAGAAAATTAAAACAAGTGTCGTCTACACTCTTAGAAAAAAGTATGGAGCAGTTTACATCTGTAAGGAGTTAATTGTTGTCACATATGTTGTGCCTAAAAGGTTGCCAAGTTCCACCTGCTACGAATGACAGGGTTACCGGTTCTGATTCGGTGAGCGAGGGGGCTTTTTTGTAGCAATTTCGATATACAATAATTGCTTTTACCACCCTTTATCAGATGCTATATGTTGACCTAGGTGGTGAGTTACCATAGAAGTTATAGAAGTTACCACCTTTTCACAGCCCTTTTTCTTAGAGTGTAGCGTCAAGTTGACTGCCTAAAAAAGTTCACCCGGCCAGTACGGCGCGATAGTCTGGGGCCCTTCAACTCAATAAAACACTGACAAAATTCATTTATTCAAACTTTAGGCGACTAGATTTTGTTTCTGAACTCCTGGATCGGGAAAATCTTGAACAATTGAGTGTTCGAAGGGAAATACGGAGGCTGAAGCGCTTTTACTTAGTATACCATGGCTGGTTAGGTCTTGGTCCTTCGTCCTTTCTGAGCCCACCTTCACGCAGACCTCAAGGATCACTGACACCTTCCTTCTTTTGTCCAACTATCGAAGAGTGGCCCTCCAATATTGTCATCTGTTGCGACATTTATTAAAGGGCTCCAGTCCCTTTTAGATAACCCTTTGTGGTTATTATCTGTCTCAGGATGCGGTTACTTTGTATTATTTTTGCTTTTGTGCTTTTATTTGTGCTTTGTCTGGCATTACTTCGTAGTTCCTTCTGGTTCAGCTGTATTTTTTTCTTTTTCTGTACCTTCATGGGCCCGAGACAGGGCGTGCCGTATTCTTAAATAAATATATATATAAGCGAGGGATTTTACAGCGACAGCTGTTAAGGGCTCAATGTCATGCACATCTTGTCCCATATGTGGCATCGACGAAACACAGAGGAGAAGAAACGCATCGTGGTGGCGTCCATGTACATTTCCCCCGCCCCTTGCCAAGATCGTTTGTTTGTTGGTTAGCTTTTGGGAATAGCGAGCCTACATCATGGCTAACCTTTCCCTTCTCCTTTTTCTTCTTCTTTGCATTGAACATATCCCCCCGCAAGATACATATTCCTGGCTGAAACTTTCACCATAGTACAGTGACCAAGGCCATTCCACCACCCTGAAGCACATCAAGTCCAACACCAAGAAGATCTTACTGCATTCAACAAAGCGAACCATTCTCGTAGCGACAGACCAGCTCAAATAAACACCTCTGTCGCTGTCGTTTATTTCATTTAACTTGTATCATATCTGCCATGAAAAAAAAAAAAAACAGACGACAAGACCGAAAATTTAGTCGGAATAAACAACGAGTAAACGGTCCTCGCGAAGCAACTTGGAGAGGCAGTGAGTTAGTGTGTCTCCTTTGCCCTCTTCAAGGGGATGACATTCATCTCGCTCCTATGCAGTGGGTGCATATACTTTCTTGAGAACGAGAGGTCATTTTGTGACAGGGATAATGTTCTACGGTAGATGATATTACGTGGTCAACTTATTTTCTTTTTTTATGTTTGCTTTACTTTTTCTTCGCAAAAATGGATCACTCTTCAAAAATATTCTACGAAGCAACGACGCGATGTGACACAGAAAACCCCAAATGACATTTCAAAATGGGTACCTCTGGCTGCAATGACTTTTTGTCAACTGAGTTACAGAAGTTACAGTTATAGAAGTTAGTTTTTTTGGGAAGTTTGGCGCAAATAATTTAAAGAAATTATGTCAATGGTTACTTTACGGGTTTAATCCAAGTAAGCGGGAACTATTTACGGTTTAACAATTCGAACAGTTGTGACATTCTTAGTTTACAAATAAGGCCCACATACCTTACGATATAACTGCTCAAGTTTCCTGCCTTCATTTATAAATTGACATTGCAAAGGCAAACATTTTCGCAGAGCTGAAAAGAGCTAAAGTTTCGGTCATAGAGAACAGCGCTGATGAAAATAACCTGTCGATCGATATCGTCTCATATCGGTTCTCCCAATATTTTCGAAAACCCTCGAAACAATAAAACAGACTCGGTCGATGAAATTGAAAAGCAGTTTTGTTTCCGTAAAACTAAATCAAGAAAAACTGGAGTGCTGAAACAAAACCAAGTTAATTCATACTTCCTAAGCAACTATCATGTCGAATGACATTGTTCTCTCTCTCCCCTGATTTTTGAAAACAGGAGCTTTATTTTTTGTGTCAATTACGCATAATTGACTATTTTGAACGATGTCATTCTATATGGTGTTTGGTTAGGAAGTGACGTTTAAGGCATTAAGTTTCACAGGCTGGAAATCTTGAAAGTAAAGTCCGATTGTAACTGGCTGAGCAACACAGCAAAATACAACAACATAGTGAAAAGAAAAACAACGCTGCGCTAAAAACAAACTTGTTACCATGAGAGTAGAAAACATAACATGTTTTTAAAACTTGGAGGTGAACGTTTAATTTGGAACGGGAATTCTATTGCGATGAAACCTGATGGTAAACATGCTGGCAGTGCTTGGGATTTTAATTCATGTTAGAACCATTGTTCTAGGGAGTTACCCACCCTCGACTGCTTCAAGGGTGCTTTTGTCGGCTTTACTTGGATCTAATGTTACACCTGTAATGGTGTAAAGTATACTGCTCCCGGCGGTGAAACCATATATGTCTTGCTTTCATCTGCAAGACATCTTCCCAGGCGAGAGGCTGTTCTTCTTCAGAGCTCTCTGGTCCAAATATCTCGTTTTCTGTCTCTTCATATTTCGTTAGCAGCATTTTCTACCCTTTGTTTCCCATAGACTGCGAAAAAACAAAGGTGGCTTCACAACTCCTTTAGGGAAGTAAGTAGCTTAGAAGACGCTCTTTGGGTGTAAAATTTACCCAATCCAATTTTAATTCCACTTTACTCATGGATGACTACACCAGTTACAGGTGTCACGCTTACACGATTAAGCGGGGGATTTATTGACAGAAAAAAAGAAGAAGAAAAAAGAAAGGCGGGAAACGTCGGCCATGCAGCACCCCGGCTTGCTATTCCCTAAAAAGGAAAAAAGAAGAAAAAGGAATAAGGAAAGAATAAATAAATAAATAAATAAATAATAATAAAAAGAAAAGATAGTCGGCTTTAAATGAATAAATAAATAAACAAATAAAAAGAAAAGACATTCGGCTCACTGGGAGCCCAAGAGGCCCGTATCACGTAGACGCTGCACGGGGCCAAGGAGTGTTGTGAGAGAAACGGGTTTACTCCAGAACTTGTGGAGCACAAAGGAACATTCATATAGGCTCAGTGTTGTGCGTAGCGGCGCTACTGTAATCGCTACTTTTTTCAGTAGAGGAGGTGTAATTCCGCTACATTTGTTATTTGTATTGGAGAAAGTAATTTCCGCTACAATTTTGAGTAGCGGAACCGCCTCCGCTACCGCTACTTTTGAGGGAGAAAACAAAATAAATTAGACGCTATACTCAAGCGTCTAAAGGTGATTTTACTACATGTTCCGTATCGTATTCAACTGCGAAACCGGCAGATCCCGACAAAAGTTTACGGAACACCGGAGTGCCGTATATCTTCATCGGAGCGACACCCTTGCAGAAACTGGAGCAGATAGACTTACAGACAGGTGACTGGGTACCCCATGTACCCCTCGGTAACTGTGTGCACTTTGGTTCGCTGGGATGTCGTACTGATCATGAAATACCTCGCTGTGGTGTTCCGTAAACTTTTGTCGGGACCTGTACATGGTATTCACTTTAGGTTGGACCGATTCATGTCAGACCAGAGCCTTCAAATCGCTGCTGTCTTAATTCCGAGGTTCAAGCTCTCATGGCTCACGGATGAAAACCAACGAAAGGAAGTAACCAGCTGGACCGTAAACGAAATGTTTAGGTGTTCGGTCGCCTCAAGTGAGCGCGCCGAGGAGTCCACGAGCGAGCTCCATGCAGATGATTTCTTTTTTTTTGGGGGGGAGTCAACTTCTACAGCAGATCCAGCTGATCGTGAGCTTACTCAGTACCTCTTTGTTCCAGATAACTTTAATTTGACATCGCTAAAGCAGGGTTGTCCAAGAGTGCGTTCCTCAAGCTGAATACCGCCGTTCCGTCAAGTGCGTCTGCCTAACGACTTTTCAGTGTTTGCGCCGATACGTTCACCAAGAAACGTGTTAGGCTCAGTGACGGAAACATTGAGCGGCAATTGCTCTTGAAGGTGAATGCAAGTGTGTAATGACTTTTTCAGAGAGTACTGATCGCAAGAAATAAAAGTATCAGCAAGCGCACATGTGAATGCACATTTGATGCACGTATGAATCGAATGTATGAATGAATGTGAAGAGCACATTTGAATGTATCGAATCACATTTTCATAGGCCTTCGGCGAGAAGGTAGCGGAAGGCTAAATACGCTACATTTTTTTGGTAGCGGTAGCGGTATCGCGCTACATTCGTAAATTTGTAGCGCCGCTAGTATCGCGCTACTTTTAAATAGGGTAGCGGGTAGCAGTATTTTGCTACCTAAATTGAGTAGCGGGCACAGCATTGTATAGGCTGCATCGTAATTCGCTCGATGTGACGTGAAAGGGAACCGTTAGAAGAGGGAGGACACACTGTCACCTGGAAATTTGGGTAGTCACAGACAAGTACTTATCAAAGAAAGCATACGAGCTGCCCTTCATTGGCCAGTTTCCTCGAACGCGGTAAACGCCGGAATAAATCATTAAAGATAACGGCTTGCCAGAAGGTCACACGATGTCTTCCCATAAGGACGAAATCCTCACCAACTGAGAACTTATTGCGAAACTAATTATTAAATAACCGAGACGATGCAACAACTGAGTAGCTAGACTGTGGTACCCGTGGTTCTAAGTCGAATATCTTGACACGATAAGCAGGGCGTTGTTACTCGCAACTTGTTGATTAAAATTTAGGCAGGAATGGGGAGTAACTATTGACATAGTCAGGAAGTCATTTGGCAAATGGTCCTGTATCTGTGTTCCGCCATTGAAGACGCATTCGAGGGATGATATCAGACTACCCTTTGAGAAATTTCTCACTATAGTATGTATGAGTTGAGCACTATTTCCTTTGGGGTTGAGGGAAAAAAGAAAACAGTGAGTGACGCCCTTTTGACCGGCATTTTCTGTAATGGTCGGTGATCCAGCCCGCATCGTATCTCTAAGCCTTAACAATGCCGACGGTATTTTCATGGAAGGTGGAGCTCTTTATGGAGCTTCCGACGAACAAAATTGATGAAGGTCTGTGTCCATGAATGGTGGCACCCAAGCAGAAAGGACAACCTTTTCTGCAAAACGAGAAGCGGCTAATGAGATAAGGTGGCCATCAACTTCTCTGAGACAAAAACAAAAAGAAATCGGGCTACGAACGGTCTATGCGGGTAGCCCGAGGAGCAAAAATAATGTATCGGATCGCCCGATGGTCTCCGTTTATACAAAAACGGAAATGACGTCATGGTATAAAGGTCGTTTTATGACGGGCCCCTTCTTATTTTAGGAATAATGTAAACACGCTCGCTTTCTTAGTAAAGTGTGCAAGTATGCATGTCGTTTTCACCGCTTCCAGTTTTATTCCAAAACGCCATCCGGATTCACAGCAAATACGCTCAGCGCCAACCACTGTGCCGATTGATACAATTATCGCTTCTGATTTGAGGAAAGAGAGGGTCGTATACTCGTGTTTTGCCTCCTGTTTTCAACAAATCCCCAAAGATGCATGGTTCCGAGCGTCCTTGGTCGCGGAAGGGCAGGAGGCTCGTTTATGTTAACCCGAGAATGTTTTACCTGTGCTGCCACACAAAGTGCCAAATCTGTCTACGTATCCCAACAGTGTTCAACTATAGCTCTCTCCACTTGGAGTGAAAGTGAAGCCTCTCTCATAACTGCGGAATCTATTACAATTGCTGGAAAAACTCATTAGTATTATACACTACAACAGGAAGTGAACTCTTTGTGGCATTTTCTTAAAATCCATCGAAACTCTCTCACCACAGCTATACCTCCGCTAAGAAATGCTCAGTTATTTAACTTTAGACGAAAGCGATAGGCAAAGTAGGATTTATTTGGGCTATTTTTGCGTTGGAACACGACCTCCAATGAAAACTTGATCGATCGTAATCACGACGCCTCCATGCGAGCAAGAGAAAGCATTTTTCGTGAGCATTTATTTGTACGCTGTTTTAATGACGAAGCTCGTCATAAATCTTTCTAGATCGCTCCATTGAGCGGGAAAGCTTTCGTGACTGGAGGCAAAAAGAGGAACAAAAAAAGAGAAACGCTCATTGGGCCGGAAAGAAGGGCAAAAAATGGTTCTTCTCGCCCTCTTCATCCGATGGAATTGGAGGAAAAAGTGATAGGCGGTCGGAAGGGAGGTTTCCTCTTGTTGTCCCTCCCCCGGGGAGAGAGGGAGGTCTGCCAATCGGTTGAATGAACGACACTTGTTCAGGGGTATACGTTCCAAGAGGAAATTTCCCTACACTCTTAAAAATGGTGCTGCTGGTGAAAAGGCTGGTGGTGTTGTCCGCTTCACAGAGGTGGGAATGTGCGCCCTGGGCCGATTTCTATGGGAACTGGGCCGACACAATTCTCTCGCATTAAGAAATAGCCGGTACTCCACTCTAAAAACAGGGCTTCAGCGCATAGCACGCTGTGCGCCAACCATTGCCACGAATGATAGGGTTATCGCTTTTGATTCGAGAAGAGAGGCCGCCTTTTTGTGGCAATTACCATATACCCAAATTGCCACAAAAAGGCTCCCCTTCTCTCCTCGAATGGGAAGCGATAACCCTACCATTCGTGACAATGGTTGGCGCAAAGCGTTTTCTGTTTTTAGCGTGTAGTTATGCGCTGCACACAAGTTTGATGGCTGGTACGATTTCCTTGAGCTTGAGCCGGTGGTACACTCTTAGAAATGAACTTGACCCCATAAACACGCCATCCATCATCTCGAACTCTATCGTTTTCTGCACTGATTTGTAGAAGAAGGGAGGTGTACTCCTTTTTGTGGCGCTTACGCTGTTCATAATTGTCACATAAACAAAGACGTACGCCTCCCGTTTTCAACAAATCGGGGCAGAAAACGCTATAATTGGAGATGATGTTTCTCGGCTCAAGCGCAAGGAAATCGTACCAGCCATCAAACTTGTGTGGACGTAGCGTAACAAGTACCGGCTATTTCTGAGTGCGAGAGTTTTGCGGACGAGTAATTTTTTCCAGTGTTTCCATTACACTTTTCAACTCATTCATACACACCCTTCTACTACAATGAGTACTCATATTGAGTATTCATAACGCAAGTATACTCGATATAGGTCACAAATTACAAGTAGCGAGTACGTAAAGCCGCTATGGTGACTTTTTTTCGCTGTCCCCTCCACAATTTCACTGTTCTCATTATTGTTGTTGAATTCAAATTAAATAAATTACGAGTGACCTTCGCATATCCTGACCAGTGATGCGGATTTAATAACACAAATCGGATTCCCATTTTCCGTAGACAATAAATCTTGATCAAGTCGTGATCGAAATTGTTGTCAGCAAATCACTTTGAATCCGGATTTATGTTTGCACGCCAAATGAAACCCGTTTATAAATCCGGAGCAATGAAATCTACCATCAATTCCGGAAGATGGGCTCTCTGAAACACCTCAACTGAAAAACTTGGGAATGACTAGTGATGAATTGCATAACTTGCCAACACAAAGAGAGGAACTATTGGCGGCTTTTTATCGCGTTCCGAGGAACATTTAATACTGACGTCTGCATCCCATACTGATATAACATAAAAAAGCCCTTACAAATGGGTTTCACGACGCCATTCCTTGCAAAACCTAAAAAATCTGGCGCTGCACTTTTTAAACAATTACAACCTACCATATAATATTTGCTCGCAAACGTGTCATTAAAAGTTGATTGATCAATTTTTGGTAATTATTCAACAGGCAAACGGAATATGTGATATCTATATCTGTCTATCCATAAGAGTGATATTAAACGGTAGGAGCAACTTATATTTATTTACACATGGTAACAAGACTTCCGTGCATGAGACTGGCACTTCTTCAGGTTACAAAAATATGAACATGGTACAGGAACATATATACTGTTGACGGGGGAGCTTTGGCATGAGAGGGTAACAGGGTGATCAAAAATATATGCTCCTATACCATGTGCATGTTTTTGTCACCTGAAGAAGTGCAGTCTCGTGCACGAAAGTCTTGTTACCATGTGTAAATAAATATAAGTTGCTCCTACCGTTTAATATCACTTTTTGATTTACCGGTAACTTGATATCGCCTATTTTTAGTCGTCTACAGGACTAGTTAAGGCAAAGTTGATCCGCTTCGTAAAGAATACAGCACTGCAAAGTTTCGTCAGTTACTAGACAATGGTTCCTCCAAACAGACTCCATATTCGTTCCAGTAAAGTATGATGTGGATGTTGATGAAATGAAGAATGAAAAACCACTCGTTCCTATATTGTTCCGCCCTGGCTTTCCAATTGATAACTCGGGAGGACATATTTACTCAGAACTGCAAATTATGCTCGGAGATTGTTTTAAAAACTGCAAATTAAATATCGTAACAAATTTTTAGCTGCACGAAACTACACATTCCACACTATAGGCTTGGCAGCAGGAGGCCATTGGAAATGTTAAGAGGGCAGCGGCTTTTCACAGAGACCCGAAAGTTGCAATTCTTATATACAGTTCTAGCACATAATATGGATATCAAACAGATTTTATGGTGCAAATAACGGAAATGCTATAGACGGAAACCCGCTGAATGAAGAAATCATCCTGCCGACCTTCAAGTTGGTCGCTACTGTAGACTCTCTACGACACTTGAACAGCTCCGGTGGGGGTAAGGATGATGGCATTCCACGCAGAATCCTGGCACCGGATGTGCTGTCTCGAGTTTTGTTTTTCTCAATTATTCCCCTCGAAGCCGTCCCAGGACACATACTTCCTGCTCTCCATCTCTTCGCGTCAGTACGCCGCTATTAGCCACAGTTCCACGAAATTAAAAAGAGGGTCTCACAAGAAGATCCCTTCAGAAAAACGAACTGCAATAGCTTTTTGGGAATAGCAAGCCTACACCGTGGCTAACCTTTCCCTTCTTTTTTTTTATTTTACTTCGCATTAAACATATCTCCTCCAAGTGCAATTCGTGCAACCAGCAGTATTGTAAAAGGAAACCTTGGGAGGTATTTCCCTGTTCCCAATTCCACGCGGTGGAACAGGAGCTACGCCGCAATATATAAACAAGATGTATTGTATTAACCTGATGATATGTACAGTGTAAGGAGTGAATGGAGTTGACCAGCAATGAAGACAACAGCAAGCTCGACACACTGTGTGATGCCACATGTCTTCCAAAGCTGAGTCCGGACAATATGAAATTCATCAACGAATACTGCAAGGTAACAATAGCTCCACACGTTGACTGTACATGATAATGATTATCTCGTTGATACGCATTTCTTCCTGATGACAGCTGTTGCAAGGTCGATGGACATTTTACAATGTGAAGAATACATGTTCATGGGAGCTTCAGTTCCAACACTTGACAGTGTTCCCCAGATGCACTCCCTTGGTGGATTCATTGTTTCGAGCACTCAAGAAGAGCTGAGATTCAAAGCATTATACTGATAAGAAGGCACTTGAAAAACGTTTTGTTCGACGATCAGTGGGAGCGTTGGACGAAGCACAAAACGAGAGGGCTACTGAGTTCCAGATCCCAGATTAGACTCACTAAATATAGAGCAGAGTAACGACACTGAGTCTTGCGCCTAGCAATGGGACGCCCCATTCTCCAACAACGCGCAGTCACCCGGTTTTGGATGGAGGGGATTCTTGGTAGGAGAAACCTCGTGACACGATCAGACCAATCGCGGACACCAAACGGCGGCTGATACTCTGTACCCCTATTTAGTGACTCTAGTAGCGATTATTGGAACAAGAGCAAGAGGTGCCCACATCATCTTTAATGGCGTCGATCACGACTGTGATGGCTTGTTCGATATTCACAGGAACCTGCAGGAACCGAGGAGTTTGACAGGTGGAAGGAAGTGAGCCACAGTACCCCTGAGTAATTTTCCAATTATTAGAAAAATATTTCTCAAATATAACTTGATCAAAATCCTTAATCATGTGATCAAGATCCTTAAATCAGGAGTACCTCAAGGATCCGTCTTAGGGCTTCCTATAATTTTAATATATCTAAATGATTTACCCCTCTCTAGTCAAATCATGTGTCAGATTCTACACTGATGATCGCATCCCGTATCGTTCCGTCTCAAATGATGAAGATTACTTGGCCTTACAGTTAGACTTTAGAGTATACTAAAGAACTATAGTGTCGGAATTGGTTAGTGGACGTTAACACCAGTAAAATAAAGTGTATCACGTTCACCAGACAACTGAACACATTAAATCACAGTGCACTCGACAAAGTGACACATATCAAATACCTGCTAACAGAAAACCTTAGTTGGAATCTCTGTATCTCTGAGACATGCCAAAGTGCAACGCAGGCATTGGGTTTCCTGAGAAGGACGTTGTAGTTAGCCTGACCGGAAGTAAAGCTAATGGCTTACAGTTACGTTGTCCGATCAAAGGTAGAATACGCGTCTGTAGTACGGAGCCCATACCAAAAATACATGATTCACCAACTAGAACTAGTTCAAAACAAAGCTGCGCGTTTACTAAAAAAAAAAAAAAAAAAGAAATATGATTTTGAGAGCATGACACATTTTAAGGAAACATATCCCGCTGTTGGAGAGTAGAACCCTACTTTATAAGGTACTATTCCTTTCGCGGTCTTAAAAAGCGCCCGTCACTACTGTAGTCGTTTTGACCTACCTTGCAAACTCCAACACACAGAAAGAGACGATGATGAGGTCCAAACTCCAAACTCAGTGTGGTGCTACCGAGTATTTATATCATTACAGGCTGCTGTTCTCCACTGGAATTCACTTCCCGACCATCCCGTTGCATCACGATCATATCACGACTTTATACAAAACTGTGACAGGTTATATTTGTGTTAATCATGTGGTCTATATGCATAGTGTTTACGCCATCCCCATCTCATCATCGTATCTTCGTGTGTGTGTGTGCGTGTGCGCGAGCGTTTATGCCATATTTGTTTCCACCTAATGAAATGCCTCCAGCAGGCACCCAAGGTATATAAATAAATAAATTTCCCATCGACATCGGTCAACTCCTGGAAACATTTTTCGAGAAGGTGGACATCTCCAAGACGTCAAATGCAAAAATCTCTACGCAGGAATGTTGGTGAACCATCACTAAGCAGGCACAAGTCCATTTCGTCCATGACGCTCGTCCGTCGAACAATGGCGTCGGGATGTCCCTGTCAGTACCATACTGGCAACTGAAGATAGACCAAAAGCCAGGGGACATCATGAGGAAAACTTACACACACTGTCTTGACGTAACAATGAAACAAAATATAATATGACGTTTCAATGCCTGTTTGGGCATCATCATCAGAATGAGACAAGAAACAGAACGCCATCCGAGTTCTACTTATAGCTTAGTCATGACCTTGTAGCAATCAGGTAGTGGCCCTTTGTGACTGTTACATGCGTTATCATTATGGAATCTTGGCACATTCACCGTAATGATAACGCATGTAACAGTCACAAAGGGCCACTACCTGATTGCTACAAGGTCATGACTAAGCTATAAGGAGACCTCGGATGGCGTACTGTTTCTTGTTTCATTCTGATGATGATGCCCGAACAGGCACCGAGACGTCATATTACATTTTGTTTCATTGTTACGTCAAGCCAGTGTGTTTTCCTCATACTGGCAACTGTGGAGCCAACATTCTCGTGTCGCTTACCGACATCTTTACCGCGCGTCATTAAGTTCCCCCTACATCGCTTACGGCTGAATGTTGCCTTTACGCCGTACTACCGTTACCAGATAGGGTGTGCCAGTAGCCCCTTGTGCCCAGAGTGTGGTGTGCCAGCGACCGCGGACCATGTGATCATCGCCACTTATAGGAGGGAGCGTCACTTGTTGGCAAACGACTTTGCGCGGATTGACAGCAGACCCCTTGACCTCAGACTCATTTTGGGACCATGGGACACACGAAAGCAGATGTCCGTCTTACGACCCTCCATCAAATTCCTGGAAACTACCGGACTGATCGACACCCTCTAAGACCCCGTCAGCGTCGTCAGCATCATCCTCATCACCATCCTCTCATTTTTCCCCATTAGAAATGGGGTAGCATTCTGCTCAGTGAGTGGAAGTCATCCCCATATCATCGTGACGTAGAAGTTACAGAAACGGGCGCTCCGCGTTGTCGAGGGTGTACCGTTTCACGCGCCAGCTGACCATAAGCATCGTGTCCTCCCAGTCTTTCAACTCTATCCTTATCGTCTAGTGCTGTCCTACAAAAAGCCACAAAGAACCCAAACGACCTGCTGCAGCTTTCGTGGTTACACAACATCACGTACTAGTACCGTGCCTTCTTAATAGCGTAAAACGTAACGATATTGACCCATCAACATCATCCTTTATGGTTCTGAAAACATTGATGACCGACAACATAATTCCCTTATTTGAATACCATTATGTATGCCATGGCCTATACCGCTCACCATACACAAGTTTTCCTTTGCGATTTATCCCAATGCAGTTCCATGCTCCATTATCATCTCTGTTCGTCTCTGGACATCATCCTTTTGCGTTTTCATCATCTCATCATCGGATTGAACTTTCTGAATTAAGTGTACTGGGGTAGCCAGTTTGACTTCGTCGAAACTCACATCCCCATTTTTTTCTTTATTCACATCACATCACATCACATCGCAGTTCCCTTGTATCGTTCGGTGTGCTACCTACGCTATATATCTTGTTTCTGTTTTTGTGATTAGGTGTGATGTTCACAGTATTCTCTTATTCTCTTCAAGGTCAGTGTTGGCTCGTACTTCCCACAACTGTGTTCTTGCAACTGCCTTGTTTTCGCCGCTGTCCTGTTCGGGAGCCGTGTGTCCTCCCAAGCTTTTAGCCCGGGCTCCCACCATGTATTAGACAGAATTAAAATAAAATTGAATTGAATCTCTCCTGTATGTGCGCCACCGTGGATGATGGACATGGATGTCCCCCCTACTGGGAAAGGCGCTTCCTTATGCTCTGACTGCGAGATGGTAATAGAGGGCGGGAGATACAAACCTACAACCGAAAGTACAATGTTACCCAGTCAATCCTTACATCTCACGTGGTACCGGGAGTAATCTGCGGTCTCTCTAACTGGGCAGCCGTTAGATCCTTCAGTACACAAAGAACAGTCCTAGATACGCCTTGGCATCCCAATGTAAATACGTTGTACCCACTGAGTCTAAAGTCGTCCTTAATGTACGCTCCGCTGATAGCAAGTATTGGAAAAGGGTGTTTGGGCTTAAAAACAACTTGAGGTCAGGAAGCTTATTACGTATGTCTCTCGCGTTCCACCGCAGCAGTGAGGCCCTCTTAAAGAGACTGTTCATGCAAGGATGTTGGCGCTCCTTCCGCAGCAAGACTACGGTGCTAGACTTGGGATAAGGACGCAGGGGAAGAGGACACAATAGAACTAGAGCGAGGAGAAGGGACACTGTCGCTCGATACAGCGGTGTGTGCTTCAATCGTCGGGAATCCACCGGCTTCGGCGTAGCGCATAAGTCTCTGGGGTATCGGCGTCACGTGTAACTGGTTGGCTAATTGACGCCTGCGTTGGCGTCTGCGGGCTGCATGACCTTCAAGCTGACGAGGAGGCCAATTCGAGAAGGCTGCGCTGACGTAGCGGGACCATCAGGCAGATGGAAGCGCTGACGTTGTTTGAGACGAGTACGTATCAGACGCGTCGGCTGAGTTGTGCTGATAACAGAACCCTGAAAGCGCTTGATAGCAGCACGCTTATAGGGGCATTTGGAATGTGAAACGACGTACAGTTGGCACATTCCGGCTGGCGTCGAGACGTGTATTTGATATTGTGCGTACCGGCGCAAATTTTGCAGCGCTAGGGCAATTGTGCGAGGTGACCAACCTATGACAGTACAAGCACTGTACTGGACCTTCCACGTATTCGTGTACCTTATGGATCGCAGGTGAGCTTCTGTGGGCAGCTTTTGACTGGATTAAAACGTGAGGTTCTCAGGGGGACGTAGCGATCCGAGCCATTGGAAACATGACACCTTCGCCTTCTAAGTACGAGGTGCAAGCGGGACGTCACTGCTTTTCCCCAGCACATATGACGAAGGAATGCGCAAAGAGAAAATAGGTTCGAGACTGCACCCGTCATTATTTACAGGGTGGCTGTGTTATTAGCTCCTATCAGACCGTACGGCTTTCGCAACCAGATTATGGTTCACTGTCCAGAACGACTTGCCTTGGCCGACCAGAATGACGCTTGAATAGAACCGAATTGCCCTTTTGTAGGTGACAAGGGTGTCCTGCTCCTCTGCCTAATCATTCGTAAGATCAGTGACGAGCCGTCTCGGACCAATCCAGGGATGGGCAGTATTTAAATAAATTCTATTTAAAATACAAACACACGTATTTATATTTTGCACTTAACTACAGAGCTGGAAAATATATTTGTAATTACACTGGCTGAACAGAATACTTGTTTGACTCGTTTACGAAGTGTGCATAATATGACCGAATATGAAGTATATCTATGGGTTCGTGACAGCTTCCGATACTGCCGAAAAATCTCGAACGCGTGTGTCACACGGTTGCCGTCCCTTAGGAGTGGGGGACAGTATGTGTCCTGGGCGGACGTCTGGAAAGTCTTCGGAAAACCTCATACAGCACAGCCGGTGGTAGGATTCGAACCCACCACCTCCCAGTCAGCACGACACCAACGAACGAGACGCCTTAACCTACTCGGCCATGCCGCTGGTATTTTAACTTCTCCAGTGCCAGTGTATCCAGAGATACAAGAAATATGATTCATTTCTCAAAATGGAGATACGAGAAATACGAGGTATGTACTAAGTGCATTAACTTGTAGCTACCTACCTAAGACACCATCTATAGATGAGGTCCGTTAGGCGTACATTTAAATACCATTTTCGGGTACTTATTTTTCTAAATACTCTATAAATGTAGCGATATACTTGGATCCTTATTGTAAAGGGGCTCATTATTTCATTCCCACCAGCAGTGGGGTAGAGAACTCCCCATTCATCATCTCACAATAGATTTGTTGTTGCACTTTATAAATACCCCTAAATACACAAGTCTGTTCAATGGGTTCTCGACTCCACCTTTTTGGACAGGACCTCACTTCGCGCATTTTGTCCAGGACAAATACGTTTGTTTGGAAGAAAATAAAAGACGAGCACTTGAACTCGACTCCCGGTATGTTCTGCTACTCCTAACATAAATTCCTCCACCCCCCATTGGAAAAGAAAAGAAAAGATAAAGAAGAAAAGAAACAACCAAAATAAATAGACTACTTCACTACTTCTCAGGTGCTCTGCTCACAAGTTTGCTAATCACAAGTTCCATATTCACTATTCACATGTTCACTAGAAGTCCATTATTCACAACTATCCCAAGATCATGCACACAGAATCCCAGAAGGCCGTATCCATGACACAGCTCTGAACAAATTTCCCAAGTGCAGCCAAACCAGCGTCCCTCATGTTCGGTGTCCAAAGTCCCAACACCTTCGCTATATCGAAGACCCTGCTGTCTAGTCGATCAAGTGTAGAGCTATCAGGGTAGCTCTTTGTAATGCATACTTAGTACAGTGCATTATAACATCCTGATCACTAACCTGCACCGGTGCACAAACCGAACAATTCGATGAGTCGGCACTTCCAACTTCATAGAGAAAATGACGGCCATATAAGGCTTGTGTCTTACTGGTTTGTTGCGTTTTATGTGTTCACAGTCTACGTTAAGATGGTGGGTTGCCTCATGACTTCCTCACGCCCGCTCACGCCTTATCAGTAACCGCATGATAAGTCGTAAGCGGGCGTAAGGAACCCAGAGGCAGGCCACCGAACTGCGATGGCGTAATTTTTATGCGTCAAGTGGAGTAACAGAAAACTCCGTATTGGGGAGTAAAACGAACTCCAGTTAGGCATTAATCATACACCTTCTCACGTGGAGTAACTGGGGAGTGTAAAGGGTGTTAACATGGAGGGAGCAAGTTAAAACTCCCCTGTCGGAAGCCTGAAAAATCGGACAAGGGAGTTTATGCCTTATACACCGCAAAAGGAGTCGGTTTAACACCTTTTTTTTTTTTTTTTTTTCAGAGTGTAGATAGACAATGCTGTCTCGGTATCTCTGCCAGCGGGTGCTTGTCATGGCACATATGATACGTCCTTGCATCTGTCCGAGCGCAATCTATCGCATTCTGAAGTCGCTGTTGCAAAGCAGCGATCCAGACGTCCGTATACATATATCGTCAGTGTAACTTCGTTCTTGGGTACGGTAAGTTTGCCATGATTCCATTGGGCTCAGGGACCCACCTAGGTCATGATAATCGCTGTTCCCGCGACCTCGACCTTCCTCGAAGATAGATAGCAATCCATCACAGAGCCCGACCCGAAAGTAAGGCATGTAGCACATGGCCGTACGTCTGCTCAAATGTGTTCACATTTCAGCATATGTCCCTGTGTGGAAGTTACGTCGCGAAGAATTCTGGGGTGACGAGTTGTTTGCGACACCCCCTTCTGAAGCCCTATCACTTCAGAAGATTCAATGCTGAAGGCGATGCGGCCGTTCATGCATCAGTATCCCGTCTTTTTTAAATCTTATGTGGGTGTCCAAAGAGCTGGCTGGAGAAAAGAAAGCAGGAGGCCTCCATTAAGGGATAGGCACGAAAGTATGGAGAAACTCGCGGCAGCCGACTTCCAAGACAGGCTTCCAAGACCAAGTGTGCTCACCTAGATGCTGCTCCAATTTTTAGAAAATTCCCAAACAGATGTAGCCGTACTACACGACTACCCTGTTGACCGAAGCATCTTGGTCTTATTGTTTATTGGCATCTGTGGGTCAATTTCATTCCCCACATCACCATCAGCAATGGGGTAGAGTATCTCCCCTCACTGTTAAAAAAAGGGTGTACTTTAACTCCTTTCCTTGCCACATATATAACACCCTTTTGGAGAGTACAATTACGCTCAAAAGGGTGTCTCTTCACTCCCTCAAGGGAGTAGCATAACACATTTCTCCCTACTGGAGAGTAATATTACTCCCCGGCAGCGAGAAGGTGTTATTACTCCCTTGAGAGAGTGAGGAGACACCCTTTTGAGCGTAATTGTACTCTCCAAAAGGGTGTTATATATGTGGCAAGGAAAGGAGTTAAAGTACACCCTTTTTTTTGATGCGATGAAGCTCCCATTGACCATCATTAGATGAAGTTGTTGTTTGTTCTTTGCGTTCTATACGGCCGAGGAGAAGACGCCCACAAGATGGTTTCTTCAAGAAACTTGTAATATTATAATCGCCACGATGATCTAACAAATAAATGATATTGTTCCACGTTCATTTGCTCTTATTGTGGTATGTTATTTCTGTAGTTCCAGATGACATCTTCTTAACAGTATTTACGGTAGTAGTTATGGGATTTAAAGATATGTGTACTCAAAAAAGAAATGAGAGTTTAACACGGCAAAGAGTCGGCTTGCTCTTCCTTAAAAACAAAAATAAAGCAGAAGTGACGAGGTGGTGGTGGTGGTGACGAAAACCGGCTTGCCGTTGTTGGCCTCACTAATGTGGGCTGCGTCACGACTGTAGCCAGGATGAGATGAGATGATGTGACAACAGATGAAGGAATGATGACGGCCGAAAGTTAAGTCTCGGGCAGTCACTGCCAGAGTTGATGAGAAGTCCGAGCAGTACTTATAGCCTTTGAGCGAGGCCAGATTCCTGGAAAAAGGTTGGGACGAGGTTGCGAGTTTTGGAGCGTCTTTCCGTGAAAGAGAATCTGGGATGTAGGACATCATCCACCGCACACTTCCTGCAATGGCTGAGGTATTTCTACCGCACCGCAGCATATGCACAGCAATGCAGTAGGACGTGTTCGACAGTTTCAGTTTGCTGACAATGTATGCAGTTTGCGTTGTCTAGAGAGCCAATCTTGAATAATTGCGATGTGCTGAAAGCGCCCCTTGTTCGCAACCACTGCAGAAGTGGTTTTAGAAGGTTACAGAACGTGGTGTCCTCCTGTCAGGGTGAAAGCCTCATCACCAACCATGGGGAATATATGGGCTGGTACGTGGTGCGTCAACTCCGCCCACAAACACATTGTCTTGGCTCAGATAGGGGAAGAAGGGCAACGGCCCCCCTTGCCCCCCTCCCGTGAGTGCGCACGTGCTCAACCCTTTAAGCCATGTTCAGCGATAGTATGGCACGTTCAAGTGCTTCTAAACACTTACACTACGTGCAGGAAAAGAGTTTCAGTTTTTTGTTGCCCCATATTCTGACTGCGACATTTAATTCGCGTACTTGCACGGGTAAATCATAACTGACGAACCTTTAATGCAAACGACGGCCAATCGTATACAGCAAACAAAGGGCGTACCAAACGGCCCCTTGTGTAGCTTATTCGTGTGTGTCGGAAAGAGCCTTCGAAAATGAGCGGAAACACCTGTTGATTGCCACCGGAAATTCATTATAAATGTTATCAATGAAAGCGTGACTCAATCGAAGGCAGTAAACGCTATTTATTCTAAAGAGCTCGTAATTATCGGCTGCCATTCATCGTTCTCGGAGGAAGTCACGATAAGCAACACTGGGCAATGACAGCACTATGAAACCTTCTAGATTGCTTAGATGCGCACGTAAAGACAGATACCGTTTGTGTTGCCTGCGTACGTGGCATCTGTTTTTCTCACGACGTTTTAGCTGATCGTATTAAAGCTTACGTTGATGTTCACGTATCAGGTTTTGCTTGTTTTCAAGAAGGAACGTGCTCTGGTCAGTGTTTACGGAACAGACACTGTACATGTCCGTGTGGTGCGCATTTTTCTGGCACACAGAAAACTGGTTTAAACTAATGGTTTAAGACAATGACGACCGTTAGACTCGAGAACTATAAGGCTCAAGGTTGAGACTTGTCTGTCCTTTTAACGAATGTCAAACTCCATGGGCTGAATTCACATGCACATCTAATGAGAAGCACGGCCTATAAACGGTATGCAAAACACAGCGCGCACGGAAACCTCCGGAATTGCGCCATGTCCTCCTTGTACGACCCGAGTCACATATACACACGACTCACGTCCAGCTGTTCTGTCACGTGACTTGCCTCACACATGTGCTGGTGAAACGATGGGTTCAAAGGTAAGGGTGGCAAGCAAGGTAAGAGAGATTCTAAATTCCTGGTTGCATTGAACGGTCATTTCGATTTTTGGGAGAGAGAATTATGTTAACGTAATGCAAAGGGCTGCTCTTTTTGCCATCCTGTGACAATCTACGCAGTCCATTTAACAACTATTTGGTGCACTGTATATTGCATTTGGTACAAAATAAAAGTACGACTGCGGCAAGTATCGGGGTCAATTATCCTAAAACTATCTATGTTTCTGGACACTATCGATAACTTATCTATTGTTTTGCATCACTACTACGCGTTCCCTTGCTAGTTTTCTCTCTGGCTTCTTCTTCTTCTTGAATGTGAAGACCGATGGCACAGCAATCTTCCATTCTATCTGTCTGGTAAACAATCACATGAAATGCAGTGCAACCAAACGTAGCAATTATAAGGGAGGTGTTCAAATAACGAAAATTCAGTTTCACCGAGCTGAGAAAGACAAGATTTCATACCAGTGCGTAACGGTGAGTATCACAGCCGGTCTCAGAGCAACAACTGAAATTGTGCTATGCTTTTATTTTGTACCAAATGTTTCTGATGTATAAAGTGCGCTAACAAGTTCTCAAATGAGCTGTATTAAACTGTATAAAATTATCCTGTGATGGAATAACAAAGCATCGTTGCACTAGGCTAACGTGATTTTCTTGCACAACCTATGTCACCGGGCTCAAAGCATTCAGTGCCATAAGGAATACAGACGCTTGAGGCTCCCTTACCTGGTTTACATTACCCTTTGAAACCCGCGTCTCATCACACAAATAAGATAGTGAAACAGCATATGTGAGAAGCATGACACGCGACAGAACTGTTGTATGACAGTCATTTGCATTGCTCGGGACGGGTAGGACGCCTCAGACATGGCGGAATGCCGGTAGGTTCCCGGGAATGCTACGAGATGGCGCTAGGTCTTCGCATATGGCCAGTGCCGTGTATGCCAAAGGGAGTCTGGCAATTAATGGGACCTGCATATATCTGAAGCTCCAACCACTGTTTGAGCCCTGTGGCCAATCAAGAGCGAAAATACAGTTCGCTATTAATCCTAGTCTATCGAAGCTATACAGGGTGTCCCAGCTAAATGCGAAATATATATATAAGTACTCGTATATTCATCTTCATCTCGAAAAAAGTGATATATATAGCACTTTTTTCGAGATGAAGTCAATTGCAATATAGCATATGCTCAAGGATACTCATTAAGAGGGCAACAGCAAACTCGCGATGCAATGTTCTAATTAATTTTCAATAATAAACTTTTTAATTATATAAGCTACGAAGTTGTCCCAGAAGCGGCCCAGAAGATGTCATAATCGTAATGAAACTCATTTGCGAGAAAGAAGGTTAAGGAAAATAATTCTGTTTTGGCACATTGCTTGGAAAAATACATTTCCAATAAGTTTCCGTGGATCGACTGGTGAGAATTATTTTTCGTAACTATCGCGTGAAAAATAAACATAACTCTTAGTTGCGAGTGAATGGCAGACGTTGTTTATCCTGTCGTAATTGAAAATGTGCGTGCACAGAAATATGTTACCGCATCTGGACTGACCCGCATCCACTTTGTGGTTTCGCCTATTAACGGCAATGGAAAGAATGTCCTCGCCCTCATTGCTTTTGGCATAAATTTACGATTACTTCTCGCCGACCTTTGTGGCTTGGACAACTTCTGTTTGCCATCTGCTTCGCAAAACGAGACGCTCGAAAACCCTTCGAATCTTTTTGCCTCGCACAAGCATGCCATTGAGCAATCTCGAAATGCCTTAAAATTTGTTAGGCGCGCAACCTCTTGCGTCGGCGAATTTTGTTCTCAAGTGCGCCCTATTCGCTGACCTATACATTATGCGATTAAGGTACCCTTTTGGTCGTCGTCGTCGATACATAACGCATAGGTGCCTCCAAGGACATTGAGAGGGTTATAACAGAGTTCGAGGTAACTCGTTACTGTAACTAAGTTCATTTTTTTGGTAACTTGTAACTTAACTCGGTACTTTTGCGCCGTGGTAACTTTCAGAGGAACTCGTTCCTTTTTCATGTGACTTTGCCAAAGTAACTTAAGTCAAGTTCCAAGTTATTTTTAACTCGCTCTTCGCTCACGTCCACATATTTTCTTGCTTTCTCTCCGGTTCCTTCGTGGCATTTTTTCCCATAAAACGTGACAGTATTCAATCAATGACAATATTTTATTCAGGAAGTAAGAACCGCTGCCATTGAAATGAAGCTGAACCATTGTGCGCCCACAGGGAGTAAGATGCAAAGCGTTGGAATAGCCCTCTACCAGAGAAACGTCATCATGACATTGGTAGACAGACTGAAACCGAAACAAATCGGAAGGAGAACTGCGGTTCCGCGAATGGGCACTTGTTCGCTGTCTCCCATTGAAAGAAAAGTAGGACCGAGGGTGGCGTCCCTTTAAGGGACCATGTCGTAACCCCCTCAAGACCGTGGCTTTCGGGCGCGACTGTGTTCACCTCTAGCTTAGTAGCGAGCGTAGTTCAATTCAACCAAATATAGACCCTGGGAGGAAGTGACCCTCGCCTGCATCAAGGTTCCGGAAGTCACAGTCAACGGAGAGTGTCTTTCGAGTTGGGTATTGTGCCAATCACAATGACCGGAGGGTAAAGCTCGAGAGATAGGGGCAACGCAAGGAAGAGGCCATACAGAGGGGTGGTATAGTGATATCAGATCAGAGGCATCTGTGTCTATCGCCGATTGCAGACAATTAGAGCTCAGAATAAAATTAGCTGAAATTGAGCTTGAAAAAGTGAGATTGCAAAACGAGAGCAATGCTAGGGCCCATGCTGTTGTGACTGGAACAGGAATCGCTCGTTCCTAGTTTGTTTGAAGATGTGGAAGCAACGCTTGACTGTCTGACACTTGAACTACTCAGTGATAGGGATAAGTCCCGTTGAACGGGATTAAGGTTGTCTACCGCAGAATATAAGCGGCAGCTCAAAAGGATAGAAAAGGGGAGACCAGAGCATTGCTTGCGCTATTATTTTTTCAACAGATTGAAAAAGCGCCTAACAAAATTCATTTGTCCTTAATGACTAGAGCGCGAGTAAATACGCATTAAGAACTCCCAAGATATGTACTCAACTATGCACTAAAAATATTTTAAACATGCAGTGAAAACCCTCAAAATATGCAATGTTTTTCCTCGTTCTTTGCAACAAAATATTGCATCGAATGCATATTTAACGATATTTGAGCGTTTTATTACTGATCATGCTGTAAATAAGGCCACCTTCGTGTAAGAGCACACCACAAAGAAAATAATTGGAGGAGATTTACACATAAGGTGTGCTAGCCTATTTGGGGGGCGACATGTTGCACGAACCGCTGGGTACACTGTTAGAAGAAAATGTATATAAAAGGGCTAAAATACCACATTAATACCTCATTAGCACAGCCTATACCCCGTTTAAACCATGTGGAATTTATATAGACTACCGAAAGTCACAGCTAAAGGTATAATAAGGTACAGTTCCCAATTATGTTGATGGTGTACCTTTCTCTCCGCTACATGTGGAATCACATTAATTTGTATCGGAGACGGTATCATCTCAGTTAAACAGTAAGTTGATTTCAAAACACACTCGCCAATACAGTATAGCATTCTAATCGGGTTGGGTAGTCATATCTGGCACCTGAATATTTCTTCATTAAATAACTAACTAACTATACTAACTAACTCGTGCGAATGAGGGTCTACAATTTGCGAAGCCACGCAGTGTGTATCTGTACTGCAGCAAATTCCAACTGCTCAGGAAGAGACTTTTCCTGATATTTGTTGGTGTTGTTGCTCGGCTTCCAATTTGATGCTAATCCATTTCTTGTTACTTCATTTCTTTCGTCTCCGATTCACATCCATGCTTTGTGTATTTGATGTGAGTTTCTGCGCGAGCGTGTCAGGGGGTTTTCTTCTGCTTCGTTCTCGTTCCTTTTGTCTTTATTTTAATTTGTGGCAAGCTTGTCTGGGAAGCCACCACTATGATATGGCGCTGCACGAAATAAATCCAATATTACCGGTTTGCGGAATTATACCTCAAGGCCTTGAAAATAATACCCTCCAAGAGGTATATGTTTGTACCCTCAGATGCAAATAATATACCGCCAGGAAGGTATAACGATAGTATACCTCGAGGAAGCTAGGTGCAGCGTTTATATACCCTGAAGGCGAAATGTTTTTCTAACAGTGTAGGACTGTGGATAATTTCGTCCACCTGCACAGTGTGGGTAGAAACAGACGTCTGCTGTGTTTACCCCTGTCGTGATCAGTGTTATCCGACTTGTATTAGAAGCTTTTTGAAGCAGTTGAGCGTTGAGTGCTCAAGTCAGGGGCGAACGCCGTCCGTCTTTATAAAGATATAGATATAGTTAGAATGGTTAATGGAGTGGCGAAGTATAGCCCGTCAGCGTCCACCGTGCATTCGCATGGGAGCCTCGCGTGCCGTTGTAAAAGAGGGTACGTCTAACGCTGAGAAAAAAAGAAGGGAAAGGCTAGCCACGAGGTAGGCTTTCTATTCCCAAAAGCAAAACAGAAAGAAAGGTGAAGAGACACAAAAAATTAAGAAGAAATACAGGAAATCGGTGTGCAGCCAGTAATATAGGAGGTGTCAGAGAGTATAGCTTCCCGGTGTCAGCACAGACGTGACTTGAGCGTGCTCAGTATAGCTCCAATTATGTAGCACCGAGAGGGAATGCTCCCGGTAGGCTAGATGAGTGAGACAGCACCGGACCGGCGACCCTCGTAAAAGGAGATTCGGAATATCTGCGCTCTGTTTTTGATGCTGGATCTGTTTCACACAGTGGACCATCAAGGTGACATTATTCCGATTGGGACCTGGAGAAAGAAGCCTTCTCGAAACGAGTAAAACCTTCCACGACAAAAAGAGTGCTATGACGAAATATGCACTATTAATGTATTTTCATGCAAGCCATATCGTTCCATCATAGAACCCTTCTAATCGGTTCGAGACGAAAAACATTTTTTTCATCGTTCACGTACGAAACCACGCCAATAAAAAGACATGCATTTGTACGAAAATCCGCGCTCTGTTAATGACTATTAATACCATTAATAAATAATAATCTTCAACGGAATAAGAATAATTTGGAGCAGATTAACTACAGGGTGTAATTTTACCTCGTTACGCCACCAACGACTTGCACTTATTAACAGAGTTTTCGTGTTATTGCAAATGCGGCAACCCAATGCCCAATTGTTACTTTGAAGATCGTTACGAGAGGATAGAGAGGTATCAAGCGAGCTGGTGGTATAGATCCATAACTTAAAAACCCGAGACTAGTGCTGTTGAGTAAACTTTCAGCTGTGTTTGAGACCTTGTCTGTGTTGTCGTTTCTTTGTCCCGTAGTCTCGGATTTTAACGATGAAAGATGAAAGGCTTTGTTTGTACCTGTCCCTTCTATGTTGTTCCAGCCTCAGATTTAAAGCTCGTTCTATCCAGTGGCGTCACTATATATGTCCGCATCCGATACTTCTCTTTCTCTGCGGCGACATCCTATGGGAGCACGTCATTTTTTTCTGCCTGTGGTAAGATATTTGGCATCTTTTGGCACACTCCAATCGGGAAAGAGCGAAAAGCAACTTTGGAGCGCTACAATGCTAACTCGCGCTTCCATGAGCACGCAGTGTACCGACGGAAGACACGTTGGCGAACCTATAGTAAGTAACGTTCCAAGAGAGGCTTTTCCGTATAACAGCGAATGAAAGATGGGAATTTGTGACACACACCATAGGATGTGAAGATGACTGTACGGCGTGTATTAAAGCGTTGCATTTCCAGCGAATACTGTAGAAGTCGTTTTTTTTTTCGGCGTGGAAAATATTTTAGCGTTTTCGAACGAAGCTGGTTTGAGAAGGGATTGGCGAGAACTTAAATTCACAACATCGAATTCTGAGAGTGCTTTGCTCTTGCCATTCGTACCGTGGTCAATACTCGTGCATATGTCGGCACGTTTCAAGATATCCGTTGTTCACGGGGATGGCGGTGTTCTAGGTCAATCCCTTTCTTCTCCTCACATATATGGGAGGAAAAGACCTGTATACAATGGCCTTTAGGGAGCCTGCAGGAGGTACTGGCCGTGTGCAGGTCAGCCGGTTCATTTTAGCAGTTCTCATTCATTATCACTCAGGGCATTGAACACTTCGGTTGAGATGTCGTACTATCATACAAGCTGGTTTTGAGAATGCTGAACGCGAAAAGTGAATGCGAGCGAGTTTTCACGCCCAGCCCGAAATTTTGTACGTCCCTGCTGCTCGTAGCACGTGATTCACTACCGGAGCAGGTTTTATATTTCACGCAGCAGTCAATGTACTGGTGTCCATAGCAACCAATCACGGCGCTGCAAGTAAATTCTGGTTCCGATCCAGCGTCCTTTTTAGCAATCGTCGCTCTTAGGAAAAAGCTGCAGAAGGACATCTCCAAGCACAACAACTTCCGCTCGTGAGGGTCCATTCTACCAAATACAACTCAATTACAAAGGAACGCACACAAAAACAGGAAGGAGAGGAGGGTGCTGCCAACACTTCGTAAAGCACATAGGCCAAACCCACACACATACACATAAAGGGGATGATGATGTTGTGGGTCATTCCCCACCGTTATGGCGGGGGTGCACTGCCCCATTGCGCTTGTAGAAAGGACGAGAAAGTGATGATGATGGAAAAGTGTCCTATTAGAGTCCGTCCATTAGTCCAGTGCTGGACAGGAACTCAGCAACAATTCGTAGGCCTTGCGTCAGATGTGAGAGGTCCGACCGTGGCCCGAGGATTTTGGCTAAGTCGAGCTGGCGTTGATCGACGCGTTTCAGAGCAGTTTCCATGAGGGCGCGCTCGCGATCGTACTGTCCGCAGACCAGGAGTATGTGATGGAGGTCACGCGCACATCATACGTGGAACACGAGCTCGACGCGCCGACACCGAGGAGGTGTTTGAAAGCCGGTTTAAAGCCACATTGAGCCTCATGCGATGGAAGACTGTGGTAATGGAACATGGCATTCGCCGGGGGAGAGTAAAGGGCAACCTCCATGGAGCGAATGTACAGCGAAAAAGCTGCGAACTTCGCTCAGCGTCGGACGCCCAGCGCGAGGCGTCAAAAGTATGAGCGTCCGCCGCCGATCTGCCCATGCCAGATATTTTCGCCCAGCGTCCGCGATTCCGGAAGCGTCAACTGTAGATGAACCAATCAAAGTGCTCTTCCGCTACGAATCTACGCCAGATCGCTTGCACGTGGTCGTCTGCTTTCGTGAATCATCGTCATCGTCCTCTTCTTGCAACTGGATGCTGTCGTCTGCTCGCTGTTTCGTCAACTGCATCGTCAGAACGTGAGGCATTCTCTGCCAAGAAACATGTTTTCCTTTCGCAGTAGTGAATATGCCTTTCGGTACGTTACTGGTCGCATCTTTTCAGACAGTTGTTGGATTTAGTTGCAAAATTTGTGACATTAAATGCACTTTTTCGAGCAACTGATTTCACAAAGCTTTCACCTTATACCCTGGCAACAGTGACATCACAGCATAACTTCCCGACGCCGTCCGCTGGTTTTTCGCTCCATGGAGCTGGTGCCGGCGAACAACTGGCGGTGGAACGCGCGTGGCAGTCTGCCGCGCGAACTTCGTTGCAAAAATTCGCTTCATGGAGGTTGCCCTTAAGGCAGAATGCGGGGTCAACGGAGTAAAGCAGAGAGTGGGCGGCAGAGGTGGGCAAATGCCCTCACGATCTTTGCCCTCACCTCAATTTTCGTCACAGATGTTTTTCCTCACCTCACCTCATTTTTTGGGGTGACCTCGTTCCTCTCCTCACCTCACCTCAATTTGTTTCTGAAAAATTTTGCTCACCTCACCTCAACCTTCTTTCTGAAGTATTTTAATCACCTCACCTCACCTCAACCTTCATTCTAAAGTATCTTCCTCACCTCACCTCAACCTTCTTTCTAAAATATATTCATCTTTGTTATAATTTTTGCCTCGTCGAGCTCACCTTAGCCAGTTTCTGTAAAACGTTTTCGCTTCGAAATTGCTCTTTCAATTAGGAGTGGCGTTGCTCATAGCCACAGTTGCTTCGTGGTGCTAACACGGAATCAAAAGGTATTAGGAGTGGGTAGGTGTATACGTTGCAGTTGGCTTTTTACTGCTTCATTGGTTGATTCGTGACAACAAGTTGCAAGTACCCACAGCTAAGATTCATTGCCTTGCTTGGTTCGTCCTTCTTGCAACAAGTATCCACTACATGTACGATCAGTAAAAATTGGACGTCGGGTACATGGGTAGAGAAGTTGCACAAACCAAGCAATTTTGAGTTGTTTTTCATACTGACAAGGCAGGAATGGCTTTTATCGATGATCTCTCAAGCGAGAATGATAATGGAGCCGAGCAAGTCGTTCTCGGGATGCTATGCAGCTATACTTCGAATTACTTGTACATTTTGCATTTTTGTCGGTTATGGCTTTATATTATCGATCAATAATATTTAAATAGCGGACGTATTCATTTGCAGCCGGAATTCGGGGACCTTTTCTTCATGACCCTTGTTTTGAAGCAATCAGGTAGACGTGCTGTACGGATTACTAGTGACTTATGTGTGGACTTACTAATTAAATTACTTTATGTAGACACAGACCTCTTGTGCGTTTTTACCTAACTTCATTGCCGTACTAAAAGCTCAATATTTCAATTTGTTGCAAAACGGAATATATGCCATTATTTGCGCTTATTGCCGTTAAAGCGCGTGTTGTTGCCCCCATTTCTTACATCAGTCTCTGATAAGGCCATTGGTTGTCATGTACTATCGTTCCAAATAATACGTGAAAAACATCTGCTTACAGACTGACTAGTTTGGCTTCGTTGAAATCTAAACACTCAAAGCACACGGAACTATACTGACTTGTTCATGTGTCTCACATCATGTATGTGACTCAACTGACTAGTTTGATTGTGTTGAAATCTGAGCTAAATACATATAAAGCACACATAAGCTATGTTCACTTGTACGTGTATCTGATATGACACGTCTATCATGTATTTGACTCGACTGAAAGTCTGGAACTAACGCGCTTAAAGCGAACACATTTTAGTGTAGAGAGCCTATGCTCACAGTAACATTTCTGCTACATTGGTAATAGAAAAAGCTGGCTCTCAGTGCCCTTTTAAGAGATCGCGCAATTGAAAATAGCCGCTCCACATTTCCTCACCCTCCCTCTCAAAAATTTTTCGTCACTTCACCTCAATCTCAATTTCGGAAATTTTTCCTCACTCACCTCACCTTAAAGTCCTTGTCAAAAAATTTTCCTCACCTCACCTCTCCTCAACCTCCTTCTCAAAAATTTTCCTCACCTCAACCTCCCTCTCGAAACATTTTCCTCACCTCACCTCACCTCAATCTCTCTTTTGCGATTTTTTCCTCACCTCACCTCACCTCAATGTGCGTGAGGTGAGGGTGATGTGAGGGTGAGGGCACCCTCACCCTCATTTGCCCTCGTGAGGATGCCCACCTCTGGTGAGCGGTGATGTCACGTTGCCATTGAGAGTGCATCTTGGGGAGGCTTGAGAAAAGGTAACGGCGTATTCTCCGTCGTTATGGCGGTACACTGCCCCATTGCGCTTGTGGAAGGGATGAAGGTGTCTTATTCCGCCAAACCCGCTGTGCACACAGCAGCGGGATTTGCGCCCCATGCAGTTTGACAAGCGTATTTTTTCACGGTGCGTGGCCATTTTACGCAGAGCGATATTCACAGAAATACGCACCATGCAGATCGGTCTTTAATGGCAGGGTATTTAACGTGACTCCTCCCCTTCTCCTAGGTGCGGTTATCACGAGGCAGCACTGGAATGCTACGTCATATTACACCCTGCAAGTAAGACTGCCTAGGCGGGAGAGCGACGTCTTGCTTCGTCGTGGCCTGCCCAGGGATTTATGCATATCCCCCACCGAAGAGGTCGATTTCTGGGGAAGCTACTGGGCCTGACGATATGAAAAACGGTCGTTGTCGTACTTCCCATGTTGGTGGCCGTTGTCTACGCGTCGCAGTAAATTCATTTAGGCCTGTCGTCATCCCCACAGGTTTCATGCGAATGCTTCAGATCATTAAAATCAATGGCTCTCAACATACAAAAAAATATATATATATATATACACACACACATATATATATATATAGTAGTGTGATTTATGCATCATTCGCTCGAGATGCCTGCCACTGGCAACGACACGACAATCGACAGTGAGTTGATTGTGAACTTAACACGGTGAAACGTATTGTCTTGGGTTGACTATGTTACAAGAACTTTTCAGTGAAACTCCGACAAATATCTCGCATGACAGACTCCTTTGTTAATAGCGTACCCATGGAAACAGTCTTTTTCCTCTTCACCATTGGTCGATCGCTTCAAAGAGTCTGTTGATTTTGTGCCACTCTTAGTTTTTACTTCGAAAATTCCCGTTTTGGGGAAATCTTCCCTCCCGATAGAAAATGCGCGGCGAAGCATGGGCGCCCTGAGCGTAACCATGGAAACCGGGTAATTTCCCCCTTTCAGTAACTGTGCCGCCAGCTAGTGGAGGCCGGGATTACTATAGCGTCTGCTCTGGCATAAAAGGAGAAGGAAAGTAATTCAGCCGAAGGTGACTAGACGTGCAACACAATGCTCTCCGATGAATCTAGGGACGGCACTTTTACGTGAGTGATTTCTATTTCAATTAACAACGAAATTGTTCTTTTTTTTTTTTTTAGTGAGGGTACACCAGCAGTTGTGGCAGCTTTTGAAGAACGTCCCACGTTTAAAATACTACGTTCCCTCGCGCCTGTCGTCTACATGCTATCACAGCGTACAACTCTGCAGAAACAGAAGGTCACAACATCATCATCCAGGGGATCCCCGGACACTGCGGTATCAGTGAAAATGGGAAGACGGATGAGGCTGCTCGAACTGCTCACCATAGCAGAACTACTTAAAATTTACTTCAGCAATCTGACGCAAAGTACTTGCTCGTCTCTCTGTAAGACCATGTGAATAGGCGATGTCATGAATCATTCGTTCCACGTGCAAATCGACCCCAACTGCACATACTGCCTGCCATCCAAGATGCAAAGACCGTTAAAGTCCGTAATCCATCGCCCGCGATTCAACGTCCCGTTCGCTGCAGCATTTCTTCATAAGGTAGGTGCCGTTGGATCGTCGAAATGTTCAACTTGCGGAACCTTGGACAACACAGAGCACGTGCTTGTCATCTGCCGGCGCTTCGACTGTAGTGGGAAAACACCGAAGAACGCCCTCGCTAAACTTGACAACCGATTTTTTGTTGTTCAGAACGTACTAGGGAGTTGACAAAAGCAGCATCAACAACCTGCGCTGAATGCCCTAGCGAACTACCTCAAAGACATACTTCCGAAGTAATCTTTTAAAGCACTAAATGCTTTCACACATCAAGCGTCATGTAACAGCTGGTCGCACCAAGGTTTCTACTTCTAATCTAGTATAATCTACGTTCCCGTGAGTTTTACAGAGAGAAAGCGACTCCCTATCCCTCTCTTCAAAACAAAATGAGGGAAACAGAAGTGAAAGTATACATGTACACAATTACAATGAGCACCCAACCTGTGCTCATTGTAATTGTGTACATGCATACTTTCACTACTGTTCCCCTCATTCTCTAAGAAGCGCGGTCAACCACGCGAAAGCTAGTGCCTTAATAAGTCTAAGAAGCTACATTGTCTATATTTTGGGTGCTGCTTTAACTTTTATACGCTAAGCGCAATCGAATAATTAGGAATACAATTTGCGTTATTCTGCTCGTTTTCTAACTTTTAGCTCACATTTGCGAAACACACACAGGTATGTAGAACATATTGCATAGTATTGGCTACAAAAGCTAGTTTCCGTCACACAGTTGCAAAACAAGTGTGAGCGTGCTGATAGCACATATAAAACTGTGTTTTGCAGATGTATTGTTCGGTGCAGGTAAACAAAGCATGGTGTCTTTTAAAACAGGAATACGAAAATATATCGGAAATGCAGATATATATCGCTATAGTGATTCATTGCACTCCAAACGTACCGCCTACTCTGCTTGTACCTCTGGTGAAGCATTTCTGGAATTGCCTAAGCTTACACAGGTTGCCGAACGCGGTCTAGTTCATTGTTTGTTTGTAAAGAAAAAAAGAGCAGAAATTGAACTTGTCTCCAGACTTGTTCTGCTACTCCTAACATAAATTCCCACTCCTACTCTCAAAAATGTGTTCTACTCGCAAGTTCGCTTTTCACTATTCACATGTTCGCTATTCAGAAGTCCACTATTCACAAGTTCACTAGAAGTCCACTATTCACAATTATCCCATCACGATCATGCAAAGAGAATCCTAAAATGTTGTGTCCATCCCACAGCTCTGAACAAATTTCACAAGTGCCGCCAAGGCAGCATCCCTCATGTTCGGTGTCCAAAGTCCCAACACCTTCACTATATTGAAGACCCTGCTGTCTAGTTGGGCAAGTGTGGCCTTCAGGTTAGCTCTTTGTAATGCATACTTAGTGCAGTACATTATAATATACTCACTATCCTCCACCGTTGCACAAACCGAACAATTCGATGAGTCGGCACTTCCAACTTTATGGAGAAAATGACGGCCATAATGCACATTCAACCGACACCGGTGTAAAAACGTCTCAACAGAGCGCGGTAACGTAGTCGGAACACAAAACTTCAGCTCCGGATCTATGCGATGTAGCAGCGACGAATCCCTCTGCAATTATACCCATCGCCGTTTGCACAATTCCTGCCACTATGACCTTAATGAAAATGTAACATCTGGCTTTGAGTATATCACCGGATGTAGTGTTGAAGATAGATGTGCTATGTCCGCTAATTCGTTCACATCTTGATTGTACTCTCCTATATACCCACATGTCCAGGAATCCAGTGCAGAGTTACTTTGCAGCCAGCGGCTCTACATTTGTTGTATTCATGGAATATTTGGCGAACTGTTGGCGTCATATAGAGCCATTTCCCAAGCGGTCTAGTTAATTTCTCATATTACATACGTTACACTGTGGGTATATGAGCCGCACAAAATGAATAAATAGTAATATTATCGGTGTACTCCAACGAGCTTATTAATGCTCTTTGCACACCTGCTTAGTGGCTGTACAGAGGCGATTAACCTAAAGCTGGTTCACATTATTGCGTTTCAATGCTTCCGTGCGGCAGCGTGCAAGCGACGTTGAGCTGACAGCGAATCATTGCAACGGAACCTCCTTCAGGATACAACGAAGCTACACGTAAGACGCTGTAATGTGAACCAGCCTTTAAAGCAGTTGAATGCTGACAACGTTCCAGGGAAAAGATACGTGATATTTTTCTCCCTCTAAATGTTTCATTACGGAGGTGACCTCACATGGGCTCGTATAGTGAAACGCTCTGTAAGAGAAGCTGTCGTGTGTGTGTGTGTGTGTGTGTGGGGGGGATATATTTATTAGACGAAAAGGAAAAAAAAACGGGGGAAAGGTCAGCCGAACGAGACGTCGGCTTGCTATCCCAGAAATAAGAAATAATAATAAATAAATAAAAAGAAAAGATAAGAATTAAAGAAAGAGAGAAATAGGAAGAAATAAGAAATAAAGAAAAAGAAAAAGAATTAGGAAATAAGAAATAAAGAAAAAGAAAAAGAATTAGGAAATAACAAAAAACTAACAAATGTGGCTTGAAGAAGGGAATGAGGCTGTAAGCAAGAGCATCAACTTATAATTCCTGTGAGAACTAAGCTTTGGTGCAGTATGCCAACAGCACGGCGTTGGCTGTGGCGGGAGCAAACATTATGCCATTCGTTTGATGATTTTATCTCGTGGAGTAGCCACTTATTGATGACTCGATGAGTGGTCGCTTATTATGGCAGTTGCGCCAATTGATCGCACTGATCAATCAGTCGAAAGGAAGCAGACGAAAGAGTTTGAGGTTGGGATCAGCGGATATTTCGGACAAAATATACTATCACTGCAGAAAAATCGTCTTGTGCTTCGAACATTCTGACGGGAAAACTATCGAATGCATATATGTGCGATGTGCATTAAATTATGCGCATCATCTCAAGGTCAACGTCAATCTGAAATAATATATATTGTCTTTATACTTGTCACAGTCCTCGAACAAACACAGCACCCCACACGTGTGTATTGCAGTTCTGTTTCCCGGTTGCTTAAAAAAAACATCTGTCCGGCACAGCAACACGGCAAAGAAACTGCGCGAATGGCTGGCGCTCTGTTAGCAGCCATTCGCACACGTGTGATTCCAAGAACTATTCCCTTTCTGTAACTGGACCCGCAGTGTTCCACGGGAATGTTGACGACAGATTTATGGAGGGGGACAGAATAATGAGCTGTAAGTAGTTGGTATCGGGCTAGCTCACGAAGAGGTCGCACTCTTTTCACGTTGCGTATCGGGCGCCTCGATGTTGTGCCACCAGTATTGGGCTGGTGTATTCTTCAATCAATCTGTGCAATATATAGTGTTCTCCTGCTTCAAGCTCCATCTCCATCCTCCTCAAGTACAATCAGACTTTTCTTCAAGGTCTACTTCTCCACTGCGCATCTCATCTCTACGAGGGACCTCACTCACCGGCGATTGGACATTCTTTGACCGCAAGTTGCTTTGTTCTTATTCTTTGAATGTTGCCCTTCTGTAATGCGTAACTGTAACTGTCATGCAAACTTCTCTCTCGTGTTCAACTAGTGGTTCAAGTAACTGTCTATAGCTGATTGTTTCTTCGTTAATTGCTTATAAATGTGTGTGTTTCCAAAAACGATTGTGTGACTTGGTCTGCTCATTGGTCGGGTGACAACACAGCTCTTCCCCAGTTACGTTGTCGCGTTGGGAAATCCCTGGATCATCAAACCACGTGACAATACTGCGTGCCAGCTATGTGAGGAAACTTAAATATTGTACCGTCTTTAGACACATTCGACAACTATATATGCGGTAAGTTGCTCCATACCGAATGGTACCCAGCAGGTAAGTAGCGGCATGTTATTTACCGTACTATGATTTGGTAGACGTATCTCGTTACATTTTCACATTTCTAGCGACGCTAGTATTGCGTTACTTTTCTGTGGAGTAGCAGTATTTCGTTACTTAGTTTTGATGGCACTGCTTGAAACGCTTTTCTTCGTTCGTTTGGCTTTTATGGATGGAGCCCAATCGTGAAGGTTTCTCACACCCTGCTGGTGAACGGCAACGGCCATCCAGATTGTGTTCAACGAGAAATATTTACCACGCAGGATATTTACCGTTGCTCGCCGGAAAAGAAAACCTCCCTGTCGAGTTGATCGAGGAGTTATCAGACGAAAAGGGGGAAAGAGGGTTTTCCTTTCGTGGAGCACTTTGGACAATGTTCATGAAATTCCTACCAGAAGAAAGATATCGTCAGAACGAGAAGATGTGTACTTGTGAAAGGCATGGAACAAGAGATAACTATCCGACCGATCGCTACACAGCAAAGACCGTTGTTATTTTGCCTCGGTCGACCAGTCTGCTGGATGACGTTCTTGGTATCCAGCAATTCAAATCGTATAATAATCGCAATAATAAATCGAGTTTTCACATAATTCCTGGCATGGATTCTTGACTTTGAGAGTAATGCTCTATCACTAATGCATTACTGTTAGTGTTGGAGTAATAAAAACGTAGTGTTATTACATTTTAGCCGAGTAATGTGACATTACTGATTGCTTGGGTGTCTAAGTCATCAGTTAAGGATTGTGCGAGAAATGTAAGGAAAATCCCCAACCTCTAAACTGCAATTAGCTCTTTTAGATCTCACCTCTTGACGACATCCTCCAGAATTACTGCCGGTAGCGAGGAGAAAAAATAATCGTTTTTTTTTTCTTTTACAATATGCCCTTCAAACACCATTGCGTTATAGAGTCTTGTGGGAAAATGTAATGTCATTACTTCATTCAAGTAATGGCTTTAGTAATGCATTTCGAAGTACGTAAAGTATTGAGTAATGTAATGCATTACTTTCCAAAACTGCAATGAGTAACTGTACAAATTAAGAGTAATTTTTCCACCTCAGCGTCTGCTCCTGGGATTTCCTCCCTCCGCCGTATCAAGGAGGAACCATGTTGACAGGACAACAATGGACGCCTTTGATTGAAAGCTTTCAGATGCGCTTATATACGAGCACATTCCCAACCTTAGATCTAGAAAAATATCAACACTTCTCTCTTTGTTCCTATATTGTCTTCTGGTCTCGAGTACACGAGGAAAATTCAATTCGAAAACTAGAAAAATGATTGGACTCAGTTGGGTGAACAGCCAATGCGTGCAACGGATATCTTTCGTGGAGGGGAGCTTTTGTTGTTAGGAAAGTCGAAATATGCCGAAATCTAATCTGGCCATGACTTGACGTCATCAGCCCGCATAATTAGCCAATGGCTTTCACTGATTACAAATAAGTGGCGTGGAACGACATTAGAGCAACGAACTTAATAAGAAATCTAGGATGAATAAGTTTCCTCCACCTTTCAAAAAACATGTTCGTCCTGAATGAAGGACCATAATCTGCCACTGATGTTTCCATATTTTCTTACATTTCAGTTCCGGAGAACTGGAGAAGGAAGAAGGTACCTTTCGTTTGGAGTGTGCATTCTTCTGTGGCGGCAATCCCCTGCAATCCATGACGGTCCAAAAGTACGGAGGACGCAGTGCAGCAGTGTCTTTCGATGTCTCGGGTGTAGACACGTTAAAAGGAGCTCAGCATCCGAAATTCGTGGGTCTCATTCCAGGAAATGGAGATATTATTGCACGAAGCCCAAGGCCTGCAAATATAAACAGCGCTCGATCACATTTCAAAGTAAGATGAGCCGAAATAACTCGGAGAAAGCAAGGTATGCGTCGAAGCATCACATGATTCTGAGCCCAACGTCCAGACGATGTCAACGAAGGAAAGAAAAAGGGTAAATACATACAGAGGGTAAACGTAAAACAGGCAGGATAAAACATAAAGAGCGTGTTCATAGGCGTCGACTGCAGGGGCTTAGGGGCATGGGCCCCTTCCATGGTTGGGCAATAATACCCATATTTTGTCTTACAATACTAATACACAATACTTCCTTGAAATCGGTATTACGTATAATACTAATACATAATACTTTGATTCTGAGGTATTATAATACATAATACTAATATTTGTATGTATTACACGAGTAATACTAGTAATACATTGATACATAACTTGCGAGAAAAAAAAAGGAAAAGAAAACCATAAGTATATGCAATTTGCGCATTGCCTGTCGAGACAGTCATTCTCCACTCACGTTTTATTTCGGGTGCTTACATTTTTAGCATGTTCTCAGAGGGGTAGTCTTCTATATGCCCTCCCTTCCCGAATTTGATGACATAGAGCTGGTCAACTCGACCACAATGAACAGCTTGCTCTCACTGTGGCGGAGTCTTGATTTCGTTCAGTCTAGGCGTTAAAATGTGGGCGGTTCAAAAGTGTGTGACTGTCCATAGTGCAACCGCGTACAGAGGTGACTGGACTGGACGCATCCTTTCATACAAGGGACCTGAAATGGGATTGCTCACCCTTACGGATGCTGAACTGGAAGGAATGCGGGGAAGCCTCCAGTAACCTCTGGCCCTGAGGTCATACCCTTTGCGATAATTTGGGGCAGGGGAATAATAGGGGCTTTGTTTGTGTCCGAATGTTTGTGGGACACGAAAAAAATACTGATAAAGTGCACCTGTGACACTCAGCAGGTCGGACTTATAGCCTCTGGGAAAGCATTACACTTTCAAAAGTATTATAATACATATAATACATCGATTTTGTGTATTATAATACAGACACTAATACATTTCGAAAATGAGTATTATAATACATAATACAAATACTCAAAAGTATTACAGTAATAGTATTATAATACAAAGTATTACTATTACTGCCCCCCCCCCCCCACCCGGAAGATTCTCAGGAGGGGGGAGAGAAGTCACCTCAGCTGATCCCCAAGATGATAGGAAAGCCGGCTAGTGCACTTGAGAATAAATCAGTTCTGTTCTGGCATTCACTGAGCTCCAACTCTTTTCTATAGCCAGCTGATTCACTACAAACGTTTAGCGGGATAGCCGAAGAGTGAACGTGCAAATCTGGTAAAGGTATATCTCATGAGACACGGATTGAGAAATCTCCGCCTATGAGCGTCTTGGTTATGCTGAAACATACTCGGCGAATACGAAGAAGACACGAACAACTACAGCGGCGTTATATGGCAACCCCTCTGCCAACAGGCTAATTCCCAAAATCCACCAACAGGAAGGCGACCCCAATCGGAGAAAGTTTGGAAATGTCCTTTTACCGATATTGTTTGTGGCCTTCTCAATGAGGGCCACGTTTTTTTATATATCTTCAACATGTGCTATCGGACAGGGTCGATAGAGGTCGCCTAGACATGCGAGGGAAGTTCGTGTCGCGAAAGTATTTAAGAGTGCGACATCGTCTGTCTCGTCTTTTATGTATTGCGTCGCAACTGTCAGCAGAATAAGCACAGCGGATTTCGCATCGAAATTCACATTTGGCAGCCTTACTTTGGATGCATGCCAGTCGAAGCTCCCACTTATTGCTTCACACGTTTGGAAGACATTATCTTTGACCCAACGTTGAACCGGGCTAAATATCTCAGCTTCATTGATTTTAGAAGCAGGAATAAAGGGGGAAAAAAATAAAAATGAAAAATGGAAGAAGACCTTGAGTAACACCAGGCGTTCCACTATGTATTGCGCCGTTTTCATAGAGGACGTCTAGCGGGTTTAATTTTCACCCGATTTTTTTTTTTTTACTTGGGTGTCATAAAAGAGAGAGGTAAGGTACGAAAGTAACTGAAGGTAGAAAATATTCAATTCTATAGAGTTTGCTTCTGCCACGAGTGAAACTGCGTTTCTGGTTGAGGAAATTTACTAAACGTCTATCACCACTGACCGCCAACAGGTAATTACGACAACAACCACAAAGGGATTAGGAAAGAAACTCCTTTTATCATTGTTTTGTACAATCTGCGAATAATCACTAGTTAGAGTACGAGGTGAACAAATGTAATCAGTGCCCACTGTTGGAAGTGCTTTAAAACGCCTTCCACATTCAGGATTCATTGACAATGAATAAATGGCTAAGAAGCGAGCAAGCTGGTGTTGTGTCTGTCCCTCCGTCTCGGGTTTTACATCAGATTTCCTCGTCATTTGTGTTCCACTCGCTCATCTGCCTAAATTCTTTTATGAAACGGAAATATGGAGTAAAAATAATCTTCTCCTTCGAGACACCCAAAAATACCCAAGTCCTTCTTTTTCTGTTACAAAAAGTCTCTTTTATTTAATTTGTTGAATTTGTGCACATTTGTGCTCTTTTTTCATCTTGGAGGAACAAATTTTAACATACAGAATTGGAAAATTCGGGCAAAATTGGAAACGCATTGGACTTGATGGTGCACCACCTCCATTTCTCGCGAAAAAAACAATCAAAGAAACAAAAAAACCGACTAGATCCAAGAACATCGAAGAAGAATCCAAGAACTAAGTGGTTGGAATGCCTTCGAGCGCGAACAACAGGCGTCGCCACAGAGCGCGTCAACTCGGTGCTGCCATCTAACGGAGTTTCATTGAATCGCGGTCATTCATAGAGGTGCTGGATAGAGGGAAGCGACGTCACTCCTTTTCTAGTTGATACCTGCACGTTTCTCTATTTCTCACTCGTCGGTCTTTACCTTGGGTAAAGTCGTCCCAAGTGGGCTCATTTTGACGAAGAAAAAGTGCAAGCAAACATCCATAGTGCAGAAACTACTTGCATGCTTTTTGTGAAAGAGTATAAGTTGGCCGTGATTAAACTAAGGGCAGGGAACTCTGCGACTTTTGTTTGGGAAGAAGCACCGTTTCTGGCACAATTTTCGGTATATATAAACTGGTATAGCAACCTCTATTGCGACAGACATCCCTCGATGACTTTCTGCTTTTTTTGCGTTGGAAACTTTGTGGTCCCACTCAAAAATGTATACAAAAAATCGCTCTCTGATACCATTCATCAATGTTAACAGAGTAAATCACCTGTTGCTTCCAGGAAGGTAAACACAAAGTACAACAAACACACTGTCTAATGGAACCAACGGGTAACACCATTTGCCAAATTCCATGCACGGTTTCACGATGGCCTTCTTCAATCTTCTTTAACTTTTTTCTGTAATCAGCGATGATGCCGTTATCTAATGTTCGTACGAGGCACATCATTTCCTTATCTTTCCCGTTGTGCTTTTGAATTGCATTCATCGACTCGGGATGCGTCTTCCTTGAACATTGATAGGAAATAGAAACTTGCGTTGGCATGACTGACCTGTGGGCTATCCTCGATCCGTTGTCGCGGCATCCCACCAACAGGTGAAGAAGCAGACGCCCCCGCGCGTTACTCCTCCACCGACGCGCTCCAAAGTTCGATAACAATATAACTCAATAGTTGATTATGTGGGAGAAGCACCGACCGGCCGACCAACCAGAGGGCGACACCGCAGCGCCGACTGGTGGGCGCCATACAAACTAGGCAGTTGAGAAGAGAAAGAAAGAGCGTCCCCTCCTTCACGACGCGTTCTTTTCAAGAGCGCTTTCATTTTTCGTATCAGAAAGTAGCACCAATTCCGATGTTCCACCCATTTTTCTGCACCGTTCCGGCTGCGTGTCATGTCCACTTTTTTGTGCGATGAAAAGTTTCAAGTATGAGACGTTCCGCTACTTGTCCGGGGGAAGATTAACATTCGTGCTCCCCAAAATTTTGACCCCCAGAGAGGCGTGCTGCCATGTCACCAAGCAGCCGGTTTTGAAACCCATGAGCTTCTGTGGTTACGTAAGCACTAGCAGACATTACAGGCTAGAATGGAAATTCCTCGTGTCCAGTTTTGCCAACACGAACAAGCTGCATCGATTGACACACATAATTAGAGACGCCGGGATAATCTCGTTGGAAATGGAGTTTTTGTTCAAGGGGTTGGGAAGTTGTGTGAGACGAATATAAGAAACGGTTATGTGAACCAGAAAGTTTAGCAGGACAGAATAATAATGGTACTGTGATATTACACGTAAGGTTTGTCTGCGCAGTGTGGAGACACGTGCCGCAGGGTAGGACATAACGGCAGGATAACAGCAGGACAGGTCATCCTGAATACCGAAACCATTGCGTCTCCACCAGTGAGGGCTTACGAGAAGCAAAATGACTCTGTTGTCGCCAAGGAAGGGTAACGGACGTATTTTCGTTACCGTTATCCGCCAGCCTTTCAATTTCGTTTCCGTTACTGTTTCCGGTAATGGAACTGCTGTTAGAGAGCTGCGGAGGACAGTCCTTCCGGCTCTGCGACCACCCTGTCTTGCCCAAGTGCTGCTTCGGTGTCACACACTACACAAGCAACTTTACGTCATTGGGATGCGCACAGCTTGCAAGATAAAAAGAGTAGGAACATGTCCTTAGTATTCAGTCACTCTGAGTCCAGCTAACTCTAAATGGGCGTCACCTTCATCCAATGTCGCATTCATAGCGGAGCGCTCTCAGTAGCAAATAATACTGCCATAGCCACGGCGAAATGAAAAACAAGTAAAAACTAACTAAATAAAAACCGTTCGCTTTCATCCTCGTGCTATGGTGGAGTAGAGTGCGTGGAGTCTATGGTTTGCAAGTCTCATGTGTTGATGTCATGGAGTTATGATGGCTGGGATGAGTAGCTAAGCGAGGGAATCACTCTCGAGATCATTTCTGTGCTCCAGATCCAATGTTACATTTTCTTTCCATGCTCTCGTAGCATTACAGGTAATAGAATAATCAAAATACAAAAATAAAATGAAAAGTCGCTCAAATGTCATAGCACAACAGGAATAGCCATTATCCGAATACCAATGGAGGACGATAATTTTCGTTTCCATTTCTCTTTGCGGTAACGGATGACCTTGGTATGCGTTTCCGTTATCGTTACCATCCCCAATTTCGGTAATATACCGTTTCTGTTTCCGTTACTATTACCGTTATCTTTCCCTGGACTTGTCGGCAAATATAAATAATTCTCTGTTCCACAGCACAATTTAATGCCTTTAGAGGCCTTCAACTGGAGTAGCTCGCTGTACTTGATATTTACTTTTATACTTTCCACGAACTACAGTTAAATGATTTCATTGCACTTTCATTAGAAGATTTCAGGTTCAACCTCAAAGACGAAATAATAAATTTACGAGACAAAAAAGGAATAAGTGAGACGAGAACAAATATCGTTTCCTTATAGGGAGTCCGAAATTTGTAGAAGGTGTTTGAACTGTCCTTGAATAATATTCCCGGATGAAACTCAATAGTACCCTAGGACGAAATCTCTGGTCTCAGTTACAATGCCCCTCCAAACACACTGCCATGTAAGTGTATCCGAGTGACGTTTATTTTCACCCGCGATGGGACCAACGCAAGGTAAACATGCTTCTATGGGATCACTTGGGGGCAGACTAAATTCGGGTTAAATATAGAACCACGAAACAGACGTCGTAACTGTTTGAATATTGTCACTGCTCATATTATATTGTATTTACAAAAAGGACATTTCGTCCAAAGCGACGGCAGGTAGATCGGTGATGACAATCGATCCCAGCCTACAGAGGGCGTGTTTTCCTCACTGAGGTTACCTCTTAGGTCCGTATATATTTAGCTTTAGTACAAGTCTTACTTGGAGACCCGATTCTTATAGGAACAACTATTTCCCTGAAAAGGAAGTTAAGTGTTTTATCATTTTGTTAAATGTTAAGTGTCACTCGGTATCGTGTCCCCCTGGTGGACAACAAACAGTTGTTGAAAATGTGGCGATGGATCTCTAGGAATTCCAACCGGGTGTCGACGGCGTGCACCATGTTTCATTCATGCAGATAATGTAGAAGAGATAATCTTTCTCTACATGAGTCCTGATCGGCGATTATGGGAAGACGACGATGTGGCGCAGCAGGTGGTGGCAGCGTCCGATTTCTGAGGCATGTGCCATGTCGGTTCTATCGGGAACATCCTGGAGTGGAATGATGAATGGTCGTACAACTTGGTCTTCCTCTGAAATGTGAGTCGAATCTGCGCTGATTTTAAGAGAACGAGAAGGTAGACACACGTTCCGGAAAAAGTAACGAGGCTTTTAAACCTCGGCATGTGCATAAACTTGGTTTATATTAAGTAGCAAATAAATAAATAAATAAATAACAGCACGCCGTTACATGGTTTCTTGACCGATGGTGAGAAAGCCAGCGTTACAAGTTTTCACAGTTGATCGCCATCTTACTCCTTGCAACGGCGAAACTTAAATCCACTATCCAAAACAACTTCGTAACTCTGGCCCACATAAACCTCTTCCTTTTTGTGCAGATGCATGGGGGGGGAGGGGATATGTTTATTAAAAAAATGGAGCGCGTGCACATGCAGACTGGCCTGACACCCTCCCTGGATACCCTGGATGGAAGGTGAAGCAGCGGTTTGAGACACTACATCCGACATTCCGTCATCGCTGACCAATCTCCTCAAAATTTGGTGGACCACAATGGGAAGCAGAAGGTACAATGCCCTCAGAGGATCTCGCATTTCATGACGCAATACGCCATAGTCATCTTGACGCTTCTTGACGCTCCTCCTCGGACATCCAGCAGCGGTCGAGCTACACTTACCGCTTGGCCAGGTCAAGCCTGTAGGGAGCGCGCGTTCGGTTAGTCAGTCCCCGTCTTGCGGCAGTCGACCACCCAAGATGAACAGGGAGACCACAATGATGCCTCCACTGTGTCCGCCGATGGACGCTTCAATACCAATGACCACCTGTTCTCCAATGCTGTCAGAGACATTACTACTTTGACTGCATCGACCACTGCAATTGCCAGAAAAAGCACGCGAGGCTTTCCTGGTGTGGGCTTCGTACGTGAGCGGTGTCTCAATTCCTGAGGGTTCTTACTCAAATCTCAGCGCACCATGTTTAACGTCACTCGCGACATGTCTTGTACAGTGGGGTCAAATTGGTGGCGGCCGGGATGAAACCCGCAACCTTGCGATCTGTAGGCGGACACGCTGATACACCGTGGCTGATACAAATCTAGGAGGCCTAGACTGTAATACAGCAGAAAGACGCGGGCGATCGACACTAAGCACTATCGATCACTATGCTACACTACATTCTGCGGGATGTAGGACACGAAAACGTACGTGGAAAACACACACACACACACACAGGTTCGTACAACTCCCCAACGGCTGAGCCTGTCAAGCCAGAGCTTTTGGTGGGAACTGTTTCCCTAACGTCTTCAAGGAAGTATACAGTAGTGACTGCTCAGGTCATAGGTATGTGATTGCGCTACTCTCCTTGAGGTCTCATCGAGGAACAATATAGTATTGGTTAAACTGGCCAGTTGTTGTCCCGCTTCGACTGCAACCAACTTGAAATGGAAGAAACACCCAGCTAAACAACGCAAGTGTTTTTGCCTTCCGTGTGGACCACTCCTTGCTTGCGTTTTCCTCGGTCTCGTTAACGTGTTGGCTAATGAGCAAATATTTCTTTTCCAAACTAAAGCTCGCTCATCAAGCTGCGTCGGTGGAACCACGATCTTGGTTAAGCTGTTTATTGGGCAGGAAACGTCAGCCAAGGCGGCTTGCTATTCCATAGCAAAAAAGAGCGAGCGAAAAAAAGAAAAAAGAAAAAGAACTTACTTAGGAATCATTCTCCGGGGCAGTCAAGGTCAAGCAACGAGTCGGTCACTTATCTTCTGTAGTTCCACCAACGATGTCACAGGCTGCTAAGAAGAATGACATCCCACAGGCAGTTGAGAAACGCTGCGGTTATCCCGCCGCTGTGCGTGGGGCCAAATAAGGTTAGTAATGGCAGTTTGTCTGCCTGTATGTGTGGCGACACGTTGCGGATAATTTGGACCACCTGACGACCACTTTTAACGTGCGCCGGAAGTCTCCGACACATGGTGCTGGAAGCTATGTTTACCTCCCCCACCATGCTAGAGCCCTCGGCAGGGCCCGCGATCTTGAGCTCAGCAAGTCAACACATTGCCGACCGAGGCGGCATGTAAGATAGCGAGAGAGATAGTCGAGTATCCGAGGCGAGACTTAAGCGTGAGACGGAAGCTCTTGAAACGGCGACAGTGCAGAAGAAGGTGTCGAATGTGTCGAGGCTTGATCACGGTTAAATGACCATTCATTGTCATAGCTTATTGATAATGAGTGACGGATCATCGCGGTGCCGATGATCTTAACGATTCCAAAAGATAGGTTTTGTTTAGAAGAAGACGACGAACCCGAGAATACCATTCAGAAGAACGAAAGATATTGCCGATGTGGATGTTTGGTCGGTGTTAGTCAGGGTGAATGAAATCCGTCTCACATTTATTCCCAGTGAAACGGAGCCATCCTTGCGGGATATGTTATGGCTGTGAAGAGTTCGGAGAGGAAGAACGTGTACTTAAGCCGGCAGATTCCGTCGACTGGCAACGGTGGTCGAGGGCCATGTGACATCAGATAGAAGGTCGGGTGATTTTGTAGGGGCCGACGTAGTGACACAGAAATTTTGGAGAACGAGCCGCGTAGGGAGACCCATAGCCAGTCGAGCTGTCCAGGGGCTCAATCTTGATGTGCACATAGCGATCGTTATAGCTATTTTTCAAAATTTGCGCGCTCATTCCGTCACGCGCATTGGCCGTCAACCGGTGAGCACGAGCGTTTAGCAAGCGTTACGGGATAGCGAAAAGTTCAAGATCTAGCCCCAGGGCTCTAAGAGACGCAGGGCCGGTGTTAGGGGTGTGCGGGGCATGAGGCAAAGGCACATCGCGGGGCCTGTTTCACAAGATTAAGTGTATACTTGACATTGTTATGCAGAAAGCTGAGACAGGGGTAGCCAATGGAGGAGGGGTTTTTAATGACAACAGAAAGGATAGAAGCCGAGACCAGAATGATTTGTGCGCGGTCTCGCGCGATGGTCAGAGCGATGGGGATGATTGCGATCCGTGATCTTCTTCACAATATTAAAAAAAAAAAAAATTGAGGGCTTTGGGCGCGGGGCCTAAGGCGGTCGCCTTACTCGCCCCTATCGCCGGCCCTGAAGCGACGACCACCTGAGTCTCATCACATCGGTGTTTTGTAGCAGCTTGAGCGTCAACGGTGCGACTTGGTGCAACTTGACGACGCTCTTCAGCGCGACACGTTGCATCGGGAACGGGAAAGATGTGTCTTTCAGCTGCTCTCAGGAAAAATTGTTTGGATCAATTTCGACCCAGGACATAATGTCCTCAAAAGAGGGATCGTCTTGAGGGATCGGGAGAGCATCCTGGTGTTAATGCCCAGATTTCTACTTGACCGTCCAGTCGAATTAATTCATGGAGGCGTAGTTCCCAGCTTCAAAAGCAAGATCTTTCTAAGACGCAAGCCTGCACAATGCGCAGTGATCGGTTGCGACAGGGAAGTGCCGACCATACAAGCAGGAACGAAATTTTCCGATGGTCCAAATAACAGTGAGAGACTCCTTCTCTATCGCCTAGTAATTGATCTCCGCTTTAGTAAATGTGCGGCTGGCGTGCGAGACAGCGTGTATCCACCGGCGCATCAGGATGGCTAAAACTGACCCCAATCCTGTACAACTGGCATCCCCTGTCCCTGTTCAAGGGATAAAGTGGTGGGGGACCGTTACAGTGGTCAAGATGCTCAAGTGCGGATTCTGATTCCGGATCCCACTGAAAGTATGTGTCAGCATAGACGTGAGCGGTGCAGCAATACGGACATATCCTCTGATGAAGCGGACGGAATATAGGCCCGTAAAACTCCAAAGTTCTTTGACGCAGCTTGGCTTGGGGAACATCGCGACGGCTTTTACATTATCGGGATCTGATGATATATCATTGGCTGCACAATATGGCTGACACACTACGGCCGATCATTTTGATGTGGTCGTATGCAAATTGGCATTTCTTTCCATTTAACTGCAGGCCCGCTCACTGGGAATACATTTTCCAGGCGACGCAAGTGGTCTTCAGGTGGCAAGTGGTCAGGAGGCAAGTGGTCTTCAGTGGTCTTCAGGTGGTAACAGGTTCAGGCAACCTCAACGAAGAAAGTCTGTTTTGTGAAGCAGAAGCACGGGAAAAAATCTCAGCCCTATCAAAGGAAGCGCAGTGACTCAATCACACCTTGTTGCAAACTTCCTCAAGACTGGACAACATTAAAGGCAGTGTTACCAAGAGCTGCGGTTTTTACAGCCTTTGCACAATATGCAGAACCCACTGAATAAACTGATATTGCAGGAGACTGTGGTGCTGCAGCTGATCTGCCAGATCCCCTGCCTGTTACATTAGCAACAGAGCACAAGAAGTTTAATGAAGAGGGGCGAGAGTCGCCAGGGAATGCTTTGAGGAAATGTGTTGCCTCCCCAGTTTTCAAACCGACAGCAACACCTGAGGCGGCAACAAGAGACCAAAGGTTGTGCCTTGCATGGTACGAGCATCCGACAGCGTCAGTTTTCGTTAAGATTGTCAAGTGCAAATCGTCAGCAGCTGCCAACAACTTGGCTCAGGCATTGACTGATTCACTACTGGTCTGCCCTGAACGAAGAAATCGGAACCCTGCTGCAGTTCACCATGGGCTACAGCATGAGGACAGAGCTCCTAGAGAGTACACTGAACACTTGCGGATCTATCATAAAAACTTTGAATGTGTGTGTGTTGGACTTTATGTCCATCCTACTTTGGCATACCTTGCTGCAAGTCCTGACGGCAAAGTAAGATGTGACTGTTGTGGAGAAGGCTTACTCGAGATAAAGTGCCCATACATGTACAGGAATGTCGCCATTCAGGAATATAGCAGACGAACGGTTTTACTTATATACAAATGTACAATTACAATGTGCATATTCAATGCGTACATCAAGTACAGAAGCTGATTGCCTGTTCTGAACTACCATACTGTGACTTTGTGTGTTGGACCACAAAAAGTCTTGCCGTATTGACGCTGTCCCAAATTTTGTCTCTGATCATGAACCTGTCCTACATTCGTCTTACAAGGTCCGCATGAATCCCCCTTCTTGTGCTGTGATATTGCCTGCGGTGCTTAGCAGTGAGTAAGTACCGCGCGCATCGTTGTGTCCCACAACGGAGCGTCCTCATACCCCTCTTATCCATATCATTATTTATTTATTTATTTATACCCTCAAGGCATAGCATTACAGAGGGGAGTGGTTACACATGGTTCACAATGATCTTATGAAAGTAATTAGGATTGACACAAAAGGCTGACGACGGAAGGCTGTTCCAATCATTACTGGTACGTGGTACAAAAGAACTCATAAAAGAATTAGTACAACAATGCAGGACTCCTACCTTGAATTGATGGTCAATGCGAGATGAGATGTATGGTGGTGAGGAAAGCAACTGTTCTTTTAAGGTAGGGTTATGAAAATAAATGGCGTGAAAAAGAGATAACCTTGCAATTTTTCTACGTGCTGATAATGGTTCTAATGACAGTGAGGTCTTCATCGAGGATACGCTAGCTGTGCGGTTGTAGTTTGATAAAACGAAACGAGCTGCACGATTTTGGATCGCTTCTAATTCCTCTATTAATGTGGAGTGATCGGGATCCCAGACTGATGATGCGTATTCTAATTTCGGTCGGACGAGGGTTTTATATAGTGTTAATTTGAGGTGAACCGGGCACATTCCAAAATTTCTCCGAATGTATCCAAGAGTGCGGTTTGCGTTATTTGTGACATATTTAATGTGGGATTTCCATGAGAGATCGGTTGTTAATACTATACCTAGGTACTTGTACGCTGTGACTGATTCTAGCTGAAAGTTGTTAATGTGGTAGGAACGCGTGGAGCTAACGCGTTGACGAGAAACAGACATGTATTTACACTTGTTAAGGTTAAGTTCCGTCCCCCAGAGCCTACACCAAGCGAACATTTGCGATAGATCAGACTGCAAAATAACTGTATCAGCGCTGTTATTAATTTCTCGATATATCACACAATCATCAGCGAACAGACGAACAGGTGAAGACAGGGAGTTTGGGAGGTCATTAACATATATTAAAAATAAAAGTGGGCCAAGGACCGAACCTTGCGGAACACCGGAAGTGACCGGAAGGCGACAAGACGTACGCCCATTGGCTGTTACGTACTGGGTGCGATTGGAAAGAAATGACTCTAACCATGTTAGTACCTGGAGGTCAAGATTGAGGGCGCGTAATTTGCAAAGAAGTAGGGAATGAGGTACTTTATCAAATGCTTTTGAAAAATCTAGGAAGATGCAGTCCGCCTGTGATCCGCGATCCAAATAGGTGTGTAAGTCATGTGTTAGCGAAATCAGTTGTGTTGCACAGGAAAATGATTTGCGAAACCCGTGCTGTCTAGGCGAAAAGAAACCATGGCTGTCTAGATGCTCTGTGAGATATTTAAATATGATATGTTCCAAGATCTTGCAAGATATGCTAGTTAGTGATATCGGCCTATAATTACTAGCGAGAGATTTATCACCTGACTTATGAACTGGAACTACCTTTCCAATCTTCCAGTCGTTAGGCAGGGTACCGCTTTTATTATGGCTCCACTTCCTGCGCCGCTTCTTAATCGCACTCACATTACAATATATGCTGACGACATCTGTATCTGGACTTCCGTCGTTCGGCGTGACACGATCCAACGCCGACTACAAGGTTCATTAAACATCATTTCAAGATACCTCCTTGACCGCAGCTTGGTTGTTTCGCCTAGCAAGACTGTAGCCATCGTATTCTCACGAAGATCATTTCATAAGTACCCGCTTTTCACTGATGGCTTAGCCCTGACCATTGTAACGACCTGTCGTACCTGGGTATTACAACTGACCGTGGCCTGATGTGGTCCTACCATGTGAAGCTGCTTGCTACCAAGGCAAATTGCTTGGTAAATGTACTGAGGTGTATTGCTGGTGCATCCTGAGGCCCATCTGCGGGACGGCGATACCTTTTGCGCCTATATACACGCTCCACTATCTTTCTTTGTCGTATTGATGAGGACTGCCCGACGTCGGTTTTTTGGCAGTGCCATTGCTCGTCTGAAAAGGACCATTCCATCTCCCGCGTCTACACCATCTTATGCAGCGGCGACGTGGACTCTTGGAAGACCCCGTATTTACTCTACCATCCCTGGTATCCAACGAAATAAAGACGTCCCCACACTCGTGGCCAACCAGCTCACACTAGAACATCTCGCCTCACACCAAGTCGCCATATATACACTGATGGCTGAGTAACACATGGTAGTTCGAGCGGGGCTTTCTGCGTCCCGGATGAAGACCTGGGGCATGGGTTTAAACTCCCCTATACAGTGTCCTCGACAGAAGCCCAACTGTTTGGTATCCTAGTAGCACTGGAGCATATAATTGAATCATGGCACGAAACGTGTGGCATTCTTACCGACAGCGAGGCACCATTAGATATATTGTCGTCATCTCGCCCCAGCATAATCAGCGATCTGCACACTATGACACTTCAGAAATTCAATCAACTCTTAGCTACTGGTTGCAATCATCGTCATCATCATCGGTTGCAACATCACGTTTCAATGGGTTCCTGGCCACGTAAGCGTGTATGGAAATACCCGAGCAGACGCAGTAGCGAGACACGCTGGGTCTGATGACACTCGGCCCTGGCTCCTCTACCGCTTACAGCCTCCACATGCCGTCTACATATTCGCCATCGGTGCGCCATATGTGCTCTGCAATTCCGGGCCTTAACTACACCTTACAACCCATTCCTACGATCTGTCTACCCATTGATGGAGTTTGTCATCACTTGCCACCGCAGTCGTAAAGAAGAGTCCCTTCTCCACCGCCTACGACTCAATGTTGCCCGTACACCATCACTTCTCTTTAAAATGGGTCGGCTAAATTCACCAAACTGCAACGTCTGTGGCGTGGAAGCTGATATCCCACACCAGCCCCTGCATTGTCAGCAGCACCTTCACCATAGGAACACTCTCCGTTGCCGTCTGCTCCAGATTGGCAGCAACGACTTTTCGTTGGCCGCTCTCCTTGACCCCGTCCTGCACCCCAAACAGTAGGTTGTCACTGCCGCTCTCCTCGGTTTAAAAAAAAGAAGAAAGAAACGATTTATATGTTGGGTTACTGAGAGGCGTAGATCATTTATGTAGGGGAGCAAGGACGGAGCATTGGGGAACCTTTGACGTGACAGGTGTAACAGGGGAACGGGTGCTATTAACGTAGACAATCTGAGTTCTATTATGCAGAGAGTCGCGGATCCAAGATACGATGTTACATTTTAAGGGAAGATAACTTGAGAAGAAGACAGACAGAGTGAAAAGCTTACGAAAATCTATGAATATTGTGTGAATATGCGACCTCTCATGGACAGAGGAAATAGTACGTACTTTCCAGACGACACAGAACAAGCAAATCAGCAAGTACAGAAAAAGGCGTTCACGCCACGACTGCTTGCTCACAACAGATGGAAAACACGGACGAATGTCGGCACAGTTCCCCCTGATGTCGGCCCAGGACGCACAGTAACCTGTCCTCCACTCCTCCTTGCTGTCATCTCTCCATCTGTCTACCTCTGTACGGCGCTCATAGCTACAGTTGCTTCGTGGCGCTAACACTCACATGGTTATAAATGCTGCCAGGGACGACATGATTAGCCGTGCGTTGCCTATGAAGAAAACTTGAGTTCTGACCGCCCTGTCTTGTACCAACTACGCTGCCTTGTTCGACACATCGGAGGCGCTCTACGAAGCTGTCAAATCCAAGACTAGTCACTTGAAAAGCTTATCACGTTTTCCGTACGGTTATCTTCCAATCTATTAAATCTCTTGTAATCCTTCAAAATATCGCTACTGAACCGGTACCGCGATAATGAAAGCAACGAGCCCTCCGTCTCCAAGCAGCGTGACGCGACGCGGCTCCACCGTGGACGTGCGTTCAAGAAATGCTATCGCATTTAAAATGACAGAATAGTTCCGAAATGGACTGGAACGTATGCGACCGTTTGTTTGAGGAGTGCTTCATGGATGCTTGCGAGACGCGACACTACGTGGCAGCTCCAAAGGTGGGCAGGTTCAGAGGGACCCTAGTTGACTAGTTGACCCTAGTTGACCCTAGCGACCCTGCCTAGTTGACTGCCGTGTGGATTTCAACTCGACCCGTCGCTGTTTACATCAACTCGCTCCAACGGGAGACGATCGCAGCGGCGCCCCGCGTTGGAGCCGAGCTGCCAGCTCAGTGAAAGCGTCTTTCGGTCCCTGTTTCTGGTCCCGCGTGCCGCAGCCTGCGTGATCCCACAGTTCCTCGCGTCCGGCCAACTTGAACGGGCCGCGCTTACATGCACCTCCCCCGTCGAGACGAGCGCGTCAACCCACCCCACGCTGTCGGGTTGACTCAACTCGACCCGACAGCGTTTACATGAGCGTACTCGACAGTTCAACTCAACCCGCTCCTGTGGAGTTCATGTAAAATGGCTATTGAGTCGCGGCGTTTGCCACGGGCAACAGCACGACAATCGACTTCGAGGTTGACTGTGAACTTGACACGCTGAAACCTACCGGTTCTGTAAACCGTGTATCGATTTCTGCATTGCATATCAGAAATACGATGCAATAGTATTACTCTGGTAGGAGCACAGGAAGAAAGGAAAAGCTTCAGTAGTCACATGCCGTCCACGAGTCCCCGCGCAGGAAGCTAGAAGGAAAGCTAGGAAGCCAGCGGCCCCCTAGAAGGGTATGAAAGCGGAAGGTGAATGGTTCAAACTCACTGCGGGCATCCTTCACCTTTACATCGGGGGACTACGTTGCGGTATCGTTCTGTGTGCTACTTAAGGTGCGGCCAAAAAGGTTTTCTGCACGCCAAACTTCACAGCGCGTTATCCTCTCTAGCATTACATCATAACTCATTGCTCCTCCGTTTGACCCATATCTGCAAACCATGAGGCGCAATGTAAAATTATCCCCGCATTTTCTTACAAGTTGAGCGATTGCTATTGCATTACTCGTCGCTGCATCAAAAGGGAGACCGATAATTTTTTTATACAAATACACAATTATGTTGGCACAACATCGGTCACAAATCGGCAGCATGTCCAAATGATATCGGACCAATATCCTGACCCGATATCTTCCCAACTCTGGGCGGTGTTGCAAAGTGTATGTTGGGCCGATATCGGGGGTGTCGGCAGGAGCACATCAATCGGGGTGCTGCTTGGGATAAACAATTTGAGCACAGGTAGCTCACACACACATCTCACAAATTATACGTAGTGCAGAGTCCACATATATGATTATCCACTGGTTAGTCGCGTGTCGTCCTAAACTGCGGCAAAAGGCAGAGCCAGGATCACAGAGGTATCGGCCCGCCATCGGTCGCTCATCTGACATCGACCTCACTGTGACATCGGCCCTGTGTACAGCTGTGATGTCAGCCCGACCTCGGGGGATATTTCAAAACGGATGTTGGGTCGACATGATGGGTGTCGGCAAACGAACACTGGGCCGCTGTCAGCCCAACATCGGTGTGCTGACTGGGACGTAGGGTCCACATCCCTTTACGCGTCATAGCTTCCCATAGAAATTCAATGGTATATTGCGCATTAAGTTTTTCCAATGTGCGCCTCTAAGTGCTCTGAAACCTATGCTGAAATTGTTCCGTATTCCGCTAATAACAATACGAGTGAGGCAGGTGTGTCCTTTGACACGTTGTTGTACGTTCTGGGATTTGAAAAATTAAGAGAGTCTATAAAAAACAATGGTTCAGTAAGGGCGTTCCCACTTTCTATAGCGGAGGATCGGAAAAAGCTGTTTTTGCGTACGCAGACGATGTAAAGGGAGACTTCGGGACAATACGGCTTTGTAAATAAGTTTCACACATTCTCGCTAAATGAGGAATAAAGTTGGTTTGGCAGTCGGGGACTTATTTGCCAAAAAGCTGGGAAACTCAAAACGAAACCAAAACTTCTGAAGGTTTCCTCTCCTTCCTCCCGTACCATGCGTGACGTCACCGGTAGTCTCGTGTGGGCAACTCCACCTAAATACAGAAGGTCTGCATATTGCCTCCTTTCCCTCTTTCGCTACGTGGGCATATACAGGGTGTCCCAGAAAACGTGTCATTGAATTATAATAAAAAGACTACGCCACCTAGAATCATGCGGTCAACAGCATTTGTTCTTATTAGGTTTTCGCCACCTCCTAATGTGAATGTCATGTACTTCAAGTTTAATTATGTAAATATTTGCGAACTGAACTCGAAAATTTGCCAAGTAAAGGTCACTTGTTTACCCCACCAATATGAACAGCGTGCCGAATTCACTCAAATTCATGGTAACTCAGTGATATTCACGAGCTATCCCACCGGAAAAAATAGCCGAATATCATGCTTTTCAGAGCACCGGACCACAGCGCGCGATGACTTTTTGAGCGCAATCGCTCTCAGTGCGACGAAAGGAGGTTCCGAAGCCAGCCCACAGAATGATAGTAGAAAAAGGAACAGTTCCTAAAATTGGGAGAGGGAAAGGATTATCCAAGCGAAAGTCGGACGTGATAAGCCGTGCATGTTTTATCTCTTTTTGCGATGTCGGGGAGGGCTGGGTTTCCAACCTCCTTTCGTCGGACTGACAAAGATTGCGCTGAAAAATTCATCGTGCGCTATTCTGTGCGACTTCCGTAGAGCAAGATGTTCGGCTATTTTTTCCGATGGGATAGCTTCTGAATATCCCTGTCAATTATCATTAATTTGACTAAATTAGACACGCTCTTCACATTGGTGGGGTAAGAAGGTGACCGTTGGTAGGCAAATTTCCGACTTAAGCTCGCAAAAATTTACATAATTAAACTTACGTTACACGACATTCACATGAGGAGGTGGCAAAAACCCAATAAGAACAAATGCCATTGACCGCATGACTCTAGGTGGTGTACTTTTTTTTATTATAATTCAATGACACGTTTTCTGGGACACCCTGTATAAAGTTAGAATTAGTCTGCTACTGCGATTCGCCGTTATGCGAATTCAAGAACTCGCAAACGATTGCAGTTAGCGTGGAAGCTGTAGACAACACGCATTCCAGAAAATCCTGCTTGAGAAAGATATGGCACCGTTTTGCGCCTTATTTCAGAGATTTCCCATTTAGTACGCGGGGACGCTCAATCACTACTCGCAGACGACGGTAGTAAGTCTCCAGGCCTACGTTTGTGATTGGCTACCGCCGTGGAAAACACGATCCTGATTGGCTGACTCTTAGTTGTTTCGTCACGTCGACGAGTAAGCAGGCATTCTCTATCTAGGTAGTGTTGGTGTGGGCTGTTTTTCGGGCACTCGCTTTGCAACTTGTTCGCACCACATGAATGACCAGTCATCTGCTTCCTCGATTTTGTTCTAAAATATTCGCCAGCGGTAAAAGCAAAACCTATAGGAAGCCGTACCGGTGAGATGAAGCCCAATGTTGCTGGACTCCATTACTGTGGAATTGTAGTAACTGAAATATTATATGATCAGGCAGGCTGGTCCAGACATGGCTTTGCTTAAAGAATTATATGTTGTTGACCGATATTTTTAGGTGACAGAGCCGTTTCTTTCAAGTCGCAATTCGTTGCCGAGAAGCAAGGTGGAATTCGCTTTTATCGCTCTTTTCGTTTTTCCCAACTTTTGCCTCTCCTGACGGAGATGCGACAGCCGGAAGAAACCTTCATGATTTTTTTTTGCCTTGTTGTCCACGTACAGGAAAGTGGGCAGAGGTACAAAAGCGCTCGACGCTTCCTATTCTTACGATCCTATCTTCTAGAATTTCGTAGAGCCCTTTTGTACTGGAGGGGGCACGACTGTCTAAACGCAGCACTCCGTGGTTTATCTCATCTCAAATCAAAGGTTTTGCGAGACTATTTATTTTGAGTAATAAATACATGCAGCACATGGTCCACCTTCAAATATAATATTGGCACAACACTTTCAAGCGCAACAGAGGTAATGTGAGACGGCCAAGTACTGACAGGCGATTTTAGCTAACCGTGTCCCAAACTGTCTGTCCGCTGTCCTGTCAACAAGAAAGAAATATCACAAAGGTCTCTACCGGGTGCCGCGTCTCTGCCAGGAGCGGCCAAAGTAAGGAAAAACGAAAAGAGCGGATTCCACCTCGCTTCACGCTTATTTGTTTTTTCTTTTTTCTTTCTTAATTTGACATAGCGACTTGAAACAAAGGCTGTGGAACCTAGAGATATAGGCCAACGCATTCTCAATCTGTGACATATTTCTTTACTTTTTTGTTCTTTATATAAACGTTACCCCCCGTGACAAAAACTTAAAGCGTGCTTCACCTGCATACTCCCATAGACGCAATGCATACGAAATATAAAATCGCTAATAGTTCGTTTCGTTGATGTCGCTGGGTATTTGTTCTCTAAAGGCACGTTGTTTAAGCACCAAGGATGAATTTCATTCGACATTTGTGAATGATTAACGCCATCTTCGATTTCACTTTTAGGTTCCAAAGTACGGGCGTGAGGTGAAGCCTGCTTTACACTTTGTATGGATTTGTTTTTTTTTTCGGACATTCTTTGTAGTTTACGTATGCACACCTATTCTTCTCGTACATTACTGCGAATTTGTGACGAAACACTACACAGGTCATGATGACATTCAACGGACAGGCTTTATGTTTTTCAGCGAGTCGTGACGTACTCCTATAGACGCGGTCCATTAGGAATAGCAAATCGTCTTTCGTTTATGTTGTTTATTTTCTCCCTATTATTCTTTTCGTCTACAGCAACGTCAACACACATAAATGAATACAATGTGACATGCCTAATTTCTTTTTGCTTTCGTTGCTTTGTTTCGTTCTCTGTTTTTGAAACTTTGAGGATGGTTAAGGATGTCGAACCCGTTTTAGGCCTGCCTTGTACACAGGGTGTTACTTTCTGGGAACAGATTTTTCACTAAAACTCAAGTGTTTCTTTTCAGGAATGTTTACCAAGTGTAAATAATTATTCAGATATTAAAATGCGCTCGCTCATCTATTGCTCATAAAAATCAAGCTTCTTGCAGCCGCCAGATTTTGTGCCGGTTTAGCGACATATCGTCGCTGCGTCATCATCAATTTCAAGAAGTTCTGAAATGCACGAGGCATCAGTTGTCTGTTGCTTCCAAATATATCTAGACAAAATGTTTCCTGCTTTTCTTTTTTATAAACGACAACAGGTTCATTATTTTTGTATCGCTCTGCAGGTTTGGGACTGAATTTGTCCGACGCCCTCACCAGTTGTGTTGGGAAGGTTATGGAGCGCATGGTGTACGCCCGGCTGGTACTTCGAAACCACACAATTCTACCCTGAGGTAATGGCCGGATTCCGCCAAGGAAGATCAGCTATCGATAATGTGATAGCTCTCGTTTCCTCTGTGCAACAAGCCAAGTCGGAAGGACTCCTCAGTGCTGCCCTCTTTCTTGACGTCGCAAAACAGCGTCGTGTTGATAGTGTTCTTCACAGCGTTGTAGTTGCATCGCTTCAAGAAGCCGGGCTTGGTGGCTGCACACTCTCATGTTTACGCGATTTTCTTTCAGACAGACCCTTGTTTGTCCGTACGCGAGAGGGCGATAATGCCACGTACCCTGTGCGCCGCGGCGTTGCGCAGGGCAGTGTTCTGAGCCCCCTCTTGTTCAATGTCATCACGGCGAATCTGCCTCTTCAACTGCCTAACCATACCCACATCACCATATATGGGGATGATATTTGCATATGAACTTGTGTTGTGCGGCGACATACAACACAACGCCACCTGCAATCTGCTCTGGACGCTACTGTGTCATATCAACTTATCGCAGGTGGTAGATGCTCCCACGCGTAGGACCAATGATGGCGAGTCGTTGATTGACCTCGTTTTCTTATCTCACGCTGCAGCAAATACGCTAATTGATGTGTCAATCGCAGACGGAATATCTGACCAGGATGCAGTTGTTTGCACATTGAACATGTCAATTAACTGGGGGACAAATATTGAGACCAACAAATATCGTGATTTCAGCAGGGCAAGTGATACTGATGTTGTGGACATGCTGGAAGAATCTTTTGACCGATTTGCTGTGCTTTGTGAGGATACCGCAGTCTCTGTTGACAAAAGGTGGCTTTTGTTTAAGAATTTGGCGCTGGAGTGCATCGAAAAGTTTGTGCCTTTGCGCACAGTGAAGCGGAAGAAGCGTAATCCTTGGGTAACGCGTGAGATTTTACAGTTGAAACGTAAAATAAATAGGATAGAAAGGTTCCATCCAGGGCACAAAGGCTCACTCCCGGTATTGCGTCAAAAATTGCGTTCACTAGTACGCCGTTCTCGTTTCCACCTCTTTAATGTTACTATGCACAACTTTCTTAAACATAATCCAAGACGGTTCTGGAGTCATCTGGTTAAAAAGGACAATAAGATTAAAGAGATTAAACTCAATGGGGTGGCAGTTGTCGACGGCGCGAGAATCGCGGACGAATTCAACGGGCGGTTTGCCTCTGTGTACACCAACGACGACTGTACAGAACCAGCTTTCTCTTCTACCTGCTTTGGTCTGAGCGATGTCGAAGTGTTCACAGAGGGTGTCTTAGATAGGCTCCTCCGGCTGGACACGAAGAAGGCGTGTGGTCCAGACGGGATACCCAATGCTTTTTTACAGCGGCATGGAGAGTGGTGTTCAAAGTTTCTTTGTATCATTTACCAATCCAGTTTATGATCGGGTGAAATCCCGTCTGACTGGAAGGTAGCCAAAGTGGTACCAATATTTAAAAGCGGTGATAAATCAAACATTACTAACTACAGGCCGGTATCACTACTATGTACTAGTAGCAAAGTTATGGAACATATTGTCTTTAAACACATAATTAGCGTTTTGGAAGAAAGTGATTTCTTGGTGAAAGAGCAGCACGGCTTTAGGCGAGGTTACTCAACAGTTACGCAACTTGTACACATAGTTCATGACTTTGCCTCTGTTGTAGACAAAGGTGGTCAAACGGACGTTGTGTTTTTAGATCTATCAAAGGCATTCGACAGAGTTTCGCACACTAAGCTGTTGTATAAATTGAAAAACATAATAAGTAATGATCGTATACTGCAATGGTTTCACTCCTATCTTACTAATCGTAAACAGTTCGTGAGTGTTGGTGGAGCCCATTCGCATTCCTTGGCAGTTCTCTCCGGAGTACCACAGGGGTCCGTGCTTGGACCGTTGTTGTTTCTAATTTTTATAAATGACCTCTGCATCGCCATTCCGGGAATCCAGTGTCGTTTCTTTGCTGATGATTGCATTTTGTATTCTAGTATAAACACTACTAACGACCAAGTCAAATTAAACAACTGTCTGCAATCTATTGTTACGTGGTGTGAAATGTGGCAGATGGAGCTCAATGTGAAAAAGTGCGTGTTCATGTGTGTTACAACGAAGAAAACGTCATTGTCCTTTCCGTATAGCATTAACACTACTGTGTTGAGTAAAGTGGAGAACCAAAAATACCTTGGTGTATCAACAGCATCAAACCTAAGCTGGGCAGAGCATGTTGAACAAGTTGCTACCAAAGCATCCCGTAAACTTTGGTCACTGAGGAGGACGATGCGCCACTGTACGTCTGCAACGAAGCTGATGGCTTACACTACGCTAGTGCGGCCAATTTTAGAGTACGCGGATATTCTTTGGGATCCCTACGTACAGACGCATACTAACATGCTAGAATCTGTGCAGAAAAAAGCCCTTCGATTTATATATAATGCATATGGTCAGCACACACCTTCGACTTCACTCTATGCTAAATCTGGTTTGCCAACCTTGGCTCAACGAAGGAAAATTCGGCGTCTCAAGTTTTTGCACGATATAGCTAGCGGTACTAATGGGCTCAAGTTCTGCGATTACTTAACTTACAATTCGAGCCGATCCACAAGACTGAAACACAGTACATTAATCCGTGAGTTTCGTTGCAATAAAGATGTGTTTAAATTTTCTTTTTTTCCTCGCACTGTACGAGAATGGAACAAATTGCCCTCTTGTCTTAGACAAATTTCATCACCAACCCTGTTTTTACAAGGTCTTGTAGCCGTATGTTGTATGTGTTGTATGTAGTGTACTCACCTCATCTGCCATGGCCATCAAGAGATGGCCGGCAGTATCTTTCAAATAAAAAATAAAATATCTCGCAGTTGGAGGGCTATCGGTATCGCCAACCAAAACCGTGGCTATGGGGAATTTATTGGCAAAAAAGAATAAGAAAAAAGAAAGGGGAAAGGTCTATGCATGGCTATGGCATTCACGTGGCGCTCATTCTGCAGCTACCCCTCTTCTTGACAGGATCAAGACTGCCTTTTGTTTCCTGGTGCAAGTACCTTGGCGTTATCATTGATCTGGATCTAACGTGGTATCGACAGATTACTGCCCTCTGTGCCACCACAGGCTCTTATATCAACGTGCTACGCCGACTGTGTCGGCCCTCTTGGGGTCCTTCCTACACCGACCTCCTCCAAGTACACAACTCTCTTATTATGGGCACTTTACGCTACTGCTCGCCTGTGTTGCACGGTATTTCCCCCTTCAAGGAACTGCAACTGCTTAATCTTCAAGCCTGCGCACTTGCTTGGGAGTCCCGAAGACCCCGGAAACCTTCTCTGCTGTCGCCAAAGCGCGGGTTCCTTCCGCGCTTATCATCCGGGACAAGTCAACCCTCCAAACTGTCTTGTACGGCACCCATGTCTCCACCTTCAGTGTCACAGCTTGATAGGCTCATTTTAGCTCCAAGAACTGGGGCTTTTAGCGTTTTTAATTAAGTTGGATTGGAACGGTGCGACTCCGAGCCCGGGATCTTAATGTAAAAGGCGCATTATCCTGTTATCACTGACCGCCGCCCTAGATGTCGATGATGTCGTCGCCCTAGAGTGAAGTGTCTGTAGACAAAAAACTGTGCACGAGCAAGAACAAGTGCAAAGAGAGAGTTGGATCCATTTTCGACCCATTGGACAACCTCAACTTCCGAAACCGAAACCCGAAACGTTTTTCGATTTCTTTCGGGTTCGGGTTTGACCATAAAGGTTCGGTTTCGGTTCAGCTCCGGGGTTCACATATATCGGTTCGATTAACCGGTTCAGGGGCTGCAAACCGGTTCGGAACCGGTTCCAGGTTCTAATATCCTACAAAAGTATAGGTATATACCACTGCAAATGATCTCTTAGTTACGCTTTTTTATGCATTTATTTCTGTTTTTCGACCAACAGGACCCCCTTTCATCCCTTCCCCGAGCAACGTAGACGGCTCGCATCCTCCCCACCACACAGCAACCTGAACCGAACCCGAATCGATAACCAAAGTTTTTATATCGGTTCGGTTCCGGTTCAGTTCCAGCTAAAAATTACGGCTAATTCCCGTTTTCGGTTTCGGTTCGGTTCGACGCTCTGGTCCTGTTCCTCGCCGGTCGCGGTGCTGTACTATAGCTGCGCAAGACCTTGGTCATCCTTGGAGTTGCGCACAGTTCTCTGATGCCCGTGAAGCAGCTCGTCGATTGACAGCCTTATTATAGTAGATGACATATTTAATATTATGAGAGGAACTGGAGACATCGGCTGGTAGGAGCCCTTTCTCAAAGACGTATTCTAAAGGAGTTTCGGACCACCTATACCGGAAACTGAAATCTCTCGGAATTAAATCAATTTTTCCTTCCATGACTGCTCTGAATGGTCTTGGACACGGAGCCACTTGATTGCCATTCCAGTGACGAACACACCAAGTCTTCGTGTACGTGTCAGTAGTTGTTGTCGTAGACATATTTACGGAAAATAAGCCAGGAGGCTGAGCGGGCTGATTGTCCATCAAAAGGTTCTGGCTTCACCAATTAAAATTTGGGCTCCTGCCTGACTAGCCTTCAAAATTTCGTGTTGTTCCATCTGTTGCGCGAGATAGCAGCGCTACATTTCAAGGAGCCGTTACGGCCAAGTTTCTCGTGCTGCCGGCAGCAGAGTTGTGGGGTGTTGACGAAGCCGTAGCACTCAGAGAAAAGCGTAAGACATTGGAGGAAGAAGAATGCTACCTTAGAAAGGTGAAGCGCAACTTTGACAGGCGCCATGACACTGACATTCCGAACATTCAAGTGGGTGGCAAAGTACTAGTAAGAAAATGACTTCCCTCGCGAAATATAAGGAACCGTATCCTGTCGTGAAAGGGGCCAGAGTTAAGGATGTGCTAAAATCCATTTGGTGCCTTGGAGACGCTGAAAAAGTGCAACTTGCCTCGGAAGGAAATATTTTCCTAATGCATTCCAGGAGGAATGACATGTCAGGGGAGGCTAGACAAGAAGAAGAAGAGGGACGTGGAACCTCTGCATTATAATTATAAGCTCGACGAACTAAACTGGTGACTAAAAACACTGTGTTGTTCATGTCCATCTAAGGTGACATCAGCAATCGGACTTTTCTTGATCTACATGAATGCATACTACCAGATTATTTGCAGATAACTGCATCGAGTGCCACATAAATCAAGAGTGCAAATGCTGTTCAAAATGATATCAATGACAGTACATGCTGTTTAAATATAACATCCTACAGCCATGGAAAGTTGGGTGGATTCTGGGTCTCTCTCTGCACAAATACGACGCACTGGGAGAGTCTCACATCATTACTAAAGCCTTGGCGTAACTTTTAAGGTTCTTCCTAGTCTATGTTCAAGGCTTTGACAGAAGGTGATTCTTTTTCCTTTCAGTGTCGGATGTGTTCATGTGTCTGCTGTGCTATGGTGTTATATTTGTGAGCTTTTTTTATGTCCCATTCTCCTGCTATAACGGGTCATGGCACGATATCAGAGCCTTCAAAATCTCAAGATCCACAATACCAAAATCACATATTGCAAAGTCAAAGTTTATGTCATCGAAGTCTGAGAAAAGGAAAAAGAAAATTGTCACGCAAGATAGCCCTCATGTTCTTATAATTCGGGCGTCAACACTCTCTGCGCTCTGACGGTACACCAAAAACCAACATTGCGCAAAGTGTGTTTTGACAAACTGAAAACAAAAAAAGAAAAAAGAAAAGAAAAGAAAACATCGGGTGTAGAAACAAGAAAACATCGGGAAAAGAAAACATCGTATATCACTTATTCTCTTACTGGGAAAGTTTCCGCACATATAGGCATAAAATATACTGCTGTCACTGAATAATTCTATTTAACCACAATAGGTAGATATCGAAATGGAATCGGGCTTTGCCCTTATACAGACGTATCATAACGGTGCTTCGCATCATCTATAGGGCACACATTTGACACTTTCAGGTGCATTTCAACATTGATAGGTCAAGTCAAATCATGCAGCACAAAACAAACGTCCCTGCAAGCGGCTTTAATTGTGTACAGGTTATTTTCAAATCACTCGTCTCTTTTTACTCCCAGGTCGACATAGTGTGAGGCTATTTCATAAAGTAAGCAGTCCCATTTTCTTATTCGTATAACTGACGCAAGCTATAACTGCGAGAGTTTGTCAAGATCGTCGATAGACAAACTTGATCGTGTAGAAAATACCTTGACCTGAACTTGCCGTGGGATGGAGGAATATTCCTATGGGAATCGTCATTTTTGTTGTCTTTCTCGTCTCAAATCAATAGCGGAGGCGTTACCAAAATTTTCCTTTTTTGCCGCAGCAAGAAGTGCTTAAGAGGCGGAGACGAGGCCGTCCCCTGATATCTCTCCGATATTCTCAAAGCGAATTAAAAACGCTTTCGTTAAGCGATTCGAAACTCGCAGGAAGTGTCAAGCCACCGATGTAGGGACAGATAACCCACCTGTACTGCCTAGCATTGAATCATGCAATATCCATGCTAGCGGGTCATCGGTGGTTACTTCTTATAGCTAGAGTCACTAAATAGGGGTACAGAATATCGCCTTCCTTTCAGCGCCGTTGGGTGTCCTCGATTGGGTCATTCGAGTCACGTGGTTTCTCCTTCTAAGAAGGCGCCGTTTCCTCTCCCAGGGAGAAGGGGAAGACCCAATATGGCTGTCTCAGTGTCGCTACTCTGCTCCCTACATAGTGAGCGTATTTTCACCTAATTTAAATAAACCAATTTCTCAATTTTTACGCTGCGGTTTATTACAATTCTATGTGGAGTATATAAGGAAAAAAGGTGAAGCTTTTTCACTCAAACGTCGCCATACCAGCACTGAACAGCTGCTTCTGGGCCACCCTCAGCAGTGTGCCGTTAGCAACGTTTGAGTGGATGACGTCAGAAGGTGTCCTCCCGTCATAGTGAAAGCCTCACCAAAGCCCTGTGTAAAGCCAGTCAAGTATGTAGGAACAAAAAAATCTGAGCTATATGGCTCCACTTGCAGTGCATGTGCAGCATATTTATGACAACCTCAAATGCCCTAATGGGGCGATACATGAGGGGAGAATGCGAAAAATATAAAGACAAAATATATGCTGGCTTACACTAGCGTTCAAGATATGCAATCAAGTTGCAACGAAATGAGGCAAAGTTATTAGGGATACGAGTGACCGCGCAGTAGGTCGTTCCAGTCGGATATCGTTTCAGAGAAAAAACGAGTGCATCAAGTAGGCATTTATTATTATTTATTTATTATTTATTATTCCCAAACCCAAGGGACACTAGGGGTCATTACATGGGTAAACGATAAAGCGAAACCTAACAATAGCCTTTGCACACTATTAGTTTAGAAGGAGAAGAAACAAAAATTATAATGATAGTAATTCAAAGCAATAACGATAATACACTGGTCACAATAGACTAGCAACGAAATCTATGTAACAACAAAGTTATTAATGAAACAAATAGGAAAGTAAATGCCTGAGGAAGGTTACGAGATCTGCGATGTGAGTTCCACTCGGTTTCTGCGAGCTGTATGAAAGAGTGTCTGAAGGACTCGGTGCGAGAAATAGTACGTGACTGAGAAATATAACGGGCCCGAATGATGTATAGCTGACTCAGGGATGCAGTGTAGAAGAACTTAAGGAATCCGAAGGTACTTCCTCCTTAATGTCAAAGTGGGAAGACCTAGATTGAATGGAATAGTCCGATAAGATGAAACGAACGCACCGGTTCTGGACTGACTCAACGAGTGTTTCCAAATATGACTGATAGGGATCCCATATTGAGGCTGCGTACTCCAAATGAGGTCGGACCAGAGTGTTATATGCAACATTTGTAGGCGCTTGTCTTATGTTGCGTCGAAGGAAAGCAAGCGAGCAATTGGGCCTCTTATACAGATGGCAAGGATATGGTCCTCCAATGAAAACCAGCTCCCGTGGCTCAGTGGTTAGCGTGCTAGCCATGTCACGTCGGGACTGGGAGGTACCCGGGTTCGAATCCCGGTGCCGGCTGTGCTGTCTGGGGTTTTTCCTGGGTTTTCCTCAGACGCTTTCAGACATATGTCGGCACAGTTCCCCTAGAAGTCGGCCCAGGACGCACATTTCCCCAGGGCGTCAGTCGTGACGTTGCCCACATACGTGAGGCCGACAAGGGCAAGCCCTTTCACCACCACCACCACCACCACCTCCAATGAAAGGTTAGATGAAAAGGTACTTGCATGATGGCGGAAGGGAAAAGAAAATGATTGGAGATAGAGTAGGTAACAGTGACGGGTTGTGGGGAACGGGTGAAACGAACAAATACGCTCTTCGGCAAGCTGAGTTCCATTTGCCAAACTCTACATACACTCTACAAACAAACTCTCTGAATTGTGACAAATGATGTGCTTTGCTTTACAGGAATGATCTCGTCTAGATGGGATGTAGTTGGCAGGACGTATGAAATGAGCGCAAAAGAAAAAAAAAGAAAAGAAAGAAAAACATAGTAGAATCTATGAAAAATACATAGGCGGGAACACTTCCTACGTGAAGAGAGTAAAGACAGACCAAGTGATGACGTAGTGATGCTAGAAGGGTAAAGAGTAATTGGAGAGGACAAACCTGGTGGCGTGATGTTGTACAGATTCTAGAAGACTGATGTGATTAGCATGATTGAGGGTCCCAAATCATAGTTTGGGCCGATGTCTGACAGCGGCTGGTGCTGAATTTAAAGTAAGACGAAGGAATCCTGATTTGCGTCCTTAACAACAGCTTGGATATTGTTGGACCAAGGGAGGCGCTAGTAGTGAGGTTATGGCCCAGGTATTTCTATGAATTTCACAAAGGGACAGGAGAAGGACCAATGTAGTATTGATGGGTCATGGCTGACATGGACCGAGAAAAAGGAAGGTGCCGACACTTGGAAGCATTTAGCGGTAGCAGCAATAAGGCACAACCAAGCAAAGATGGAGTTGCTGGAGGGTCAATTGGTCACAAGAAGAACGTATAAGTCGATGCAAAGAGCCTGATAGAAGGACTAGGGAGATCGTTAATGAAGATAAGAAAAAGCAGAGGTACGAGAACGGAAGAAACGGGGAGGAAAGGAGAACGAAGATCATTAATGTGTGTAGCCCGCGTTCAGTCAGAAAGCTAACTCTGGATGCAACGGAGGATATCAGGGTAAAGACTGAGCAGAGAGAGATTTTGAAGAAGGGCAGGATGAGACACAGAATCGAATGTTTTTCTCAAGTCCAGAAAAATCTCGTCAGTTTGGACAGAACGATCCATGTGAGATGTGATATCGAAGATGAGTGATGCTAACCGACTTTCGCAGAAGAGCACTTTACGAAAGTCGTGCAGATATCGAAAGAAGTAGTTATTAGTTTTCAGATGACAAGAAAGTGCCGAATAAATTATGTGCTCAAGGATCTTATAGCATATGGTGGTTAAAGGTCTCGGTCGATAGTTGAGAGGTGATGACCTATCCTCGCTCTTAAAAACGGGAATAACCTTCGCCTGTCACTCGGAACAATACTCTGATCAAGGGACTCATGAGAATGGCACACAGGTACTATAATGAAAATGTTTGATCTGTTTTTTTAACAACTTTAGCTCGAATAAGATCTTGCTGATATGAAGACGATAATTTGAGTTGGTCGATAATTTTCATTAACCCTGCCTGTGTGACCAAAATTGTGTCCATCGGAACAGAAACATGGCACGACATGTTAGCATCTGAAAGACAGAGATATCTTTCATACAAACACCAGCGAAGGTCTCGTTCAAGGCAACTGCGCAGTCAGTATCGGCAAGTTTAGAACCCTTGGAGTCCCTCAGGTGTGGTGGTCATGATGGTGAAAGGGCCCGCCGTTGTCGGATGCGGGCAACGTCACGACTGACGGGAATCTGCGTCCTGGGCCGACTTCTAAGGGAACTGTGTCGACATGTCGGCGTCCGTCAGAGATATAGGATCAACACGAGAAGGGCAAATGATACTCCACAACTTGCGAGTGTTGTCAGAAAGCATGCCTACAAGCTCAACTGAATAGAAATTATGCTTAGCCGGGGTAACAGCATTAGTATAAGGCGCTGTACATTCTCGATACCTGAATAGGCAGAACTGGGACATATGATAACCGGTATGTATCCATCCACCAAGTGGTTAACTTTATTACGGAACAGCTGCCAGTTGTCATTAACTGAGTTAACTGAATTACAGTGAGAAATGAACGACGGGTATAGTAGGAAAGAAGCTGATCATTAAATGATGTTTTTCGCGCCGATGGTTTCCGACGGCGCGACATGCGTAACGGCACGTGGATAACCTTGTGGTCACTCAGGGAGAGCGGGAATGACCAAAAGTAGTAGGATAAATTAAAGTCAAGAATTGATGACCTGAAGGATGAAACTGTAGTTGGATCATGTATTAACTGTGACAAACCAAAGGAGATATCTTCATGAACAAAGTTGGATTCTTTAACTTAAGAGAACTACCACTGGGAACAGACCAGTCAACGCCCGAATAATTAAAATCGCCAAATGCACATATATTTTTTTTTGCGTTGGAAAAACGAGGAACAAGCACAGATAACACATTGGTAAACTACGAAACAAAATTAACAGAACCAGGTGATCTGTGAAATACACCGACAAGCAATTCGATATATACAAACGCCCAATACATTTCCAGTTGAGATAGGACCTGAACTGGGATGCAAAGAATGTCCTGCCAATCAGAGCAAGGCCTGTACGACGATGAACAACGATATACACAATTTCGTGATTGTCAACAGCTGGATATAACCAAGTTTCAGTTAAGATAACGAGGTCAGAAGAAAGAGTCACAAATAAGGCTCCGTAAGTGATCTTGGTTGTTCAAGATGCATTAGCAAATAAGACAGACATCTGTTGTCGTGTCTTTTGCTAATGTAAGGGTCAGGACAGCGCCCTTTTACATGCTTTGTCAAATGTGAATAACGCCTTCACAAGCATTTATCGACCACGTGTAGCTTGTCAAAGCCAAGTCTGAAACAAAGATTAATGAATGCAATAAAGCTCGCACGACGCGGGGCAGAAGAGTAGTCTTGCGAAACAACGTAGATAAGCTGCGCTGTTCGCAAGAATCTTGTCTTTAGTTTTTTAAGATATAAACTTGGTAATGACTGGGCGATGTTTACCTGGAACAAATTCACCAGGACGATGGGCAATCTCTTCGGGAGCAATCCTGATTTTGAGATAAGAATCACAAGCCGCATCCTTTCAAACTCAGCCCATGCCTCGGTGAAGCCGAAAAGCACAAGATTGTTCCGTCGTCTCAAGATGAATAAGACGAGAAGACACATTATCAACCGCCACAGAAGCTTTAACTGAGGTTGCAGTGGCCGACAACGCACGAAAATTTGATAATTTTCCTTCAGTCGCCACAACCGTTAATGATTGAAGCACTTTTTTGGCTGTCCTGCATATTACCAAGTTCGCCAAGTACATTTACTTGACCATCCTTTAAGGATGCCAAGAATATCCCCTTGCTGCCTATTGGCATCACGCGGGCCATGGTTAGCGTCAATACCGCCCGACAGGGCGACGAATCCAAACACAAAATACGCAATGCAAAGGAACGTAATGACGCTTGTGAGTTCCTGGGCACGGTATAGCCAACAAGCAAATGTCGCGAACGGAGTGAGCACCACTCAGGTAGCTAACTTGAATAGCAAGAGACGGTGAGTGCAACGTTCCGTATGCTATGCCGTGCCCGAGTGAAACCACAGGTCGCGAACTGTGACCAGTGTTGACAGACGATGGGTGTAGTGGTCCAAGTGAGGAGCGCTGTTGGTGCGTCAATCCAATGTATAGCTCGGATGTTTTCAGTCGGTTCGAGGAAAGGCACATTTGGAACCTGAATAGCAAGAAACGGTGAGTGCAACGTTCCGTTATCCATGCCGTGTCCACTTTGCTGTATAGTACTATAGCATAGTAGAGTCACGGCCGGCCTGTGCATTCGGTGGTTTTCTCTCTGTCGCCTCTGCTTCGGCTGGGACGCTGTCCCTCTTTTGCAAACTGGAGACTGTCGTTCGAGCAGCGACTACGTATCTGGCGTAGCGCAGCAGCGTGTCTTCATTTCAGTTTTGTAGCTGTCTCCTGGCTTTGCAGTGAAGGACGTCCACGAGAAATATTCAGTGTATCTTATGTCTGCAGTGTTGAAATATTGCATGCCTCTAAACACTTTCAACACTTTCTCATCGAGAAAGGGCAAACTACGCACTTAGTCTTTACTCCCACGGTGATAGTGTTCTCATACAAGCAGTTTATTTTCTATAAAAAATACAAGCAGGAAGTATTTATCACGTCGCTTATTTATTATCGCAGTATTCATTATCTTTTTTTCCCCTTTACAAATACATATACCGCGTGCATACATATACCTTTACAAATAAATACCGCGTGCTACTCTGCGGAACCCCCCAACGTTCTTTGTCAACCACTGTTGTCCTAATGACCCCCTTACACGATGCCAAATCTTGTTTAACTCGCTCCCTTCATCTCTTGATATTTTTTCAGCATCATGTACATCATTTAGGTGTCATATTTCTTCTCATTTTTCGGAGATTTCTTTTCTTTGACTTTTTGAGGTAATTTCCCTTTTGTTGCAGTGCGATTGCGTGTGTTTCTCACATTACAATGTCGTGTGCTCTTTTCTCGTTTTCAATTCAAGTCGTGTATTTTTTTTTTTCTTCATGTACAGTCTCTTTCGTTTTTATTTTTGTGTGTGTGACCGCGTAGCTCGTGTCTTCTTATTAGTGCATATTGTATTACTGTATTTGTATGTATATTGTGTCTATTCGTAGTGCATTGTGTTGTGCATTTGTGTAGTCATCCCCATATCATCGTCATCGTGTATTTCTCCCTCTCTTGTAGCGCATTGTATTGTACTTGTGTGCGCCAACAATAGGGTCGTCACGACCGTTCTTGGGCACCAATAAAACATTATTATTATTATTATTCCATCCGCTTTATGAGTCTCTCCTTTCTGTATTAGACGCCACTTGTCGCTAAAAATAGCTTTCAATCGGGCGATTGGGGCACATATTCATTGACAAAAAGAGCGGAAACAAATGAGAGCTTAGCCAGACATTTCGATGACTTGCTATTCCAGAAAACGAAAAAAAAGAAAAAGAGAGAGAGATAGGAAACGGAGCTCTCAAAGCATTTTACGCGGCCGTCATCCGCTTGTTGTTGTCAATGCCAAATATTGTCGTGATCCCGAATAGGATAAAAAATGAGTGGCAAAACATGCAGATAAAAACAGGTCCATACAGGTCAGAAGCAGGGTTGCAAGAAGTCGCGATTGTTGAGAAAATCAAATAAATCGAATTAATTCGATTTGAGTGTAGTTTATTCGCTATTATAAAAGTCTCCCTAACTGATAATTTTTCTAATAATGATCGTGTACGGCGACATGATAATACTATATGTTTCCTCCACAATGTGCACTATCAATCGGAAACAAAATGTCTGGAACGAAGCTTAGTGGGCGAATCTGGTGTGTTTTTTAGACGACACTAACACGAAAAGTACCAGTAATCTTACTAAACCCACACTCTTGACCTTTAGTAAAGGGTAAAAAGTCGCGATATTTTTTAGCAGTGTGGCAATTGATGTTCTCAGGCTGGGACACATAGAAGAGACAAACACATACAAAGCTCCAAGTGCCTAAGAAATTAATTATGAAAAAACGAAGTCACTGAAAAGGTTAGCCAACTGTATAGGACTCCAGAAGATGTGGGTTCGAGCTCTACAGCTGCCTAACCCTTTAATCTTTGAGCAGTACCTTTTATAACGTTACTATATGACACCCGCACATAGATGTCTCCTACCCGCCGCACAGACATAAAGGTTACGGAGCGCAGAGAGGGTAAGCTGAGGGTAAGCAGAGAGGGTAAGGGTAAGCATCTCAAAGCAGCAAACACACAGGAACATCTGTTTTCATGAAAGCAGATGTCTTGTTGGTTCCTGTCCCCGTGTATTTGCTGCTTTCTCCGTTCAGTACCAGTTAAGTTTGTTCGGGGGCGGTGAGTGTTGTCCGTCCCAATTATGTAGATACTATCGACACATTGCAATGGAGTACGACTAACAACCAGTTACATTTATTTCCAAAAGCCCCGGAGAACATCTGGCCGCGGTTCGTCCCTTGAAGTCCCTAAAATCGGGGTTCCGCCTCTGTTTCTCGGAACGCGAGCGTCCCTTGGCTATGTATCACCATGATAAGCAGGGCACATGTTACTCAAGGTCAGTCCCCATCGCCATGTACTGTGGAGAGACACTTAACAGGACAGTGGAAAGACACTTAACAGTACCGTTCAGTACCAACTACCCCACCTCCCAAATCCTTTCAGTAAAAGTTGCAATTTGAACCATCCTGCATCCTGCCTCCTCACGGACTCTGCACACTCAAAAGATGCTGAAAGCCAGTTCTCATCGGTCCATAGCAGAAACTGCCTTTTACAACATATCGCTAATACGTACGTAATTCAGCTAAAGGCAGATCACTAGCGATCACTACATGGAGAGCTTCACATGCATACAAATAAAAGTAAGAAATAATCGCAATTGAAAAATACCAATTTTTTAATTGACAAACATGTCACTGCAGCAAAGACAGAAGCATGATGACGTCACAATACAAACACTTGTACTGTGGTGGATGACATACAGTTTCAAAGGGGAACCCTTTACTGCCATTACGTTGTTGCACCTCCCACTCAGCACGCCGAAAACGTTTTTCTTTCTTTGCGACATCTGACAATGACACGACTATGGTAAACTAGATTCACATGAAGAAGTGGAACACCAGGACGACAATGGATTCAGTAAAGTAGGGAGGTAACAACAGGAGAACGCCGAACTGCGTTGAACACACCTTGCGATCAGTGTGGCCATAGGCTCCTAGACTGCCCAGCAAAAACGAAACTAGAGAAAATTTTTAGTGAACACACGGTACCCGCTAGACCTGGATAAGGTGGCACGCATAACCTCGCATCTGGTTAATATTGTCCTTCCTTCATAGTTCTTGGCAATATCTGCAATTCATACAGAAGCAGGGGACGCAGGCTGATCCGAAACTCTCGTATTGAATGTGCGGCTGGAAGGAGAACACAGCAACTTTCGAGCAGTACCTTCTATAAAAGTTACTTTGCAGACAAAGAAGAAAGCAGACGCGGATTTGGTTTCGAAGTTACAACGCCCCTATAAAGGGTACATTTATAAGTTACGACGACTGGATTTGGGTTATACTCAAAAGTAACTTCTATCACTCCTATAGTGTCAGGTTACAAGTCGTTTTTAACCTCTAAATAGAGGTACGTGTAACATCTACGGTATTTTGAAATCTACGTCTATATAGAGGATACACGTCGCTAACAGTTGCAATAACGGCTACCCAGTTTAGAGCGCATGCACTGGATATAGGCACATACACGCACATACATAAAGAAGCTGATGTCGTCCAACACGTTGGGTGTGGTAGGCAGGCTGGATGTAGGAGAATCCACAGGTCCCCGAAGGAAAGTAGTTTTTTTTTCTTTTTTTTTTCCGTATTGACCCCCAAAATGAGGGCCCGATGACTTTTTGCAGTCGATGAACAACATGTTAAATAAATTACGTTTAAGAAGAACTATATGGGTTTATTTTCTCCTGAAACTGAAGCATTATTTAATTTATTTTTCTTTAAACAAAGGTATCGTATTCTGCGTCAAAACAGTTTTCACTAGGAGCGTTTTTTTTTTTCTCGGCTTTTTCAACTCGTTTGAAAGAAAGGATTCGAAAGATTCGTGGATTCGGAGAACCTTCCTTGGATTCGTCCCATCTCTAGAAAATACTCTTGGGCTAAACTCGTGCGATAGCATTGCAGAGGACGAACCCGTTCCCTCCATAGGTGGCCTTCGAGCAGAAACATGGCTTTCAACTGTATGCGCGTTCACTCTTTGGTGCGGCCGAGTGATTTTCTGCCACCGCATCTCCAGCAGCAATGGCGGCACATCTGCGATCTTTATACGCCTTTCCTCCGTGTTGCCAGACGACATCACGTGAGTGGTTCCAAGTTTTCCCTGCAGACTTTCGAGACTCCTTACGGCTGTTCACGGCGCACAGAGGGAGGTTTACGAAAAACATACGCTTCGAACGATTCAGATAATCGCTTTTCGGAATCGTTATCGTAAACCCCTTTTAAATCTCCCTACTGAAAATCCTCTCCAAGCACAACCCCCAAAATCTATCGCATTTGATAAAACCAACCCCTAATAGATCTGCGAAAGCAACGAAGCGCGACATCCGGAAGAGAATCTGGTATTGAACAATCCTTTGGAGAAACCTGTTTCACAGAAATCCGCCCATCCAGAACTTTACTCCCAGGTGATCCTCAACATACAATGGGCTCTTTCTGTTTTGTTGTCAATTTCTGTGCTTTCGTGGTAATGTACTTTATCCATGCGCTTCATCACTCCTTCTGTAGCACCTTTCGGTGCGGAGTGGTATTACTAAATTAATAAATAGACAAATAAATACAATGCGTTTCGTTTCAAAAGTGCTATTCATCTCTACTCTAAAAGCATGCAAAAAAAAAACTGTTTGCTAATGATTGATTATTTTAAAACCACACCGTTTAACGTGAGCTTTATTTTGTCTCCATCTGCAGGGTCGCTCGATATACTGTGGAACGAGTTACCTTTTAACGAACCGAGTAACACTTAGCTATACTTCGGGACAAGTGAACTCTGGCCACAAATCAAAGAACGTCTATGATTGGCTTAGGCGGGCGTATGAAGCCTCCGAGTCACAACATAGTGTGTCCGTTTGCTTCCAACTGTTGCTTTTGGCTTCAGTATGGAGGACCTGCTGAAATGGGTCCATCGTCCCTATGCTTCGCAACATGGTATTCTGACCTGATTCAGTGGGTTTTGCCAATATTCGCGTCACTGACCCGATAGAGCCTCTGGAAAAACCACATCGTGGTCTTCCTGGCTTTGCAAAAGGCGTTATTATGAGGACATTATATGCACTTCTACAACCCATGAATGTGACCTGGATGACGCGTGACTTTAGGCCTTAACTCGAGTCACGAACCCCGGGGCGCTTGGAACCTAATGGCACCAACTGCAACTGAAAGTTAATTCAACGTGAAATATCAAATAAAATGAAATGAAATTTGGATGCGCGAAACATCCTTCGTAGCGCGAAAGTAACATGTTACTTACGCGTTCCTTTTCGCTTTTCAGCAACGAGCAACGGACCGAGTAACGAGTAATGCTATTTAGTTCGGTAACGTGTACAAGTCGTATGTTCAACGGAAGCATAAAGAGGAACAGACGCCTGTGGTGGCCTCCTCTGTACACACGACCAGAGTTCGAGGTAATTCGTTACTCTAACTAACTTGCCTTTTTTGGTAACTTGTAACATAACTCTGTACTTTTGCGCCGTGGTAACTTTCAGAGGAACTCGTTTCATTTTCAGGTAACTTTGCCAAAGTAACTTAAGCCAAGGTCCAAGTTACTTTTAGTTTGCTCTTCACCCACGTCCACATATTTTCTTGCTTCCTCTCCCGTTCTCTCGTGGCATTTTATGCCATAAAACGTGATATTGAATCAATGACAGTATTCTATACAGGAAGTAAGAAGCGCTGCCATTGAAATGAAGCTGAACCATTGTGCGCCCGCAGCGAGTAAGATGTAAAGCGTTCGAACTGTTGGACACACAAAAACTAAACGTGTTGCACTCCTCCGCAGGTAACTGATCACGCACGCTGCACCTGTGTAGCCCTATTTTTTCCCAAGTAACTTGGGAGTAACTCGTTCTTTTTTCCAAGTACCTCCGTAACTGCGCTGAAGAATTTCAGGCTGAGGAACTTGGTTATTAACTTCGTTACATTTTTCACACGGTAACTTAACTCGTAACGAGGTCTTTTTGACGGGCAACATCTTGGTCTATGCACACGACACAAGAGACCACCTTTTTTTCTGTTTCGTGTCAGTCCTTGTTCCGGTTCTTCGCCATGCTTCCGTTGGATCTCAAACAGCTCGACCGGTATCCTGTGTTCCTGTGTTCCCGAATTCTCCACCATCATCATCCTTATCGTCTTACTATTCATCCTCGTGTCGCTTGTTACAACTAAGAAGCTGGTATCGTATTTTTAGCAGTTATTTCCGCAAATGTAATTTCTTGTACTACAGAGGCCTGAACTATGGGCAAAACACAAAAAGGACAAGACAACGCAGGAACATAAGAAAAATGAGTACATGAACCGGGTGTGGGAATAGGCTAAAATAACGCAGAATGTCGTTAGCGAAAAGTTTTTTTTTTTCTCTGAGCAACAGCAATTCCTAAATAAGCTAAATGTGAGAGAACTGATGTTCTGAGGCTGGAACAACATAGAAGGGACAAATACATACAAAGCCCTGGACCGGTAATTCAGAAGATGTGGGTTCGAGTCCTACAACTGGTTAACCTTTTCAGTGACTTTAATCTTTTATAAGCTAAATGTGTTTCGTCGTTGTGGTTGGATGGCATCTCCTCAAGCAACGTGTACAATGGTCAATCTTGTGCAGTTTCAGTCGCATGCTGAGATTGTTTGAAATCGACTGTGACCTGCTTTGGTGATATCTTGTACTCGCAGAAACAAGGTGTCTTTCGTACCAGATATTTCATCTGACCTTGCCTTCGTTGACACAATACATAAGTCAACGATCTAATTCTGGTGTCGCGTACTGGTGCTGCCTTTTCAGTCCAAAAGCGTGTTCCGGTAGGTGATGATTTCACGTTTTCTCTCTCTTTTTTTACAGATGTTATGGCAAGGTCAACTCATCCTGTTCTTCCAAACTAGTAAAAGGTCTTGCAGTTAAAGGGGTTGGGACTCGAGTTATCCTGGATAAATGTAAAATGCATCCATGTCAAGTGTGCTAAATAACAGCTGCCGCTGTAAAAAACAATAACTGTTGTTGTGCCCACAACTTAAACGCACTCTTACGCCGAGTATGGTGTCCTCGTTTTGTTCAGAATGGATTCGGTTCTGTTCTTCGGTTGAATCGCCTCACTGCCTTTTCTAAGCTGATTTGGGTTGTGGGACAAATCACATATATTTTATCCTTTGCGTTCAAAATGTCTACACCATTCCTCTAGCTTGCGGTTTTGCGTACGTAGGGGCCAACATCAGAGTGTACCAATCAAAGATTACGTCAACGCAGAAAGAGAGAGAAAACAAAAACAGATTCCAATTTCCTAAAAAGATGGCAAAAAGCGGCAACCACTTTGGGAGAAATTCGAGACGTCTTTCTAGAGTAGCTTTGGCCATTCGGAACAGGCTTACGGGACAATATAAGAGAACCCATAGTGTAAACACTCACCCCGATCATAGTGATGACAAGAACTGCGAGGCACATTATGCTATGTATGTACATTTCACGAAAATGAACATTAAACAATGGCGCGTTTTAGGTTGCGACATAGTTACAATCATCTGACGTGTACTGAAACGTGTACTATGGCACCAGGAGCAGCGATGGAGCAAGTTATGCATTCCTTGTAGGCTCGAATTAATAACATTATCTATGGGCGAGCAATTGTGCGTCTTACGGAAGCGCGATTATCTTGGTGCAAACATGGCAGATGAGCCTTGCCGGACTGCAAGGATGTGCCTTATCTCTCACAAGCAGTTGCACAATCACTTGGACTTCCACGACATCAATCAGGGCTACTCTGATGCATTAGTGATGGTCACCCGGAATATCGAATGACCTCCGAATTTATCGACAGTCGAAATTATATGGTCTCGTCTACTAATGGCAGCCTAATCCTTACATGGTGACACCATTAGTCTGTCCTTTAGATCTTGATTTTTTCAGAAACACTACAGAAGTGAAACCTCGCTCCATATAATGGTAACATTATTTGAGAGAGCGTGTCTTTTGTACTGCAGCCGTCTCTCCCGTAAAAGCCTGGGGTTTGTCGGCGTAGTTTAACAGCTCCTTGCTTTTGAACCCAAATGTGACTGAGAAAGCTTCGTAGCTTTTAATTCGCGTCGTCTGCTGGCAAATGATTCCAATTTCGTTAAGCAACAGTGAGCTATGGTCCCGACTGGCTTACTGGTCCCAATGGCTAAGAAGCCAACTTGTTTTCTTTTAGACCCAGTGTTGTCCGCATGCAATGCAGGTTTCCGCCGTACCTAACGAGCAATGCTTCCACACAGTGTGACCCATAAGTTTCAATTCAGTTTTAATTTTCTAACACTAACATAATGAGAAGAATTGTCACGCTGTCTACTGCTTTACGATGCCTTTAAGAGATAGCGGTAGGACATCCTGGGTATATAGTGATGTAACCGGCACTTCTTACAGAACTTTGTGCCTGTTTATTCGACTCATAGGAGTGTACGTGACTTTCAGATATTGTAGCAGGCTCCTCATAAGCATATCCTTGTGCCTGAGGAAAGATAAAAGATAAGACAAACACACATCGAAATTGGGGACTCAAAACAAGCCATAATAAGTTTATAACATGTAGTTAATGAAAACTTAAACAATGTAGCTTTTTCGAGGTTACGAAGAGCAGGTTATCGAAACGAGAGCAGAAAGTCCAGGACCCGGTCGTATAAGGCGATCAGCCCATCGGAGACAATGAACTTACACAATGTTCAGTGGTGCATGGCAACCTCAGGAGGAGTTCGGGATACTTGACTGCGGAAAAAGTTTGGAATTTGGCCTCTGTGGCACCAGCTAGGATATGATTGTATGCGATTGCAAAATTTGAAGGCTTCTCATTTGGTTTCGGTTAGTTCGCCCTCCCTATACGTAAGACGCATGTGTTTAGTTGCGGGTGTAATATTGCGCTTTGTAATTCTATTTACAATTTATTGTTCAATACCTCTCCTTCATAACGGCTGCAGGGTTAATACAAAAACACACTTCTTTTTCTGATACGGGCGAGTACACGCACCGCCATACAAACACCTCTATCCGTGGTTACGTCATCTGAAGAATTGTAGCACCCAATCAGATGCCAACGTTGAGGTACACATAACGTTCTGCTTTACACTCTTAAAAATGAACTTCACCACATGGCACGCTCCTAGCCAACCATCATCCCGAATGATAACGTTCTCGTTCATAGTTTGTTGAAAATGGGAGGCGGAGCCAATTTTGTAGCCATAATGCAGTACATAATGGCCACATAATAGGCTCCGCCTCCAACAAATCAGGAGCGAAAACCCTGTCATTGGGAATGATGGTTGGCTAGCAGCGTGCTATATGTGGTGAAGATACAGATCTATCAGATTCATCTATACAAAAGGTGTCACAGCCAACAAGTTAAAACGGTGTCACAGCTAACAAGTTAAATGGGCGTTTGGAGCCGACCCAGTCGGCGGGCTAGCTTGGAAGAGTTAATTGCCCCTTTAAAGAGATATGTTGCCCTCTTCAAGACTTGCTTTGCCTCCTTCTACACTGTAAACTGAAAAACACCCTTATGAGTGTAAATGGCCTGTCCTATAACTCACACTACTTTTTACACCGTATGGTCTGGAACATCCTTTTTTGAGGGTGTATTCTGTGTAAAACACCCTTTGAAGTGGTGCTTTTCCTTGAAAACTCCGTCTTTTGAACCCTTTATGCACCCTTTCATGAGGGTGTTTAACAATCTTACACCATTCTAAAAGGGTGTTTAAAGGGTGCAAAAGAAGGCATTTTCAAGCGAAAGCACCATTCAAAGGGTGTTTTACACAGAATACATCTATGTAAAACACACAGATGTTTGGTGTTCCTCTTGTACACCAAGAGGAACAAAAGGGGGTTTACACCATCCAAACCACACCATCCAAACCCACTATCCAAACTTACACCATCCAAAAAGGGGGTTTTACACCCTCAAAAAAGGGTGTTCCAGACCATACGGTGTAAAAAGTAGTGTGAGTTATAGGACAGGCCATTTACACCCATAAGGGTGTTTTTCAGTTTAGAGTGTACTACGCTCTCTACCAATACTTTTTCATGTTTTGCTCCTCCCTCACAATGTGTTTTAATGGAGGATCGGTGAAGAGCAAGGTATGCGGGATATTGATTAAGATTCAGGAAGGAGAGATCTCGCATCAAAATAGGGACCTAAACTCTGAAATGCCTTAAAGGGGCATTTTCATAGATGTACGTCGTGGACACATTGTACTGCCCGCCAGAATAGAAAGGAAAAACAGGATAATTGTTGTACGTGCCGGACATAGCGAGATACACTCCCGAGCAAACCGCAGACGTCACAGAGCTAAGAGCTGCGTCCATTCCCATTGACAGCACGTGACTTCTCGTGCGCTGTCTCACTGGCGACGGCGAGGGCTGTGATGTCAATTACCCTCTTTCAATGCGGATACACATCGGTGCAAAGAAGCGTCTTTTACGTTTATCTGCGGTGACCTGTCGCTACCCCTCTAACTCACATATGAATAGACTCCGGATTTCTAGGCAAGTGTGCTTAAACTGCAACTGGAAACTTAAAGGGAGTTTTGCGTCCGTCCAGGTCGACTCCGAAACTATAGTGCCATTTACTCCGTGTTTATCGCTGACAGCAACGCCGAAGGTCCGACAGAATTGGTGGGGTTGTTCCTGTGCAGTTTGATGTAACACATGGCAATAGCAGACGACGCATATTAAGAGTATTCCGGGATTCCCTTTCTGGAAACGTCACCCGGACATGGTCAATCAGGGAAAGGGAGCCTTGGCGGCCGACCGACCGATAGGCGGGCGGGAAAGCGAGCCAGAATACTAGAGGACGTCGCGTGCTCTGTGCTCTGGTTAGCGTCGGACGTGTCGTAGACCCAGGAGCGTAACCCTATGCTCCACGCGACGTGGTCACGTCAGAACTCACGCGTATGTACCGATGACTTTTCACCAAGTATATTGCGATGCGAACACCAAGCAGACGAGCTCGCAGACATTCGTGTGCCTGGCTTACGTCATCATGGTGTTAGCTACACTTATTATGTAAGCTGTTAGAGAAACATAGCCAAGTTGACTGTGACGTACATTATCGTATCGGTCTCATACATACGTTCCTGGAGGCGACAGTCCATTTCATAGTGTCTTTTCAGTACAGGAGCACGGATTGGGGAACCTAACAGCATTGATTTCATTGTGCTTATAAATGCCTATTTCGGTGTTACTGCCTATTTTTTCGCAAATGCCAATGCCAAAATGTCATTTTACAATGCGACGTGCCGAAAACAAAGTCAAGCAGAGGACGCCTCATTAGTTAGTGGACTGAGAACTTGGGACGTTACACCGCCGATGGCAAAGTGGTATTCTGTCAGCCGTGTGGGAAAACAGTAAGTGCACCACCTTCTCGAAGCCCAACGAACCAGGCCTACAGGTGCTCTAGCTATAGATAATACAGGCACCGGGCGACAAAAAGTGTCATCGAGAACAGCACACGGCGACGGTTGTAAAACCCAATTACGCTAGAGGTCTTCCGTAGCCGTCTCGTCAAAGCTCTTACGTAACGTAACGAAAAATGCACTGCACGCTGGTTTGTGCGCAGCACTTGTAGCGGCGTGAACAGGAGCGGCTTTCCAGAACATTTGGGCAATAAGGATGTCCACAACTGTCCACACTGATCAGTTACGACACACCATGGAGGCCTGGATAACGCGCTGGAGGAAGTTATAGGTGCTGATGTTTTGAAAATCCGGAAGAGCTAGTACCGTACCTTACTATGAGGACCTCACATACCTCTACTGGTTCACACTCAAGAGCAGGGTTCGGTTCTCGCGATCCCAAAAATCCCGGCATATTTTCATGATCCAAAGTCACGGGATTTCGTGAGGCCAACGAATGTTTGCTGGCACTTGCGAAAAAGAAAGCATGGTATCCTACCAAGCTATCCGTTGCAATCCGAAACCGTCGTCCACGACACATGAGGCCATAGCCGAGAACAGCCATTAAAACTCCCATGAAATCACAATTATTCTTCCCGTATCTGTGAGAAAATGACCCTTTCCAGAAAGCTAGACTCGTTCACTCCAGACGAGAACCCAAAAGTTGAAAAGCGTGTTGGTTTAAATTAGACACGGTAAAAGAACGCACGGGGTCAAAACACACGGGCAGTTCTCAAATATCTCAAATAGCAACTTATGTTTATGTTAGCATCAATGTTTATTCGGAAACATTGCAATAACTAGTTTGAAAGGTCACGGGCCTTAACCTTAAAAAGCAAAAGTAAACAAGTCAGCTGGTGTGAGCTTCCTTTATACTGAACGCAAAACTGTGCAATCCAGCTGGTTTAAACCTCCGCAACGATGAAAGCAGAAGCATGCAAGACGGCTGGTGTAACACCCCTTTTCGTGGAAAGGAAAAGTATGCAAAACAACTGGCGTTCCCCAACGTGTAAAGCACAAGTATGCAAGTGAGCTGGTGTAAACCAAGGTTGGTTACAGGAAACGAAAACGGGAAACTTTAAATACCAAAATACAAGAGGAAACGGAAACAACACGTTTTCGTTAGCTACAGGAAACCGAAACGGAAACGAAATTCCAGCCTGAAAACGGTAACGGAATTCACGCAAGGTCCTCTTAATATGCGTCCAATTCTTTCCTTTAATTCCTTCATATTTATAGAACAAGCGTGGAGTGAACCAGCTTCCACCGTCATGATATCGAATTCTAACCAACCATCACTCCCCTCTCTAATGCTTTGCCTTGAGGGCATTAATAAAAAAAATGAAGAAGAAAAAACATTGTCCGCACAATTGCGTTTAAATGCGTCCGTCTACGAAACGACGCAAGCCCATTCGAAATGATGGGCTCTAGTTCAATTTTTGGACGGAGCGATGCAAGAAATGGCTGTCGTTGCCCCGGTAACCGTGCCGCCTCGCGCTCTTATCTTCTTTTACTTCATGTACTCGGCTGTTTCTCGTAACGCGGCATCACAAAAGTGAGGACGTCAAACAGGAACGCTGACGGACGGACGTATTGAAACGCAACAGTGCGGACCAGGCCTTACAGGGCGGTTACGATTGTATAACGCCAATTTCACCAGTAGCTGTTGACACTTTTATATATGACACTGATATATGCGCCACTACTTTAGAGTGACGGGAACTACCTTGGGATATGTAGAGCTGGGATTAGCGGGACAAAAATATTATTGAAATCGGAAAAGGAAACGCTGGCAAATCGGGTCACTTTCCGGAACAACGTACCCATCTCTGAGTATGCCAAAACTGCTTTTATTAGATTTAGATTAGTTTAACTCGTTTTGCATCACCGAAACCGAAGTCAACAGACAGAAGAAGACGACAGAAGAAGAAGGAGAAGAAGAAGAAGCGGAGGGAGGGAATATATTTCTTAGACCAAAGAAAGAAAAATGACGGAGGGAAAGGAGAAGCGGAGGGTTTTGTGATACAACCACAGCGATCTCCCAATACCTTCCAGTTAACAGCTACCGCTGTAAAACAACCAAGTATGCATTAGTATTCTCCAATTCACATCTCAGCAGTCATTAAGTTGATTTAATACATGTATACAATGTTAATGATCTACGCAGAGATTCCAGAGAAGCTTCTCGGGATACTAAAACAATCCAGTCCGGACGAAACCGCAACGCCGTAAGCGCACAACTGATGTGTTCGAGCTTGTACCGAAGTTGTGTCAAGTTAGTATCCGAGTCTGTGCCGAGTATGATCGAGTGGTCGCGGAAGGCCAGATACGTCATCTGTGTTTTCCTACTTCAAATATGACATATAAGGTAGGGTTTGGTACCGGAAACGGAAAGGTAAAATACCCAAATTCTACAGAAAACCAAAGTAGAAACGGAAACGAATATATTTTCAGAAACCGCTACCAAAAATAGTCTGGAAACGGTAACAGAAACGAAAAATTGAATTTCGGAGGTACCGGAAACAGACACGAAAACATCATTATTTTCGGTAACTAAACCTGATGTAACTTGCTTAAAGGGACTATGAAACGATTTTTTTCTTCGTTTCGTTCGAAAGAAGACATTTTTCTGAGTCTAGAACCGAAATTTTACTTTCGTCGCGCGAGCGGATTTCTCGGGAGCGAATTTAAACGGAGCGGCGAAGGGAGGACAGCTGGCGCCGCGCCGTGACGAGCTGCCGAGCGGAGACACAACGGGTAACTTGACGCGACCACGGCCGGCTCAGCAACACGTCATCGTGACGTGTTGCCGAGCCGAAGAATCCCGCCAGGAGCATGCGCCGTAGGATCCCGCGTATGCGTTCATCGGGAGTGGAAATCTCCATGACAGCAGCTTTCGCGCGATCGGCAGATTTCGGCAGTGGCGGCAGCCACAGCGCGAGCTCGCGGCATTACTTGCCATTGTGCAACACCGGTGACGTAACGGGGAGCCGAAGAGCGGTCCGTACAGTTACACCATCGGCAGGGAAATATGCGCGGGAGAGGAGGAACGCGGAAGAGACATTTCCAGCGCGCGCTCCTCGCAGAGTGGAGCGATTTCGCCCGGAAAAATTTGTGGCATATTAGTTTCTCTGCGGGAAGAACAGTTTCCATCGAAAAAAAGTATGGGGGTTCGGGAAATTTCATAGTCCCTTTAACGTTGAAAGCAAATGCATGCAGGTCAGCTGTTGAAAGTAAACGTATGCAAGCCATGTGGTGTAAGCATCGTTAACGTTGAAAGCAAAGTATGCAAGTCAGCTGGTGTAAACCTGTTAGCGCTGAAAGGAAAAGTATGAGAGCCAACTGATGTAAACTTACTTAACGTTCAAAGCAAAAGCATGCAAATGAGCTGGTGAAAGTAAAAGGATCCAAGTCAGGTGGTGAAAGCATAATTTGAGTTGAAAGCAAAGGTACACAAGTAAAGTACTGACAACTCCCTTAACATAGAAAGCAAAAGTATTCAAGCAAACTCGTGTTAGCTTCCTTTACGTTCAAAGCAAAAGTATGCAAGCCAACTGATGTAAGCTTCCTTCCCGTCGAAAGAAAAGGTGTGCAAGCCGCCTTGTGTAAACTTTCTTAGCGTTGAAAGCAAAACTATACAAATCAGCTGGTCTAAATTTCCTTTACATTGAAAGCAAAACTGTAAGCCATCTGGTACAAAACTCCTTCACTTTAAAATCAAAGTGTGCAAGTTAGGTGGTGTAAACTTCCTTGAAGTTGAACATCAAAGCATGCAAGTCAGCTGGTGTGAGCTTGCTTTATGCTAAAAGCAAAACAGTGCAAGCCAGCTGGTATAAACTTCCTTACGGTAGAAACAAAAAGCATGCAAGCCAGCTGGTATGAACTTCCTTGACGTTGAAAGCAACAGTATGCAAGCCAGCTGGTGTAGCCTTCCTTAACGTAAAAATCGCAATTATGCAAGCCAACTCGTCTGAGCTTCCTTGAAGTTGAAAGCCAAAGTATACAAGTCAGCTGGTGTGAGCTTCCTTTATGCTAAAAGCAAAACAGTGCAAGCCAGCTAGTATAAACTTCCTTACGGTATAAAGAAAAGCATGCAAGCCAGCTGGCATGAACTTCCTTTACGTTGAAAGCAAAAGTATGGAAGCCAGCTGGTATAACCTTCCTTAACGTAGAAATCAAAAGTATGCAAGCCAACTCGTCTGAGCTTCCTTGAAGTTGAGAGCCAAAGTATGCAAGTCAGCTGGTGTAAACTTCCTTTATGCTAAAAGCAAAACAGTGCAAACCAGCTGGTATAAACTACCTTACGGTAGAAAGAAAAAGCATGCAAGCAAGCTGGTGTAGCCTTCCTTAACGTAGAAATCAAAATTATGCAAGTCGACTCGTCTGAGCTTCCTTGAAGTTGAAAGCCAAAGTATACAAATCAGCTGGTGTGAGCTTCCTTTATGTTAAAAGCAAAACAGTGCAAGCCAGCTGGTATAATCTACCTTACGGTAGAAAGAAAAAGCATGCAAGCCTGCTGGTGTAACCTTCCATAACGTAGAAATAAAAATTATGCAAGCCAACTCGTCTGAGCTTCCTTGAAGTTGAAAGCCAAAGTATGCAAGTCAGCTGGTGTGAGCTTCCTTTATGCTAAAAGCAAAACAGTCAAGCTAGCTGGTGTAAACTTGCTTTACCTTGAAAGCAAAAGTATGCAAGCCAGCTGGTGCAACCTTCTTTGTCGTCGAAATTAAAATTATGCAAGCCAAGCCGCCTGAGCTTCCTTGAAGTTGAAAGCCAAAGTGTGCAAGTCAGCTGGTGTAACTCCCTGTATGCTGAAAGCAACACTGTACAAGCCAGCTGCTCTAAACTTCCTTAACGCTGAAAGGAAGAACTTGCAAGGCAACTGGTGTAAACTTCTTTATCATTGTAAGCAAAAGTGTATGAGCCATGAGAAAACTTCTGTGACGTAAAAAACAAGGCTATGCGATTCACCTCGTGTAAAACTCCTTGACGTTGAAAGCAAAAGGATGCAACCCAACTGGTGCAAACTTTCTTACCATTGAAAGCCAAAACGTGCAAGTCAACTGGTGTAAACTTCCTTATCGTTGAAAGCAAAACTGTACGAGCCAGCTGGTGTAAACTCTTTGACGTAAAAAGTAAAGGCATGCAATCTACCTCGTGTTACACTCCTTGGCGTTGAAAGCAAAACCATGCAACCTGTACAAACTTTTTTACCATTGAAAGCCAAAGCATGCAAGTGAACTGGTGTAAACTTATTTATCGTTGCAAGCAAAAGTGTATGAGCCAGCTGGTGTAAACTTTTTGACGCAAAAAGTAAAGGCATGCAATCTACCTCGTGTTACACTCCTTAACGTTGAAAGCAAAACGATCCAACCTGTACAAACTTTCTTACCATTGAAAGCCAAAGCATGCAAGTGAACTGGTGTAAGCTTCCTTATCCTTGTAAGCAAAAGTGTATGAGCCAGCTGGTGTAAACTCTTTGACGCAAAAAGTAAAGGCATGGAATCTACCTCGTGTTACACTCCTTAACGTTGAAAGCAAAACGATGCAACCTGTACAAACTTTCTTACCATTGAAAGCCAAAGCATGCAAGTGAACTGGTGTAAACTTAGTTATCGTTGTAAGCAAAAGTGTATGAGCCAGCTGGTGTAAACGTTTTGACGCAAAAAGTAAAGGCATGCAATCCACTTCGTGTAAAACTCCTTAACGTTGAAAGCAAAACGATACAACCTGGTACAAACTTTCTTACCATTGAAAGCCAAAGCATGCAAGTGAACTGGTGTAAAATTCCTTATCGTAGTAAGCAAAAGTATATGAGCCAGCTGGTGTAAACTTTTTGACGCAAAAAGTAAAGGCATGCAATCTACCTCGTGTTACACTCCTTAACGTTGAAAGCAAAACGATGCAACCTGTACAAACTTTCTTACCATTGAAAGCCAAAGCATGCAAGTGAACTGGTGTAAGCTTCCTTATCCTTGTAAGCAAAAGTGTATGAGCCAGCTGGTGTAAACGTTTTGACGCAAAAAGTAAAGGCATGCAATCCACTTCGTGTAAAACTCCTTAACGTTGAAAGCAAAACGATACAACCTGGTACAAACTTTCTTACCATTGAAAGCCAAAGCATGCAAGTGAACTGGTGTAAAATTCCTTATCCTTGTAAGCAAAAGTGTATGAGCCAGCTGGTGTAAACTTTTTGACGCAAAAAGTAAAGGCATGCAATCTACCTCGTGTTACACTCCTTAACGTTGAAAGCAAAACGATGCAACCTGTACAAACTTTCTTACCATTGAAAGCCAAAGCATGCAAGTGAACTGGTGTAAGCTTCCTTATCCTTGTAAGCAAAAGTGTATGAGCCAGCTGGTGTAAACTTTTTGACGCAAAAAGTAAAGGCATGGAATCTACCTCGTGTTACACTCCTTAACGTTGAAAGCAAAACGATGCAACCTGTACAAACTTTCTTACCATTGAAAGCCAAAGCATGCAAGTGAACTGGTGTAAACTTAGTTATCGTTGTAAGCAAAAGTGTATGAGCCAGCTGGTGTAAACGTTTTGACGCAAAAAGTAAAGGCATGCAATCCACTTCGTGTAAAACTCCTTAACGTTGAAAGCAAAACGATACAACCTGGTACAAACTTTCTTACCATTGAAAGCCAAAGCATGCAAGTGAACTGGTGTAAAATTCCTTATCGTAGTAAGCAAAAGTATATGAGCCAGCTGGTGTAAACTTTTTGACGCAAAAAGTAAAGGCATGCAATCTACCTCGTGTTACACTCCTTAACGTTGAAAGCAAAACGATGCAACCTGTATAAACTTTCTTACCATTGAAAGCCAAAGCCTGCAAGTGAACTGGTGTAAACTTCCTTATCCTTGTAAGCAAAAGTGTATGAGCCAGCTGGTGTAAACTTTTTGACGCAAAAAGTAAAGGCATGCAATCTACCTCGCGTTAAACTCCTTAACGTTGAAGGCAAAACGATGCAACCCGGTACAAACGTTCTTACCATTGAAAGCCAAAGCATGCAAGTCAACTGGTGTAAACTTCCTTATCCTTGTAAGCAAAAGTGTATGAGCCAGCTGGTGTAAACTTTTTGACGCAAAAAGTAAAGGCATGGAATCTACGTCGTATTACACCCCTTAACGTTGAAAGCAAAACGATGCAACCTGTACAAACTTTACCATTGAAAGCCAAAGCATGCAAGTGAACTGGTGTAAACTTACTTATCGTTGTAAGCAAAAGTGTATGAGCCAGCTGGTGTAAACGTTTTGACGCAAAAAGTAAAGGCATGCAATCCACCTCGTGTAAAACTCCTTAACGTTGAAAGCAAAACGATACAGCCTGGTACAAACTTTCTTACCATTGAAAGCCAAAGCATGCAAGTGAACTGGTGTAAAATTCCTTATCGTAGTAAGCAAAAGTGTATGAGCCAGCTGGTGTAGACTTTTTGACGCAAAAGGTAAAGGCATGCAATCTACCTCGTGTTACACTCCTTAACGTTGAAAGCAAAACGATGCAACCTGTATAAACTTTCTTACCATTGAAAGCCAAAGCCTGCAAGTGAACTGGTGTAAACTTCCTTATCCTTGTAAGCAAAAGTGTATGAGCCAGCTGGTGTAAACTTTTTGACGCAAAAAGTAAAGGCATGCAATCTACCTCGTGTAAAACCCCTTAACGTTGAAAGCAAAACGATGCAATCTGGTACACACTTTCTTAATATTGAAAGCCAAAGCATTCAAGTCCACTGGTGTAAACTAACTTTGCATTGAAAGCAAAAGTGTACAAGCGAGCTGGTGTAAACCTCGTAAAAAGTAAAGGCATGCAATCCACCTCGTGTAAAACTCCTTAGCGCTGAAAGTAAAAGTATGCAAGTCAGCTCGTGTAAACTTCCTTGACGTTGAAAGCAGAAGTATGCACACCAGTTGGTGTAAACTAACTTTACATTGAAAGCAAAAGCGTACAAGTCAGCTGGTGTAAACTTCGTTGACGTGAAAAGTAAAGGCATGCAATCAACCTCGGGTAAAACTCCTTAGCGTTGAAAGTAAAAGTATGCAACCCAACTTGTGAACTTGTGACCAACCTTCTTGACCTTGAAAGCAAAAGCATGCAAGTCATCTGGTGAAGAAAGAAAGAAAAACCCGTTCTTGTTCTGCCCTCTGAGAGTTCTGCAACATACTCCCCCCCCCCCCCGAAAAAGCACAATGAGACCCTTACACCATATCGAGAGGATACAGAAGCTGCACCGGTCGTCGCAGTACTGTTTTGTCTGGCAGCTTCACTGCGCAGGCCCGCACCACCTTGTCCCGCCCCCAAAACACAGTAGCAACTCTTCCTATCTTCCACATGTGTCGAGGAACCTTTTCTTCGCTAATCAACACCACATCGCCCTCCTTCACTGGCAAAGACTTATGTACACTCCAACTATGAGCTGAACGAAGTTGTAGCAAGTACTCTTTCAGCCACCTCTTCCAGAAGCTGTCAATAGCTCTTTCGTGCTTCATCCAGTTAGCTTTAACTTGTGCACTCGTTGATCGCGGCGTTGGTATAGGAGCCATTGGCAAACACGTGAGTCTCTTTCCCGTCAGGAAATGTGCGGGAGTTAAAGGGGAAAGGTCTTCTGGGCAGTCACCAAGATAGGAAAGTGGCCTTGAATTTACAACTGCTTCAACTTGCTGTAAGATGGTAGTCAGTTCTTCAAACCCATATCTGTTACGGCCCAGTGTCTTCCGGAGGGTCCCTTTCACTGTTTTTACCAAACGTTCCCAGAACCCTCCCCACCATGGAGCATATGTCATGATAAACTTCCATGTTATCATTTTCTCACTACAATAGTCGTGAAAACGCTGTCTTTGCAAAGTGTCGCAGAAAATAGTTATGTCTTTCGACGCCTTCTTGAAGGTTAGCGCATTGTCAGTGTATATCACTTTAGGTATGCCTCGCCGAGCAATGAACCGGGAGAAGGCTAGCAGGAAGCATTCTGTGGACATTTTAGATACGAGCTCTAAATGAATGGCTCGAGTTGTCACACATGTGATGAGCAAAATGTAGGACTTTTCGTCGCGTACTGCTCCTTTGAAGAAAACAGGACCGGCAAAATCAATCCCGACGACTTCAAATGGCGTACCGGCTTCTACTCGATCCTGTGGTAATGAAGCCATTCTTGATGTCGCTGCTTTGGCGCGGTACCTGGTACAACCCCTGCAGTGACAGATTACTTTTTTCACAGTCTGCCGTCCTTTTGGAATCCAAAATCGCTCCCGAAGTTCAGTTAAGGTATCTTGCACTCCTGCGTGCAGAACCATCAGGTGCACTGATTCCACAGTCAGTACCGTAAATCGATGGTCGGGTGGAAGCAGAATCGGGTGCTTTACTGTTCCTGAAATTTCCAAGAAATGAAGACATCCGGAGATCCGCATGATTCCTTCGTTGTCAAGAAAAGGTGCTAGCTTCACTACGGCCGAGTTCTTCTCTAACGCCTTTCCAAGACTCAGGGTTTGCTTCTCGAGTTCATACCTTTCCTCTTGAGCTCGTTTCATCCAATAGTTCTCTGCCCAACTAATGTCTTCTGTTGAGAGTGCCCCAAAGACCGTGGGTTACCTGGTCGGCTATTGTCGACGAACCGTTTGATCCACGCTGTCACTCTGAGAGCTCTACGCAAACTGCTGAATCGGTCGAGATCCAGTACAGCGGAAACTCCTATATTTACAGAACTTTGCAACGTAGTGGCGTCATTGTGCACATCCTCTTGATCAGTAAGGTCCTTTATTTCCGGAAGCACCGTTTGAGCAGGCCATTCGTCTTCGTCCCGTTCGAGCCACTTTGGTCCGTTCCACCATGTGTCACACTTCTCAAGCGTTTCCAATGACTCCCCCCTGGTCAATAGGTCAGCTGGGTTTTCTTTTCCAGGACGAAATCGCCAGGCTGATACGTCGCTTTTTTCCTGGATCTCAATAACTCTATTTCTTACAAATTGTTTCCAACGTAATGGAGAACCTCGTACCCAACAAAGGGTGATTGACGAATCTGTCCAGTATACGCAGGTCACTTCCTTCTGTCGCGTCAAAGCTTCAGTTATTTTCTTTGATAGCCTCACTCCCAACAGGGCGCCCATAAGCTCTAGTCGTGGTAAAGTTAGGGCCTTCAAAGGCGCCACCCGAGCCTTTGCAAACACAAACCCGACCTTCGCTGTTCTTCCATTTGCAATGGCTCTTAAATACAAACAGGCTCCGTATGCATAAGGACTAGCGTCGCTGAAGATGTGAAGCTCATACTTGAAGTTATAATTTCCGTCTGGAAGGAGACACCTATTCCGTGCGATGTTGTCCAACTTTGGCAGCTCCGACCACCAGGTACGCCACTGCTCTTGTATGTTCCCGGTCAAAAACGTGTCCCAATCAAGCTTCTCCTCCCACAAACGTTGAAACAACATTTTGATTCGAATGCAGAATGGAGAGAGCATGCCCAGAGGGTCAAATAGCTTCGCTGCTGCGCTCAGAATTCCGCGTTTACTGCTAATGAGCGCTACGCCATCCTCTAGCATGCGTTTGCCTGATACCTTGAGAGTATCACCGTACGTGTCCCACAGTATACCGAGAACTTTCCGATCCTCACTGCAACTCAGGGTTCTCTCTTGTCTACTGTTGGTGTCTTGCTCACCAAACTGTTTTCGTACCTCTTCTGAGTTTGAAATCCATTTTCGTAAATTCATGCCAGCTTCCTGAAGGATAGATGAAGCGTCGTTATTGCTCCATCCACCGTTGATGAACCCGTCAATAGGTCGTCCACGTAGAAACTATTGACAATGTGCCGTGCCATCCATTGGAAATGCCCTTTGACGTTGTCTAGGTGATGTCTCAGTGTGGCCGCCAAAAGAAAGGGCTCGCTGTCGTTCCGAAGGGTACACGTTTCATTCTTCATACTTCCACCGGATTCTGAGAAATATCTTCCGTAGGACCATGTTGACACCACAGAAATCTCAAAGCGTCCCTGTCCCTTTCTTGGACCTCAACCTGAAGAAAGGCTTTCTCAATGTCTGCTGCCAGACCGATACGGTACATTCGGAAACGTATCAAGACCGGCAGAAGATCCGTATTCAGACTCGGTCCTTTTTCCAGGCAATCGTTCAGTGAAGCTACGGTAGGTGCATGCGAGGATCCATCGAAAACAACACGAATCTTTGTGGTTTCTGATTCCTGTTTGACCACAGCTTGATGCGGCATGTAATAGACTTGCTGAGGTTGTTTCCCGTTCTCTGACTCGACGAGTACCTTCTCCGCATGTCCGTCACTTGCGTACTTCCTCATCGCAGCGTCGCACTCTGCCATCAAACCATTTTTCTTTAGCATTTTTAGGAGTCCATTGAGCCGACTCTCGGCTACTTCCAAATTATCATTAAGGACGAAATCGTTCTTTCAAGGTAGAGTGACGGCATATCTTCCGCCGACCTTCTGTACGGTTTCCTTAAATTGACAAACAACTTTGTCGTCGCCTTCATCATTACTGTTTCCGTCCGTAATACCCAGATGCTCAATTTCCCAGAACATCTGTAATGATGCCTCGTGCGTGGCATCAGTGCGAAGCACACAAACTAGAGTGCTGTCTTTGTTCTCGAGTGAAGATCTAACTGATACCGGCCCTTGAAATGTCCAACCCAGAGCAGTGTTGATGGCAGCAAGATTATTCTGGGCATTGCTTTGCCGAACCTGACTCGTCATGATCTTCCACATTTGATCAATTCCATCTTCTGTCCGTACCTCTGAGAAGCGACACTCATCGGCTAGTTTCTCTTCACTTAGAAGAAAGTACGCACGTCCTCGTTATCCAATGGGCATGTCGCAAGATCTTCACAAATGAATGGTACCTCGATTGCTTCAAAGGCATGTACTTCCCCTCCGTACTGACTGCGTAAGCACAGTTTGACCAAACGCCGACGCTGCTTCTCCTTTCTGGAAGTCCTGTTCCCGAAAGTATTTATCGTGACGTCTATTTCTCCGGCAGAAGGAAGATTCAGTTCTCTGGCAATATCTTGGCGCACGAAGGTTCGTTGACTACCGCCGTCAATGACTCCCCTGAGATATAGACTGCGACCTTCAGCTACGGCCCATGCCCTGAACGTTTGAAGTAAGACGACAGTACCTGTCTTCACATCTTCGCCAGTCCCACTCGTGTGCATGCTAGTACTGACGACTTCTTTCACTTTTGTCTGTTCACTTGGTTTCCACAAAGGATCGCACATCGTCCTTACGTGCCTTCCTCCGCATGGAGAGCAGGTTCTTTTCTTCCTACACATTCTTGCATGATGTCCATGTTTCGTACAACGGAAGCATCGCTTTTGAGCTGCAAGAGTAGTTTTCTTCTCTGCTAGCGGGATGTCTGCGTCGCACAGCTCCGTTATGTGTCGCGATGTGTTGCAAAATATGCAATCGTTGGTCATTTCCCGAGCAGTGGTGTGGAGAACTGACGCTGCCGGTTGTGTCTTGAATCCACCATTGTTTGAATTCTGTCGATCACCTTGCCTCTGATGTCCTCTCATCTCGTTGTCGTCATAGGCACATCCATTGAACTTGAGGTGCTCAAATCTTTCGATTTCAATTAGGAGAAACTTTAGAATTCGATCTAACTCCGTAGTTCCAACAATCTCTCTTCCAGCGGTACTCACTCCGGCATTGGTCTCGTCTCCATTGCCTTCCAAACTTGCTGTGCCAAGCTGCTCTTCTCAGTACGATAATATTCCATGGCCATTTCAGTAGGCAACGCTGAAAGGATAGTATCTGTCAGCATTGTTGCAAAGGAGCTGCTTTCCACACCCAGTGCTTTGAGACCTCGCACGTTTGCTTGGACTTGATCATATAGCTTCCTAAGCCCTCGAAAATCTTTGTGAGTTTTAATTGGAGGCAATGTCCTCAGTTTGGTCAGGTACAGCCTTTCAATGCGACGCTTGTCTCCAAATCTTTCCATCAAGATTTTAATGGCATCGTTGTAGCACACCTCCGAAGCTTGTAGACCTGATATGGTGGCTGCTCCATCCAACAGTGACCTTAACTTCTCTGGTTGTGAAAGCCACTCCGATAGGTCGCCTCGGAAACGGATCAGTTCAAGTTTTGGTCCCAGCGTGATTGCCATGAGGCGACGGCGTGTGAGCGGCAGACTGAGTCCCAAGTAGTGCCACATTCGTTGGAGCGGCCACCTGAGTGGCTGGCGTCGACACTGAGGTGAGCTCTTGCAAGGCGACACGTAGGTTAGACATTTCCTTTATAGAGTTTTCTTCGTATTCCAGAGCCATTTCATATTCTACCACTAATTCATCGTCCTTGAGATGACCTTCAAACTCGGAATTGATCTCTCTCAGCTCTTCAAGGTTCACGCGTAGACGTTCCAACAAGCTTTCGAGGGTCTTCCGATCATTAGGAGTGCTGCTCAGTGCAGTCTTGACTTCTCCCACAAGCCTCGTAGCTTGTCCCCTTCGCGACGTCCTCTTCACCTTGAGACGTTCCATAGTCGATCGTAGGGCTCTGTTTATCCAACAACCAGTAGTTCACTACAGACAAAGACTCCGTCCGTGAAGCGTTCCCGGGTTTCGGCACCAATTTTTTATGTCCTGGCTTTGTCGCAGCGATGTCTTTCCCAGAGCCCCAAGCCTGCTGGTCATATCACGTTCCTTTTCCGAACATCACTCATCCCTTTATTCACGATGACAATGTGTCTTACATTAAAACGTTTTCCCAAAAGAAGAAAAACCCCGTTCTTGTGCTGCCCTCTGAGAGTTCTGCAACAAGAGGTATTAAAACAAAACAAACGAGAGAGGAAAGATTGACTATACATACATATTTTATTTTGAAATTTGTACTAAGTGTACAGGTGCGGAAACGAAGCAAGCCTGACTCCTTCTCCGGACGGAACACACTCTTGTTTCTCTTGCTTAAATAAAACGCGTTTCAGACATCAGACGTAATACAGCTGCTTCACAACGGTGATAGCGCGTGTTGACTTGGTCAGGTTATCCCTCGCCAGAGATGACCTGTTGGGAGCAGATTGTACCTTTCGTAGTGTAGGGAAACCCCCTCCCTCATATCAAGTTCCCGTAGAAAACTCCCCTTCTTCCTCACCTCGAAATATTTTTCTGGCAATACGCTACTGCTTGAGAACCGCACGTGAAGAAAGGGTAGCACACTTACAAGTGTGCTCTATAGTGTTCTCAAACAGCAATCGGCTACATTTCGGGAGCTGCGGCCACCTACGCCCCTCGCTATGCCCCTGTGGTACGCAGCTCGATATAAAAATGTATTTCAAAGCATTTGTTTTATCACGCCCTGTGTGTCGGAACTGCGCGGAAAAAAGCTAAGAAAAGTTCTCTCGCACGTGTTGTTCGTCAAGCCGAATCTGTGCTTGATCTTGTGTTTTTATCAACGGTAGGGGCTCGTAAGCCATTGCTGTACACGATGGTATATATAGTATCAGTTATAAATGATTTGCCTCGATCTGTTTATTTTTCGCCTAATGTGTAAGCCTTCTATGGTTAATGATAGACTGATTTTCTTGCCTTTCACTTTGATGCTTTTGTTGATCTCTCGCCCAACTGCCATCATATTGACTCTCTGTGTCAAGAAAGTTCCAACACATAACCCCTGGTGGACATTGTATTGCATGTATTGCATCTAAAGAGGTTCGATTGTGTAAACGTAAGGTCGATAATATATCTATATCCAGTCTACGGAAGACACTGCAAGCTGAGCGTAAGTTCCATTTGTCACTTTTCAAAATTACTTTAAAGAAACTCGGAGAAGTTTTGGCGGTGAAAAATGCAAATTAATCGGGTAGTACACAACGACACCGTGTTTCACGATCCGGGGCTTACTGCTGAAACTTACAACAGTTGCTTTTCAAATGTTTTCACTGTTGTTGATAAATGGAAACACCTAGCTTGATACTATCGATCAGTCTGTGGATATTCCTGATTTAATCATCTCTGAAGCAGGTGCCCTCGACTCATTACTTAAGCCAGATACACAAAAAATCGCAATGTCGAAACGATATAGCTGCTGTTTTTTGAAGAGGTTCGTGGGGCTCCAAATACCTATTCGTGATTTATAGCAAGCCCTTGTCGCTGGCCAAAATACCTTCTTACTAGAAATGTACCAAGGTTGTACTTTTTCTTTAAATTTGGTGATACTACGTCGCCAATGAACTATAGGCCATATCTCCACTGTCCACTTGCGGATAACTACTGCCCATATGCGGATGACTGCGTTCTTTTCCAAAATATTAAGAATGTGAGTGACTAGATAGCGAATATCGGCCTCTGAATGGCAGATGGATCTTAATCCCAATAAATACCTACAAATGAGCAACCCCTTCCGTATTCTCACTCCCTAAATGTCGGACGACAGGGCAAGTTGGTACAACGACGACTGAGTATGATCGCTCATTGAGTACGGGACGAAGAACAATGCTGTCCCGTCCTCAATGAGCTGTCATACTCAGTCCCTAAATGGTATACCACTCCAGATTGTCCAATCATATAGGCATCTCCGGGTTGTAATCGCCTCCGACATCCGTTGGAACAGGCATGGATATGTAGATGATGTAGCCCAGAGCCCGCAGAGCAACTAAAGAGCTCTAGTTCCATCGGCGTTACCTCCGCACAGTACCCGTGCGACGAAACTAACAACATATTTGTCTCATGCATGCACGACCTGTCCTGGAATATGCCCCGTGGACCGTATCTAAACTTGTCATGCTGGAACGTGTCCAGAGGCCAGCTCTGCGTTTCAACGCCTCTCAGTATTTGCCCTATATATGGCCAGGTTGGCATTGAACCGAAATGAGATTCAAAATCGACTCTGATGCATAAGCTTGTCATGTAACCGACACTCCCCGGGTAAACTGTTTTCATCCAGTATCTTTTGAATGCAATAGACGCACAAACTTCGTGATTTGTGCCGAAAACAGCTCTGGCTTTCATTGATTCCACAACCACGATTCCATGACTGCTTAGTTATTGTATGTTGATCATTCCACTACGTATGTAGTTTATATTGTTTTTATGTGTTTGTTGGTTACTTTATCATTCTATGTATATTTGCTCGATTGTTTGCCCTGGTTGTATTGTACTCCCTGTAGATATGCTATGGCCGGCAGCCGTCTACTGGCGGGCATTATTTTTAAGTTAAATTCGTGCAAGTAAAAACAGACGAAACTAAAAGCCGGACGTCGGGAAAACAAATTTTCTCATCACTATCAATATTTCAGGGTTACACTTACAGTGGATTGAAACCAACTCGACTCTCTTACCATGAAGATATCTATACAAACGCCGCACTGCTGGACACCATCGTAGTTGGTGTATTTTCACCAAAAGAGCGATCATCATCATTATTCAATAAAGCGTTGTCATATGGATCATTCAGATGGCAAATGTGATGTATTCAGCGTCGTTTCCTTGATTGCCTATCGTCTTTCACTTTGTCACTTGTGGAGGAGACATACTAGTAGGATACTAGGATTACGCATATACTTCTTATAAGCACACGATCCACCAGGTTTCGAAAAAAGTAAATCACTTCACTAGGCGGTTCTGCCCCGAACTTTTTCCGCCATGCACTATAGATTCGCCATCGGCAAGGAAATTTGCTGGAAAGGCCGCGCCTCCATTGGACGAGCGAGCGAAGATGTCCTCCTTCACGTCATGTAGTAGCACGTGCACGTAGCATTTCTTGAACATTGCAAAGCGCGCACAAAATGGAACCTAAAATACCGTTGAGATAAAATAGCTTACCTTATTGCACGGGCTCTTTCCTGCTTACATTACAGTGGCCGATTGAGCTTCGAAGGGAAAAGACGACGGAAAGAGGGCGTCTTGTGGGCGGAGGCGAGAGGCGGCCAAAAAATACGCCGTTTTCGCCATTTTTTGGTGCGAGAGGGAAGAGTACCCTTTTCTTTGGGGAGAGATGTGGGTGGAGCTCAAGAACCTTTTTTCTCTGTTCCGTCAAGAAGTCGCTATATACGTGAAAAGTTGATGCAAAGCGGCGTGATGATACGAGGGTGCCAACGCACACAGTTTAGAAATGTCCGAAGGCACAGATTCGCGCTGTGAGGCATGTCTCAGTCTACGAGTCATCAGCGAATCAAACCGCTTTAAGTCCTTGGAGTGACATTTTTCTTTTACTTTACTTGCACATATTTGCAATTGTGTGCCATTTTTACGTGTCGATAACAACATATGACACGGTATGTCGGAGAATATGACACGTTTACTTATCTTGCATAGAGCCACATCACGAAATGAGGCTTCGTATTGCTGTTGAATGATATATCTCAATAGGCATTGTCGAGAAAATTACTTTACGCGCAGACATACGTTATTCCCATCCACTGTAACCAACATTTTGTTCGTCTCGCGACTAACATTCTTACATCGACTTCAAAAAACAATTAAGAGAACATTGACGCTGGCAGTTTTGAAGCCGTATTCAAAGTTAACTCAGGTGTACACAGCAGTAATATTTCTCATATTTGACAAAATTCATTTGACCCCGCTAACCAGTTGACCTAGAACATACTACACCGAGGTTGCAGTTAGACAAGGAGCCACAGAAGAGAACTGCACCTGCAGTACATTTAAGTTTCCTTCACAGGAACTCCCTTGGTCGATACTCGAGTTAAAAGCAACATAGAGAGACTACCTATGTCCTCCGATATAGGTCCAGCTCTTACAGTCCTTCTCGGGTACAGTCTATTTTGAGCAACAACGTGACTGTCCTCATTCACTTCACATCAACCTCCATGGTGGAACAAAGAGTAGAAACTAGAGTTAAAAGCAGGTACGAGTGGGTGCTGAAAAGTTATCGGCCCGGAGAGGAACATCGCGGCCTATCGAGTCATAAACCTTTACAACAATTCCACATATTCACCTTCAAGTTCAGAGCACTTGGCTCTACGAAGTACGCTTCGGCAGGTCCTATCATCTCCGAGTCGTCCGAGAATCATTTGAAACAATGTTTCATGTTTGGAAACAAAAACAAAAACAAAACAAAACAGTCCGATAGCAGATCTGGCAAGTACAGCGGATGTTAAATCCATCCAAGTCCCAAGTGCTTCAAAACCTGCATTGTCTTGCATTGTCTTCTGTGGGAGTTGTCCTGGAAAAGGAGAATGCCTTTCCATAGCTTCCCGCGCTGTTTTTCCTTCAAAGCCTCCCCTAGCCGCAAGACCAAGTTGCTACATTAATTGTTTCATCCTTCTTGACATACACCTTCCTTGTTCCAGAAAACCGTGCCCATGAACTTCCCCGCTGATCATTGAGCTTTGAATTTCTTCGGCCTCGAAGAACCCGCCATATCATGGACCGCTGTTTTATCTCATAATCAGTGATGCAAGTATGTTTCATCAAGTGTAACGAGTCACTCAAGAAAAGTATCACTAGAACTCTGAAAATGCTGCAAAACCAACTTGCTGGCATTTATTTGCCGTTGTTCCTAATCGGCATTCAATGATTCCGGCACAGACTTAAATCGCGCATATACAACTCTTGATGTATTACAAACTCCACGCGTTGTCTCGATATGCCTAAGGACCCCGCAACTGCTTTAGCCGAGATTCGCCGATCTACCAAAGGAGGTCATTGACGCAATCAACAATTTAGCGTGTTGAAACCATTGGAGGTCTCCTTACCTTACGGCGTCTTCTGCGTCAAAGTTCTCAAGCTGAGAGTTGGCACACCATTTCATCACGTTTGAGTATGACTAACACTCGTCATTCATCTTTACATCGAGCACTCATAGATTTTCTTTTGAATTTTCGAGTAAACAACGGCAATGACACCTCGGCGGAAGAGTCTGATGGCAGCACCGTCCCCAGCGTGTGAATCACAAGTTCAAATCACACCACAGCCGTGAGGCACGAACCTAATCTCACTGGACCAACCTAGGCTAACTTCATCTAAGCCGATAATTGCTTCGTTTTTTTTTCTTAATAAACGCTTCTTCTTCCTCTTCTTCGTGTCGCTCTTTGGTCGACGACGGCGACATCACGTTCGTATAGCGGGTCGGGCCGATAATGTTTCAGCACGCCCTCGTACGTAATGATGGTAGGCAATGTTGAATGTCTAATGCAATTGAAGCCAATACCAAGGTTACGATATGGGGCCGCCTCTCACAGTCTTTTGCAGAACATCTTAGTTAAATCCAGAACATCGTTGTCTTCATTCGCTTCACTACAACTTGCCCGGTGGAGCAAACCGAGCACAAACCTGATTTTAGAGAGATGTAAAGAGATGATGGGAGACAACGTTGAACCTGAGTGTTCAATGCAGTTGAAGCCAATACTGATTTTCCGGCATAAGGCAGGTTCTCACAGTCTTTGTAGAGCACATTGTAGTTAAATCCAGAACATCGTTGTCTTCATTCGCTTCACTACAACTTACCCGGTGGAGCAAACCGACTACAAACCATCTTTTAGAGAGATGTAAAGAGATGATGGGAGGCAAAGTTGAACCTGAGTGTTCAATGCAGTTTAAGCCAATACTGATTTTCCGGCATAAGGCAGGTTCTCACAGTCTTTGTAGAGCACATTGTAGTTAAATCCAGAACATCGTTGTCTTCATTCGCTTCACTACAACTTGCCCGGTGGAGCAAACCGACTACAAACCATCTTTTAGAGAGATGTAAAGAGATGATGGGAGGCAAAGTTGAACCTGAGTGTTCAATGCAGTTTAAGCCAATACTGATTTTCCGGCATAAGGCAGGTTCTCACAGTCTTTGTAGAGCACATTGTAGTTAAATCCAGAACATCGTTGTCTTCATTCGCTTCACTACAACTTGCCCGGTGGAGCAAACCGACTACAAACCTGATTTTAGAGAGATGTAAAGAGATGATGGAAGGCAAAGTTGAACCTGAGTGTTCAATGCAGTTCAAGCCAATACTGATTTTCCGGCATAAGGCAGGTTCTCACAGTCTTTGTAGAGCACATTGTAGTTAAATCCAGAACATCGTTGTCTTCATTCGCTTCACTACAACTTGCCCGGTGGAGCAAACCGACTACAAACCTGATTTTAGAGAGATGTAAAGAGATGATGGAAGGCAAAGTTGAACCTGAGTGTTCAATGCAGTTGAAGCCAATACCGATTTTCCTCCGGCATAGGGAAGGTTCTCACAGTCTTTGTAGAGCACATTGTAGTTAAATCCAGAACATCCTTGTCTTCATTCGCTTCACTACAACTTGCCCGGTGGAGCAAACCGACTACAAACCTGATTTTAGAGAGATGTAAAGAGATGATGGAAGGCAAAGTTGAACCTGAGTGTTCAATGCAGTTGAAGCCAATACCGATTTTCCTCCGGCATAGGGAAGGTTCTCACAGTCTTTGTAGAGCACATTGTAGTTAAATCCAGAACATCGTTGTCTTCATTCGCTTCACTACAACTTGCCCGGTGGAGCAAACCGACTACAAACCTGATTTTAGAGAGATGTAAAGAGATGATGGGAGACAACGTTGAACCTGAGTGTTCAATGCAGTTGAAGCCAATACTGATTTTCCGGCATAAGGCAGGTTCTCACAGTCTTTGTAGAGCACATTGTAGTTAAATCCAGAACATCGTTGTCTTCATTCGCTTCACAACAACTTGTCCGGTGGAGCAAACCGAGCACAAACCTGATTTTAGAGAGATGTACAGACATGATGGGAGACAACGTTGAACCTGAGTGTTCAATGCAGTTGAAGCCAATACTGATTTTCCGGCATAAGGCAGGTTCTCACAGTCTTTGTAGAGCACATTGTAGTTAAATCCAGAACATCGTTGTCTTCATTCGCTTCACTACAACTTGCCCGGTGGAGCAAACCGACTACAAACCTGATTTTAGAGAGATGTAAAGAGATGATGGGAGACAACGTTGAACCTGAGTGTTCAATGCAGTTGAAGCCAATACTGATTTTCCGGCATAAGGCAGGTTCTCACAGTCTTTGTAGAGCACATTGTAGTTAAATCCAGAACATCGTTGTCTTCATTCGCTTCACTACAACTTGCCCGGTGGAGCAAACCGACTACAAACCTGATTTTAGAGAGATGTAAAGAGATGATGGGAGACAACGTTGAACCTGAGTGTTCAATGCAGTTGAAGCCAATACTGATTTTCCGGCATAAGGCAGGTTCTCACAGTCTTTGTAGAGCACATTGTAGTTAAATCCAGAACATCGTTGTCTTCATTCGCTTCACTACAACTTGCCCGGTGGAGCAAACCGACTACAAACCAGCTTTTAGAGAGATGTAAAGAGATGATGGGAGGCAAAGTTGAACCTGAGTGTTCAATGCAGTTTAAGCCAATACCGATTTTCCTCCGGCATAGGGAAGGTTCTCACAGTCTTTGTAGAGCACATTGTAGTTAAATCCAGAACATCGTTGTCTTCATTCGCTTCACTACAACTTGCCCGGTGGAGCAAACCGACTACAAACCTGATTTTAGAGAGATGTAAAGAGATGATGGGAGACAACGTTGAACCTGAGTGTTCAATGCAGTTGAAGCCAATACCGATTTTCCTCCGGCATAGGGAAGGTTCTCACAATCTTTGTAGAGCACATTGTAGTTAAATCCAGAACATCGTTGTCTTCATTCGCTTCACTACAACTTGCCCGGTGGAGCAAACCGACTACAAACCAGCTTTTAGAGAGATGTAAAGAGATGATGGGAGGCAAAGTTGAACCTGAGTGTTCAATGCAGTTTAAGCCAGTACCGATTTTCCTCCGGCATAGGGAAGGTTCTCACAGTCTTTGTAGAGCACATTGTAGTTAAATCCAGAACATCGTTGTCTTCATTCGCTGCACTACAACTTGCCCGGTGGAGCAAACCGACTACAAACCAGCTTTTAGAGAGATGTAAAGAGATGATGGGAGGCAAAGTTGAACCTGAGTGTTCAATGCAGTTTAAGCCAATACCGATTTTCCTCCGGCATAGGGAAGGTTCTCACAGTCTTTGTAGAGCACATTGTAGTTAAATCCAGAACATCGTTGTCTTCATTCGCTTCACTACAACTTGCCCGGTGGAGCAAACCGACTACAAACCAGCTTTTAGAGAGATGTAAAGAGATGATGGGAGGCAAAGTTGAACCTGAGTGTTCAATGCAGTTGAAGCCAATACCGATTTTCCTCCGGCATAGGGAAGGTTCTCACAGTCTTTGTAGAGCACATTGTAGTTAAATCCAGAACATCGTTGTCTTCATTCGCTTCACTACAACTTGCCCGGTGGAGCAAACCGACTACAAACCAGCTTTTAGAGAGATGTAAAGAGATGATGGGAGGCAAAGTTGAACCTGAGTGTTCAATGCAGTTGAAGCCAATACCGATTTTCCTCCGGCATAGGGAAGGTTCTCACAGTCTTTGTAGAGCACATTGTAGTTAAATCCAGAACATCGTTGTCTTCATTAGCTTCACTACAACTTGCCCGGTGGAGCAAACCGACTACAAACCAGCTTTTAGAGAGATGTAAAGAGATGATGGGAGGCAAAGTTGAACCTGAGTGTTCAATGCAGTTGAAGCCAATACCGATTTTCCTCCGGTATAGGGAAGGTTCTCACAGTCTTTGTAGAGCACATTGTAGTTAAATCCAGAACATCGTTGTCTTCATTCGCTTCACTACAACTTGCCCAGTAGAGCAAACTGAGTACAAACCTGATTTCAGAGAGATGTACAGCGATGATGGGAGGCAAAGTTGAACCTGAGTGTTCTATGCAGTTCAAGCCGATACCGATTTCCCGGCACAGGGCAGGTTCTCACAGTCTTTGTAGAGCACATTGTAGTTGAACCTAGAACATCGTTGTCTTCATTCGCTTCACTACAACTTGCCCAGTAGAGCAAACTGAGTACAAACCTGATTTCAGAGAGATGTACAGCGAAGATGGGAGGCAGAGTTGAACCTGAGTGTTCTATGCAGTTCAAGCCGATACCGATTTCCCGGCACAGGGCAGGTTCTCACAGTCTTTGTAGAGCACATTGTAGTTGAATCTAGAACATCGTTGTCTTCATTCGCTTCACTACAACTTGCCCAGTAGAGCAAACCGAGTACAAACCTGATTTCAGAGAGATGTACAGCGATGATGGGAGGCAAACTTGAACCTGAGTGTTCTATGCAGTTCAAGCCGATACCGATTTCCCGGCACAGGGCAGGTTCTCACAGTCTTTGTAGAGCACATTGTAGTTGAATCTAGAACATCGTTGTCTTCATTCGCTTCACTACAACTTGCCCAGTAGAGCAAACCGAGTACAAACCTGATTTCAGAGAGATGTACAGCGATGATGGGAGGCAAACTTGAACCTGAGTGTTCTATGCAGTTCAAGCCGATACCGATTTCCCGGCACAGGGCAGGTTCTCACAGTCTTTGTAGAGCACATTGTAGTTGAATCTAGAACATCGTTGTCTTCATTCGCTTCACTACAACTTGCCCAGTAGAGCAAACCGAGTACAAACCTGATTTCAGAGAGATGTACAGCGATGATGGGAGGCAAACTTGAACCTGAGTGTTCTATGCAGTTCAAGCCGATACCGATTTCCCGGCACAGGGCAGGTTCTCACAGTCTTTGTAGAGCACATTGTAGTTGAATCTAGAACATCGTTGTCTTCATTCGCTTCACTACAACTTGCCCAGTAGAGCAAACCGAGTACAAACTTGATTTCAGAGAGATGTACAGCGATGATGGGAGGCAAACTTGAACCTGAGTGTTCTATGCAGTTCAAGCCGATACCGATTTCCCGGCACAGGGCAGGTTCTCACAGTCTTTTTAGAGCACATTGTAGTTGAATCTAGAACATCGTTGTCTTCATTCGCTTCACTACAACTTGCCCAGTAGAGCAAACCGAGTACAAACCTGATTTCAGAGAGATGTACAGCGATGATGGGAGGCAAACTTGAACCTGAGTGTTCTATGCAGTTCAAGCAGATACCGATTTCCCGGCACAGGGCAGGTTCTCACAGTCTTTGTAGAGCACATTGTAGTTGAATCTAGAACATCGTTGTCTTCATTCGCTTCACTACAACTTGCCCAGTAGAGCAAACCGAGTAAAAACCTGATTTCAGAGAGATGTAAAGAGATGATGGGAGACAACGTTGAACCTGAGTGTTCAATGCAGTTGAAGCCAATACTGATTTTCCGGCATAAGGCAGGTTCTCACAGTCTTTGTAGAGCACATTGTAGTTAAATCCAGAACATCGTTGTCTTCATTCGCTTCACTACAACTTGCCCGGTGGAGCAAACCGACTACAAACCTGATTTTAGAGAGATGTAAAGAGATGATGGGAGACAACGTTGAACCTGAGTGTTCAATGCAGTTGAAGCCAATACTGATTTTCCGGCATAAGGCAGGTTCTCACAGTCTTTGTAGAGCACATTGTAGTTAAATCCAGAACATCGTTGTCTTCATTCGCTTCACTACAACTTGCCCGGTGGAGCAAACCGACTACAAACCAGCTTTTAGAGAGATGTAAAGAGATGATGGGAGGCAAAGTTGAACCTGAGTGTTCAATGCAGTTTAAGCCAATACCGATTTTCCTCCGGCATAGGGAAGGTTCTCACAGTCTTTGTAGAGCACATTGTAGTTAAATCCAGAACATCGTTGTCTTCATTCGCTTCACTACAACTTGCCCGGTGGAGCAAACCGACTACAAACCTGATTTTAGAGAGATGTAAAGAGATGATGGGAGACAACGTTGAACCTGAGTGTTCAATGCAGTTGAAGCCAATACCGATTTTCCTCCGGCATAGGGAAGGTTCTCACAATCTTTGTAGAGCACATTGTAGTTAAATCCAGAACATCGTTGTCTTCATTCGCTTCACTACAACTTGCCCGGTGGAGCAAACCGACTACAAACCAACTTTTAGAGAGATGTAAAGAGATGATGGGAGGCAAAGTTGAACCTGAGTGTTCAATGCAGTTTAAGCCAGTACCGATTTTCCTCCGGCATAGGGAAGGTTCTCACAGTCTTTGTAGAGCACATTGTAGTTAAATCCAGAACATCGTTGTCTTCATTCGCTGCACTACAACTTACCCGGTGGAGCAAACCGACTACAAACCAGCTTTTAGAGAGATGTAAAGAGATGATGGGAGGCAAAGTTGAACCTGAGTGTTCAATGCAGTTTAAGCCAATACCGATTTTCCTCCGGCATAGGGAAGGTTCTCACAGTCTTTGTAGAGCACATTGTAGTTAAATCCAGAACATCGTTGTCTTCATTCGCTTCACTACAACTTGCCCGGTGGAGCAAACCGACTAGAAACCAGCTTTTAGAGAGATGTAAAGAGATGATGGGAGGCAAAGTTGAACCTGAGTGTTCAATGCAGTTGAAGCCAATACCGATTTTCCTCCGGCATAGGGAAGGTTCTCACAGTCTTTGTAGAGCACATTGTAGTTAAATCCAGAACATCGTTGTCTTCATTCGCTTCACTACAACTTGCCCGGTGGAGCAAACCGACTACAAACCAGCTTTTAGAGAGATGTAAAGAGATGATGGGAGGCAAAGTTGAACCTGAGTGTTCAATGCAGTTGAAGCCAATACCGATTTTCCTCCGGCATAGGGAAGGTTCTCACAGTCTTTGTAGAGCACATTGTAGTTAAATCCAGAACATCGTTGTCTTCATTAGCTTCACTACAACTTGCCCGGTGGAGCAAACCGACTACAAACCAGCTTTTAGAGAGATGTAAAGAGATGATGGGAGGCAAAGTTGAACCTGAGTGTTCAATGCAGTTGAAGCCAATACCGATTTTCCTCCGGCATAGGGAAGGTTCTCACAGTCTTTGTAGAGCACATTGTAGTTAAATCCAGAACATCGTTGTCTTCATTCGCTTCACTACAACTTGCCCAGTAGAGCAAACTGAGTACAAACCTGATTTCAGAGAGATGTACAGCGATGATGGGAGGCAAAGTTGAACCTGAGTGTTCTATGCAGTTCAAGCCGATACCGATTTCCCGGCACAGGGCAGGTTCTCACAGTCTTTGTAGAGCACATTGTAGTTGAACCTAGAACATCGTTGTCTTCATTCGCTTCACTACAACTTGCCCAGTAGAGCAAACTGAGTACAAACCTGATTTCAGAGAGATGTACAGCGATGATGGGAGGCAGAGTTGAACCTGAGTGTTCTATGCAGTTCAAGCCGATACCGATTTCCCGGCACAGGGCAGGTTCTCACAGTCTTTGTAGAGCACATTGTAGTTGAATCTAGAACATCGTTGTCTTCATTCGCTTCACTACAACTTGCCCAGTAGAGCAAACCGAGTACAAACCTGATTTCAGAGAGATGTACAGCGATGATGGGAGGCAAACTTGAACCTGAGTGTTCTATGCAGTTCAAGCCGATACCGATTTCCCGGCACAGGGCAGGTTCTCACAGTCTTTGTAGAGCACATTGTAGTTGAATCTAGAACATCGTTGTCTTCATTCGCTTCACTACAACTTGCCCAGTAGAGCAAACCGAGTAAAAACCTGATTTCAGAGAGATGTACAGCGATGATGGGAGGCAAACTTGAACCTGAGTGTTCTATGCAGTTCAAGCCGATACCGATTTCCCGGCACAGGGCAGGTTCTCACAGTCTTTGTAGAGCACATTGTAGTTGAATCTAGAACATCGTTGTCTTCATTCGCTTCACTACAACTTGCCCAGTAGAGCAAACCGAGTACAAACCTGATTTCAGAGAGATGTACAGCGATGATGGGAGGCAAACTTGAACCTGAGTGTTCTATGCAGTTCAAGCCGATACCGATTTCCCGGCACAGGGCAGGTTCTCACAGTCTTTGTAGAGCACATTGTAGTTGAATCTAGAACATCGTTGTCTTCATTCGCTTCACTACAACTTGCCCAGTAGAGCAAACCGAGTACAAACCTGATTTCAGAGAGATGTACAGCGATGATGGGAGGCAAACTTGAACCTGAGTGTTCTATGCAGTTCAAGCCGATACCGATTTCCCGGCACAGGGCAGGTTCTCACAGTCTTTGTAGAGCACATTGTAGTTGAATCTAGAACATCGTTGTCTTCATTCGCTTCACTACAACTTGCCCAGTAGAGCAAACCGAGTACAAACCTGATTTCAGAGAGATGTACAGCGATGATGGGAGGCAAACTTGAACCTGAGTGTTCTATGCAGTTCAAGCCGATACCGATTTCCCGGCACAGGGCAGGTTCTCACAGTCTTTGTAGAGCACATTGTAGTTGAATCTAGAACATCGTTGTCTTCATTCGCTTCACTACAACTTGCCCAGTAGAGCAAACCGAGTACAAACCTGATTTCAGAGAGATGTACAGCGATGATGGGAGGCAAACTTGAACCTGAGTGTTCTATGCAGTTCAAGCCGATACCGATTTCCCGGCACAGGGCAGGTTCTCACAGTCTTTGTAGAGCACATTGTAGTTGAATCTAGAACATCGTTGTCTTCATTCGCTTCACTACAACTTGCCCAGTAGAGCAAACCGAGTAAAAACCTGATTTCAGAGAGATGTACAGCGATGATGGGAGGCAAACTTGAACCTGAGTGTTCTATGCAGTTCAAGCCGATACCGATTTCCCGGCACAGGGCAGGTTCTCACAGTCTTTGTAGAGCACATTGTAGTTGAATCTAGAACATCGTTGTCTTCATTCGCTTCACTACAACTTGCCCAGTAGAGCAAACCGAGTACAAACCTGATTTCAGAGAGATGTACAGCGATGATGGGAGGCAAACTTGAACCTGAGTGTTCTATGCAGTTCAAGCCGATACCGATTTCCCGGCACAGGGCAGGTTCTCACAGTCTTTGTAGAGCACATTGTAGTTGAATCTAGAACATCGTTGTCTTCATTCGCTTCACTACAACTTGCCCAGTAGAGCAAACCGAGTAAAAACCTGATTTCAGAGAGATGTACAGCGATGATGGGAGGCAAACTTGAACCTGAGTGTTCTATGCAGTTCAAGCCGATACCGATTTCCCGGCACAGGGCAGGTTCTCACAGTCATTGTAGAGCACATTGTAGTTGAATCTAGAACATCGTTGTCTTCATTCGCTTCACTACAACTTGCCCAGTAGAGCAAACCGAGTACAAACCTGATTTCAGAGAGATGTACAGCGATGATGGGAGGCAAACTTGAACCTGAGTGTTCTATGCAGTTCAAGCCGATACCGATTTCCCGGCACAGGGCAGGTTCTCACAGTCTTTGTAGAGCACATTGTAGTTGAATCTAGAACATCGTTGTCTTCATTCGCTTCACTACAACTTGCCCAGTAGAGCAAACCGAGTACAAACCTGACTTCAGAGAGATGTACAGCGATGATGGGAGGCAAACTTGAACCTGAGTGTTCTATGCAGTTCAAGCCGATACCGATTTCCCGGCACAGGGCAGGTTCTCACAGTCTTTGTAGAGCACATTGTAGTTGAATCTAGAACATCGTTGTCTTCATTCGCTTCACTACAACTTGCCCAGTAGAGCAAACCGAGTACAAACTTGATTTCAGAGAGATGTACAGCGATGATGGGAGGCAAACTTGAACCTGAGTGTTCTATGCAGTTCAAGCCGATACCGATTTCCCGGCACAGGGCAGGTTCTCACAGTCTTTTTAGAGCACATTGTAGTTGAATCTAGAACATCGTTGTCTTCATTCGCTTCACTACAACTTGCCCAGTAGAGCAAACCGAGTACAAACCTGATTTCAGAGAGATGTACAGCGATGATGGGAGGCAAACTTGAACCTGAGTGTTCTATGCAGTTCAAGCCGATACCGATTTCCCGGCACAGGGCAGGTTCTCACAGTCTTTGTAGAGCACATTGTAGTTGAATCTAGAACATCGTTGTCTTCATTCGCTTCACTACAACTTGCCCAGTAGAGCAAACCGAGTACAAACCTGATTTCAGAGAGATGTACAGCGATGATGGGAGGCAAACTTGAACCTGAGTGTTCTATGCAGTTCAAGCCGACACCGATTTCCCGGCACAGGGCAGGTTCTCACAGTCTTTGTAGAGCACATTGTAGTTGAACCTAGAACATCGTTGTCTTCATTCGCTTCACTACAACTTGCCCGGTAGAGCAAACCGAGTACAAACCTGATTTCAGAGAGATGTACAGCGATGATGGGAGGCAAACTTGAACCTGAGTGTTCTATGCAGTTCAAGCCGATACCGATTTCCCGGCACAGGGCAGGTTCTCACAGTCTTTGTAGAGCACATTGTAGTTGAACCTAGAACATCGTTGTCTTCATTCGCTTCACTACAACTTGCCCGGTAGAGCAAACCGAGTACAAACCTGATTTCAGAGAGATGTACAGCGATGATGGGAGGCAAACTTGAACCTGAGTGTTCTATGCAGTTCAAGCCGACACCGATTTCCCGGCACAGGGCAGGTTCTCACAGTCTTTGTAGAGCACATTGTAGTTGAACCTAGAACATCGTTGTCTTCATTCGCTTCACTACAACTTGCCCGGTAGAGCAAACCGAGTACAAACCTGATTTCAGAGAGATGTACAGCGATGATGGGAGGCAAACTTGAACCTGAGTGTTCTATGCAGTTCAAGCCGATACCGATTTCCCGGCACAGGGCAGGTTCTCACAGTCTTTGTAGAGCACATTGTAGTTGAACCTAGAACATCGTTGTCTTCATTCGCTTCACTACAACTTGCCCGGTAGAGCAAACCGAGTACAAACCTGATTTCAGAGAGATGTACAGCGATGATGGGAGGCAGAGTTGAACCTGAGTGTTCTATGCAGTTCAAGCCGATACCGATTTCACGGCACAGGGCAGGTTCTCACAGTCTTTGTAGAGCACATTGTAGTTGAACCTAGAACATCGTTGTCTTCATTCGCTTCACTACAACTTGCCCGGTAGAGCAAACCGAGTACAAACCTGATTTCAGAGAGATGTACAGCGATGATGGGAGGCAAAGTTGAACCTGTGTGTTCTATGCAGTTCAAGCCGATACCGATTTCCCGGCACAGGGCAGGTTCTCACAGTCTTTGTAGAGCACATTGTAGTTGAATCTAGAACATCGTTGTCTTCATTCGCTTCACTACAACTTGCCCGGTAGAGCAAACCGAGTACAAACCTGATTTTAGATAGATGTACAGCGATGATGGGAGGCAAAGTTGAACCTGAGTGTTCAATGCAGTTCAATCCAATACCAATTTTCCGGCATAGGGTAGCTTGTCACAGTCCTTCTAGACCACATTGTAGTTGAATCTAGAACATCGTTGTCTTCATTCGCTTCACAACGACTTGTCCGGTAGAGCAAACCGAGTACAAACCTGATTTTAGAGAGATGTACAGCGATGATGGGAGGCAATATTGAACCTGAGTGTTCAATGCAGTTCAATCCAATACCAATTTTCCGGCACAGGGCAGGTTCTCACAGTCTTTGTAGAGCACATTGTAGTTGAATCTAGAACATCGTTGTCTTCATTCGCTTCACTACAACTTGTCCGGTAGAGCAAACCGAGTACAAACCTGATTTTAGATAGATGTACAGCGATGATGGGAGGCAAAGTTGAACCTGAGTGTTCAATGCAGTTCAAGCCGATACCGATTTCCCGGCACAGGGAAGGTTCTCACAGTCCTTCTAGAGCATATTCTAGTTGAATCCAGAACATCGTTGTCTTCATTCGCTTCACTACAACTTGTCCGGTAGAGCAAACCGAGTACAAACCTGATTTTACAGAGATGTACAACGACGAGGGGAGGCAAAGTTGAACCTGAGTGTTCAATGCAGTTCAAGCCAATACTGATTTTCCGGCACAGGGCAGGTTCTCACAGTCCTTCTAGAGCATATTCTAGTTGAATCCAGAACATCGTTGTCTTCATTCTCTTCACAATAGCTTGCCCAGTGGAGCAAACCGAGTACACCCCTGATTTTAGAGAGATGTACAGAGAGATGGGACACAACGTTGAACCTGAGTGTTCAATGCACTTCAAGCCAATACTGATTTTCCGGCATAGGGCAGCTTCTCACAGCCCTTCTAGAGCACATTCTAGTTGAATCTAGAACATCGCTGTCTTCATTCCCTTCACAACTTGCCTGGTGGAGCAAACCGAGTACAAACCTGATTTCAGAGAGATGTACAGAGATGATGGGAGACAACGTTGAACCTGAGTGTTCTATGCAGTTCAATCCAATACCAATTTTCCGGCATAGGGCAGCTTGTCACAGTCTTTCTAGACCACATTGTAGTTGAATCTAGAACATTGTTGTCTTCATTCGCTTCACTACAACTTGCCCGGTAGAGCAAACCGAGTACAAACCTGATTTTAGAGAGATGTACAGACATGATGAGAAGCAATATTGAACCTGAGTGTTCAATGCAGTTCAATCCAATACCAATTTTCCGGCATAGGGCAGCTTGTCACAGTCTTTCTAGACCACATTGTAGTTGAATCTAGAACATTGTTGTCTTCATTCGCTTCACTACAACTTGCCCGGTAGAGCAAACCGAGTACAAACCTGATTTTAGAGAGATGTACAGACATGATGAGAAGCAATATTGAACCTGAGTGTTCAATGCAGTTCAATCCAATACCAATTTTCCGGCATAGGGCAGCTTGTCACAGTCTTTCTAGACCACATTGTAGTTGAATCTAGAACATTGTTGTCTTCATTCGCTTCACTACAACTTGCCCGGTAGAGCAAACCGAGTACAAACCTGATTTTACAGAGATGTACAACGACGATGGGAGGCAAAGTTGAACCTGAGTGTTCAATGCAGTTCAATCCAATAACAATTTTCCGGCATAGGGCAGGTTCTCACAGTCCTTCTAGAGCACATTCTAGTTGAATCCAGAACATCGTTGTCTACATTCGCTTCACAACAACTTGTCCGGTGGAGCAAACGGTGTACAAACTTGATTTTAGAGAGATGTACAGGGATGATGGGAGGCAATATTGAACCTGAGTGTTCAATGCAGTTCAATCCAATACCAATTTTCCGGCATAGGGCAGCTTGTCACAGTCTTTGTAGAGCACATTGTAGTTGAATCTAGAACATCGCTGTTTTCATTCCCTTGACAACTTGCATGGTGGAGCAAACCGAGCACAAACCTGATTTCAGAGAGATGTACAGAGATGATGGGATGCAAAGGTGAACCTGAGTGTTCAATGCAGTTGAAGCCAATACTGATTTTCCGGCATAGGGCAGTTTCTCACAGTCCTTCTAGAGCACATTCTAGTTGAATCAAGGACATCGCTGTCTTCATTCGCTTCACAATAGCTTGCCCAGTGGAGCAAACCGAGTACAAACTTGATTTTAGAGAGATGTACAGAGAGATGGGAGACAACGTTGAACCTGAGTGTTCAATGCAGTTCAAGCCAAAACTGATTTTCTGGCATAGGGCAGTTTCTCACTGTCCTTCTAGAGCACATTCTAGTTGAATCAAGGACATCGCTGTCTTCATTCGCTTCACAATAGCTTGCCCAGTGGAGCAAACCGAGTACAAACCTGATTTTAGAGAGATGTACAGAGAGATGGGAGACAACGTTGAACCTGAGTGTTCAATGCAGTTGAAGCCAATACTAATTTTCCGGCATAGGGCAGTTTCTCACAGTCCTTCTAGAGCACATTCTAGTTGAATCAAGGACATCGCTGTCTTCATTCGCTTCACAATAGCTTGCCTAGTGGAGCAAACCGAGTACAAACCTGATTTTAGAGAGATGTACAGAGAGATGGGAGACAACGTTGAACCTGAGTGTTCAATGCAGTTAAAGCCAATACTAATTTTCCGGCATAGGGCAGTTTCTCACAGTCCTTCTAGAGCACATTCTAGTTGAATCAAGGACATCGCTGTCTTCATTCGCTTCACAATAGCTTGCCTAGTGCAGCAAACCGAGTACAAACCTGATTTTAGAGAGATGTACAGAGAGATGGGAGACAACGTTGAACCTGAGTGTTCAATGTAGTTGAAGCCAATACTAATTTTCCGGCATAGGGCAGTTTCTCACAGTCCTTCTAGAGCACATTCTAGTTGAATCAAGGACATCGCTGTCTTCATTCGCTTCACAATAGCTTGCCTAGTGGAGCAAACCGAGTACAAACCTGATTTTAGAGAGATGTACAGAGAGATGGGAGACAACGTTGAACCTGAGTGTTCAATGCAGTTGAAGCCAATACTAATTTTCCGGCATAGGGCAGTTTCTCACAGTCCTTCTAGAGCACATTCTAGTTGAATCAAGGACATCGCATTCTTCATTCGCTTCACAATAGCTTGCCCAGTGGCGTAAACCGAGTACAAACTTGATTTGAGAGAGATGTACAGAGATGATGGGAGACAACGTTGAACCTGAGTGTTCAATGCAGTTGAAGCCAATACTGATTTTCCGGCATAGGGCAGGTTCTCACAGTCCTTCTACACCACATTCTAGTTGAATCAATAACATCTCTGTCTTCATTCGCTTCACAACAGCCTGCCCAGTGGAGCAAACCGAGTACAAACTTGATTTGAGAGAGATGTACAGAGATGATGGGAGACAACGTTGAACCTGAGTGTTCAATGCAGTTGAAGCCAATACTGTTTTCCGGGCATAGAGCAGGTTCTCACAGTGCTTCTAGAGCACATTCTAGTTGAATGAAGAACATCGCTGTCTTCATTCGCTTCACAACAGCTTGCCCAGTGGAGCAAACCGAGTACAAACTTGATTTGAGAGAGATGTACAGAGATGATGGGAGACAACGTTGAACCTGAGTGTTCAATGCAGTTGAAGCCAATACTGATTTTCCGGCATAGGGCAGGTTCTCACAGTCCTTCTACACCACATTCTGGTTGAATCAATAACATATCTGTCTTCATTCGCTTCACAACAGCTTGCCCAGTGGAGCAAACCGAGTACAAACTTGATTTGAGAGAGATGTACAGAGATGATGGGAGACAACGTTGAACCTGAGTGTTCAATGCAGTTGAAGCAATACTGATTTTCCGGCATAGGGCAGGTTCTCACAGTGCTTCTAGAGCACATTCTAGTTGAATGAAGAACATCGCTGTCTTCATTCGCTTCACAACAGCTTGCCCAGTGGATGAAACCGAGTACAAACTTGATTTGAGAGAGATGTACAGAGATGATGGGAGACAACGTTGAACCTGAGTGTTCAATGCAGTTGAAGCCAATACTGTTTTTCGGGCATAGAGCAGGTTCTCACAGTGCTTCTAGAGCACATTCTAGTTGAATGAAGAACATCGCTGTCTTCATTCGCTTCACAACAGCTTGCCCAGTGGATCAAACCGAGTACAAACTTGATTTGAGAGAGATGTACAGAGATGATGGGAGACAACGTTGAACCTGAGTGTTCAATGCAGTTGAAGCCAATACTGATTTTCCGGCATAGGGCAGGTTCTCACAGTGCTTCTAGAGCACATTCTAGTTGAATGAAGAACATCACTGTCTTCATTCGCTTCACAACAGCTTGCCCAGTGGATCAAACCGAGTACAAACTTGATTTGAGAGAGATGTACAGAGATGATGGGAGACAACGTTGAACCTGAGTGTTCAATGCAGTTGAAGCCAATACTGTTTTCCGGGCATAGAGCAGGTTCTCACAGTGCTTCTAGAGCACATTCTAGTTGAATGAAGAACATCGCTGTCTTCATTCGCTTCACAACAGCTTGCCCAGTGGAGCAAACCGAGTACAAACTTGACTTGAGAGAGATGTACAGAGATGATGGGAGACAACGTTGAACCTGAGTGTTCAATGCAGTTGAAGCCAATACTGTTTTCCGGGCATAGAGCAGGTTCTCACAGTGCTTCTAGAGCACATTCTAGTTGAATGAAGAACATCGCTGTCTTCATTCGCTTCACAACAGCTTGCCCAGTGGAGCAAACCGAGTACAAACTTGACTTGAGAGAGATGTACAGAGATGATGGGAGACAACGTTGAACCTGAGTGTTCAATGCAGTTGAAGCCAATACTGTTTTCCGGGCATAGAGCAGGTTCTCACAGTGCTTCTAGAGCACATTCTAGTTGAATGAAGAACATCGCTGTCTTCATTCGCTTCACAACAGCTTGCCCAGTGGAGCAAACCGAGTACAAACTTGATTTGAGAGAGATGTACAGAGATGATGGGAGACAACGTTGAACCTGAGTGTTCAATGCAGTTGAAGCAATACTGATTTTCCGGCATAGGGCAGGTTCTCACAGTGCTTCTAGAGCACATTCTAGTTGAATGAAGAACATCGCTGTCTTCATTCGCTTCACAACAGCTTGCCCAGTGGAGCAAACCGAGTACAAACTTGATTTGAGAGAGATGTACAGAGATGATGGGAGACAACGTTGAACCTGAGTGTTCAATGCAGTTGAAGCCAATACTGATTTTCCGGCATAGGGCAGGTTCTCACAGTGCTTCTAGAGCACATTCTAGTTGAATGAAGAACATCGCTGTCTTCATTCGCTTCACAACAGCTTGCCCAGTGGAGCAAACCGAGTACAAACTTGATTTGAGAGAGATGTACAGAGATGATGGGAGACAACGTTGAACCTGAGTGTTCAATGCAGTTGAAGCCAATACTGATTTTCCGGCATAGGGCAGGTTCTCACAGTCCTTCTACAGCACATTCTAGTTGAATGAAGAACATCGCTGTCTTCATTCGCTTCACAACAGCTTGCCCAGTGGAGCAAACCGAGTACAAACTTGATTTGAGAGAGATGTACAGAGATGATGGGAGACAACGTTGAACCTGGGTGTTCAATGCAGTTGAAGCCAATCCTGATTTTCCGGCATAGGGCAGGTTCTCACAGTCCTTCTACAGCACATTCTAGTTGAATGAAGAACATCGCTGTCTTCATTCGCTTCACAACAGCTTGCCCAGTAGAGCAAACCGAGTAGAAACTTGATTAGAGAGAGATGTACAGAGATGATGGGAGACAACGTTGAACCTGAGTGTTCAATGCAGTTGAAGGCAATACTGATTTTCCGGCATAGGGCAGGTTCTCACAGTCCTTCTACAGCACATTCTAGTTGAATGAAGAACATCGCTGTCTTCATTCGCTTCACAACAGCTTGCCCAGTGGAGCAAACCGAGTAGAAACTTGATTTGAGAGAGATGTACAGAGATGATGGGAGACAACGTTGAACCTGAGTGTTCAATGCAGTTGAAGGCAATACTGATTTTCCGGCATAGGGCAGGTTCTCACAGTCCTCCTACAGCACATTCTAGTTGAATGAAGAACATCGCTGTCTTCATTCGCTTCACAACAGCTTGCCCAGTAGAGCAAACCGAGTAGAAACTTGATTTGAGAGAGATGTACAGAGATGATGGGAGACAACGTTGAACCTGAGTGTTCAATGCAGTTGAAGGCAATACTGATTTTCCGGCATAGGGCAGGTTCTCACAGTCCTCCTACAGCACATTCTAGTTGAATGAAGAACATCGCTGTCTTCATTCGCTTCACAACAGCTTGCCCAGTAGAGCAAACCGAGTAGAAACTTGATTTGAGAGAGATGTACAGAGATGATGGGAGACAACGTTGAACCTGGGTGTTCAATGCAGTTGAAGCCAATCCTGATTTTCCGGCATAGGGCAGGTTCTCACAGTCCTTCTACAGCACATTCTAGTTGAATGAAGAACATCGCTGTCTTCATTCGCTTCACAACAGCTTGCCCAGTGGAGCAAACCGAGTAGAAACTTGATTTGAGAGAGATGTACAGAGATGATGGGAGACAACGTTGAACCTGAGTGTTCAATGCAGTTGAAGGCAATACTGATTTTCCGGCATAGGGCAGGTTCTCACAGTCCTTCTACAGCACATTCTAGTTGAATGAAGAACATCGCTGTCTTCATTCGCTTCACAACAGCTTGCCCAGTGGAGCAAACCGAGTACAAACTTGATTTGAGAGAGATGTACAGAGATGATGGGAGACAACGTTGAACCTGAGTGTTCAATGCAGTTGAAGCCAATACTGATTTTCCGGCATAGGGCAGGTTCTCACAGTGCTTCTAGAGCACATTCTAGTTGAATGAAGAACATCGCTGTCTTCATTCGCTTCACAACAGCTTGCCCAGTGGAGCAAACCGAGTACAAACTTGATTTGAGAGAGATGTACAGAGATGATGGGAGACAATGTTGAACCTGAGTGTTCAATGCAGTTGAAGCAATACTGATTTTCCGGCATAGGGCAGGTTCTCACAGTGCTTCTAGAGCACATTCTAGTTGAATGAAGAACATCGCTGTCTTCATTCGCTTCACAACAGCTTGCCCAGTGGAGCAAACCGAGTACAAACTTGATTTGAGAGAGATGTACAGAGATGATGGGAGACAACGTTGAACCTGAGTGTTCAATGCAGTTGAAGCCAATACTGATTTTCCGGCATAGGGCAGGTTCTCACAGTCCTTCTACAGCACATTCTAGTTGAATGAAGAACATCGCTGTCTTCATTCGCTTCACAACAGCTTGCCCAGTGGAGCAAACCGAGTACAAACTTGATTTGAGAGAGATGTACAGAGATGTTGGGAGACAACGTTGAACCTGAGTGTTCAATGCAGTTGAAGCAATACTGATTTTCCGGCATAGGGCAGGTTCTCACAGTGCTTCTAGAGCACATTCTAGTTGAATGAAGAACATCGCTGTCTTCATTCGCTTCACAACAGCTTGCCCAGTGGAGCAAACCGAGTACAAACTTGATTTGAGAGAGATGTACAGAGATGATGGGAGACAACGTTGAACCTGAGTGTTCAATGCAGTTGAAGCCAATACTGATTTTCCGGCATAGGGCAGGTTCTCACAGTCCTTCTACAGCACATTCTAGTTGAATGAAGAACATCGCTGTCTTCATTCGCTTCACAACAGCTTGCCCAGTGGAGCAAACCGAGTACCAACTTGATTTGAGAGAGATGTACAGAGATGATGGGAGACAACGTTGAACCTGAGTGTTCAATGCAGTTGAAGCCAATACTGATTTTCCGGCATAGGGCAGGTTCTTACAGTGCTTCTAGAGCACATTCTAGTTGAACGAAGAACATCGCTGTCTTCATTCGCTTCACAACAGCTTGCCCAGTGGAGCAAACCGAGTACAAACTTGATTTGAGAGAGATGTACAGAGATGATGGGAGACAACGTTGAACCTGAGTGTTCAATGCAGTTGAAGCCAATACTGATTTTCCGGCATAGGGCAGGTTCTCACAGTGCTTCTAGAGCACATTCTAGTTGAACGAAGAACATCGCTGTCTTCATTCGCTTCACAACAGCTTGCCCAGTGGAGCAAACCGAGTACAAACTTGATTTGAGAGAGATGTACAGAGATGATGGGAGACAACGTTGAACCTGAGTGTTCAATGCAGTTGAAGCCAATACTGATTTTCCGGCATAAGGCAGGTTCTCACAGTCCTTCTAGAGCACATTCTAGTTGAATGAAGAACATCGCTGTCTTCATTCGCTTCACAACAGCTTGCCCAGTCGAGTAAACCGTATACAAACTTGATTTTAGAGAGATGTACAGAGATGATGGGAGACAAAGTTGAACCTGAGTGTTCAATGCAGTTGAAGCCAATACTGATTTTCCGGCATAGGGCAGGTTCTCATAGTCCTTCTACAGCACATTCTAGTTGAATCAAGAACATCGCTGTCTTCATTCGCTTCACAAGAGCTTGTCCAGTGGAACAAACGGAGTACAAACTTGATTTTAGAGAGATGTACAGAGATGATGGGAGACAAAGTTGAACCTGAGTGTTCAATGCAGTTGAAGCCAAAACTGATTTTCCGGCATAGGGCAGGTTCTCACAGTCCTTCTACAGGAGATTCTAGTTGAATCAAGAACATCGCTGTCTTCATTCGCTTCACAAGAGCTTGTCCAGTGGAGCAAACGGAGTACAAACTTGATTTTAGAGAGATGTACAGAGATGATGGGAGACAAAGTTGAACCTGAGTGTTCAATGCAGTTGAAACCAATACTGATTTTCCGGCATAGGGCAGGTTCTCACAGTCCTTCTACAGCACATTCTAGTTGAATCAAGAACATCGCTGTCTTCATTCGCTTCACAAGAGCTTGTCCAGTGGAGCAAACGGAGTACAAACTTGATTTTAGAGAGATGTACAGAGATGATGGGAGACAAAGTTGAACCTGAGTGTTCAATGCAGTTGAAACCAATACTGATTTTCCGGCATAGGGCAGGTTCTCACAGTCCTTCTACAGCACATTCTAGTTGAATCAAGAACATCGCTGTCTTCATTCGCTTCACAAGAGCTTGTCCAGTGGAGCAAACGGAGTACAAACTTGATTTTAGAGAGATGTACAGAGATGATGGGAGACAAAGTTGAACCTGAGTGTTCAATGCAGTTGAAACCAATACTGATTTTCCGGCATAGGGCAGGTTCTCACAGTCCTTCTACAGCACATTCTAGTTGAATGAAGAACATCGCTGTCTTCATTCGCTTCACAACAGCTTGCCCAGTGGAGCAAACCGAGTAGAAACTTGATTTGAGAGAGATGTACAGAGATGATGGGAGACAACGTTGAACCTGAGTGTTCAATGCAGTTGAAGGCAATACTGATTTTCCGGCATAGGGCAGGTTCTCACAGTCCTCCTACAGCACATTCTAGTTGAATGAAGAACATCGCTGTCTTCATTCGCTTCACAACAGCTTGCCCAGTAGAGCAAACCGAGTAGAAACTTGATTTGAGAGAGATGTACAGAGATGATGGGAGACAACGTTGAACCTGAGTGTTCAATGCAGTTGAAGGCAATACTGATTTTCCGGCATAGGGCAGGTTCTCACAGTCCTCCTACAGCACATTCTAGTTGAATGAAGAACATCGCTGTCTTCATTCGCTTCACAACAGCTTGCCCAGTAGAGCAAACCGAGTAGAAACTTGATTTGAGAGAGATGTACAGAGATGATGGGAGACAACGTTGAACCTGGGTGTTCAATGCAGTTGAAGCCAATCCTGATTTTCCGGCATAGGGCAGGTTCTCACAGTCCTTCTACAGCACATTCTAGTTGAATGAAGAACATCGCTGTCTTCATTCGCTTCACAACAGCTTGCCCAGTGGAGCAAACCGAGTAGAAACTTGATTTGAGAGAGATGTACAGAGATGATGGGAGACAACGTTGAACCTGAGTGTTCAATGCAGTTGAAGGCAATACTGATTTTCCGGCATAGGGCAGGTTCTCACAGTCCTTCTACAGCACATTCTAGTTGAATGAAGAACATCGCTGTCTTCATTCGCTTCACAACAGCTTGCCCAGTGGAGCAAACCGAGTACAAACTTGATTTGAGAGAGATGTACAGAGATGATGGGAGACAACGTTGAACCTGAGTGTTCAATGCAGTTGAAGCCAATACTGATTTTCCGGCATAGGGCAGGTTCTCACAGTGCTTCTAGAGCACATTCTAGTTGAATGAAGAACATCGCTGTCTTCATTCGCTTCACAACAGCTTGCCCAGTGGAGCAAACCGAGTACAAACTTGATTTGAGAGAGATGTACAGAGATGATGGGAGACAATGTTGAACCTGAGTGTTCAATGCAGTTGAAGCAATACTGATTTTCCGGCATAGGGCAGGTTCTCACAGTGCTTCTAGAGCACATTCTAGTTGAATGAAGAACATCGCTGTCTTCATTCGCTTCACAACAGCTTGCCCAGTGGAGCAAACCGAGTACAAACTTGATTTGAGAGAGATGTACAGAGATGATGGGAGACAACGTTGAACCTGAGTGTTCAATGCAGTTGAAGCCAATACTGATTTTCCGGCATAGGGCAGGTTCTCACAGTCCTTCTACAGCACATTCTAGTTGAATGAAGAACATCGCTGTCTTCATTCGCTTCACAACAGCTTGCCCAGTGGAGCAAACCGAGTACAAACTTGATTTGAGAGAGATGTACAGAGATGTTGGGAGACAACGTTGAACCTGAGTGTTCAATGCAGTTGAAGCAATACTGATTTTCCGGCATAGGGCAGGTTCTCACAGTGCTTCTAGAGCACATTCTAGTTGAATGAAGAACATCGCTGTCTTCATTCGCTTCACAACAGCTTGCCCAGTGGAGCAAACCGAGTACAAACTTGATTTGAGAGAGATGTACAGAGATGATGGGAGACAACGTTGAACCTGAGTGTTCAATGCAGTTGAAGCCAATACTGATTTTCCGGCATAGGGCAGGTTCTCACAGTCCTTCTACAGCACATTCTAGTTGAATGAAGAACATCGCTGTCTTCATTCGCTTCACAACAGCTTGCCCAGTGGAGCAAACCGAGTACCAACTTGATTTGAGAGAGATGTACAGAGATGATGGGAGACAACGTTGAACCTGAGTGTTCAATGCAGTTGAAGCCAATACTGATTTTCCGGCATAGGGCAGGTTCTTACAGTGCTTCTAGAGCACATTCTAGTTGAACGAAGAACATCGCTGTCTTCATTCGCTTCACAACAGCTTGCCCAGTGGAGCAAACCGAGTACAAACTTGATTTGAGAGAGATGTACAGAGATGATGGGAGACAACGTTGAACCTGAGTGTTCAATGCAGTTGAAGCCAATACTGATTTTCCGGCATAGGGCAGGTTCTCACAGTGCTTCTAGAGCACATTCTAGTTGAACGAAGAACATCGCTGTCTTCATTCGCTTCACAACAGCTTGCCCAGTGGAGCAAACCGAGTACAAACTTGATTTGAGAGAGATGTACAGAGATGATGGGAGACAACGTTGAACCTGAGTGTTCAATGCAGTTGAAGCCAATACTGATTTTCCGGCATAAGGCAGGTTCTCACAGTCCTTCTAGAGCACATTCTAGTTGAATGAAGAACATCGCTGTCTTCATTCGCTTCACAACAGCTTGCCCAGTCGAGTAAACCGTATACAAACTTGATTTTAGAGAGATGTACAGAGATGATGGGAGACAAAGTTGAACCTGAGTGTTCAATGCAGTTGAAGCCAATACTGATTTTCCGGCATAGGGCAGGTTCTCATAGTCCTTCTACAGCACATTCTAGTTGAATCAAGAACATCGCTGTCTTCATTCGCTTCACAAGAGCTTGTCCAGTGGAACAAACGGAGTACAAACTTGATTTTAGAGAGATGTACAGAGATGATGGGAGACAAAGTTGAACCTGAGTGTTCAATGCAGTTGAAGCCAAAACTGATTTTCCGGCATAGGGCAGGTTCTCACAGTCCTTCTACAGGAGATTCTAGTTGAATCAAGAACATCGCTGTCTTCATTCGCTTCACAAGAGCTTGTCCAGTGGAGCAAACGGAGTACAAACTTGATTTTAGAGAGATGTACAGAGATGATGGGAGACAAAGTTGAACCTGAGTGTTCAATGCAGTTGAAACCAATACTGATTTTCCGGCATAGGGCAGGTTCTCACAGTCCTTCTACAGCACATTCTAGTTGAATCAAGAACATCGCTGTCTTCATTCGCTTCACAAGAGCTTGTCCAGTGGAGCAAACGGAGTACAAACTTGATTTTAGAGAGATGTACAGAGATGATGGGAGACAAAGTTGAACCTGAGTGTTCAATGCAGTTGAAACCAATACTGATTTTCCGGCATAGGGCAGGTTCTCACAGTCCTTCTACAGCACATTCTAGTTGAATCAAGAACATCGCTGTCTTCATTCGCTTCACAAGAGCTTGTCCAGTGGAGCAAACGGAGTACAAACTTGATTTTAGAGAGATGTACAGAGATGATGGGAGACAAAGTTGAACCTGAGTGTTCAATGCAGTTGAAACCAATACTGATTTCCCGGCATAGGGCAGGTTCTCACAGTCCTTCTACAGCACATTCTAGTTGAATCAAGAACATCGCTGTCTTCATTCGCTTCACAAGAGCTTGTCCAGTGGAGCAAACGGAGTACAAACTTGATTTTAGAGAGATGTACAGAGATGATGGGAGACAAAGTTGAACCTGAGTGTTCAATGCAGTTGAAACCAATACTGATTTTCCGGCATAGGGCAGGTTCTCACAGTCCTTCTACAGGAGATTCTAGTTGAATCAAGAACATCGCTGTCTTCATTCGCTTCACAAGAGCTTGTCCAGTGGAGCAAACGGAGTACAAACTTGATTTTAGAGAGATGTACAGAGATGATGGGAGACAAAGTTGAACCTGAGTGTTCAATGCAGTTGAAACCAATACTGATTTTCCGGCATAGGGCAGGTTCTCACAGTCCTTCTACAGCACATTCTAGTTGAATCAAGAACATCGCTGTCTTCATTCGCTTCACAAGAGCTTGTCCAGTGGAACAAACGGAGTACAAACTTGATTTTAGAGAGATGTACAGAGATGATGGGAGACAAAGTTGAACCTGAGTGTTCAATGCAGTTCAAGCCAATACTGATTTTCCGGCATAGGGCAGCTTCTCAGTCTTTCTATGAGGCATATTTTAGTTGGAGCAAGAACATTCCCTTCACAACAACTTGCTTGGTGGAGCAGAGTAGAAACTTCAGTTAAAAGACATATACAGAGAACATGGGTGGCAGTTCTGAACCTGGTTGTTCAAACTGAGTTCAAAGCGACTATCAAGCTAATACGTACTTTCCGAGATTGGGTCGCATCTTACGGTCTTTCTGGAGTCCAATGGAATACCCATGTATAATGCCTAATGATCAAGTATGATTATCTTATGTCAACAGTTGGAACCACATCACTCTGAATATTACAAATCAATAACGTTGAATAGTCTAACGTATTCCAATATTTTTCATGTACAGTTGGAATTCCAAATTTTCAGTTCTTCTAACACGATATGGAGATACGCCGATATCGGTTTTTGGACATGGTTTAAAAGGATTGATTGATTAGAAAAAGAGACACTAGGGACTGGATATTTCTTCATGTTCGGGTGAATATATTGTCGAAACCTTATTTCGTGCAGAGTCTATCCTCATTAACCCTGTATGGGTTACGTGTGACAAATAAGATGAGACTAATTGGTGATCTCGTCTAACAAGCGTCGTACTAAAACTACTTTTGAAAGCTTAATCGGATTGACGCTAATCCAGGTGAAGACGCCGCGCTTCGTTGGCTCTCTCCTGTCGGTCACTTGGAGACATGTTCAGCCATAATTTGCTGTAATTACCGCGGGCAAACTTTCCTTTAAAAGACGCCCCTGGGGGATTACAAACAACCTGCGCTGTCTTTAGGACCATCTCTCAGAAACGGAAAAAGGGCAAAGGTAGTACCCCGAATTCGATACCAGCAGATCATTTACGTTTGTGGTAATCGCGGATTGTGATCTGCGTTTCTGTATTCACTGACGGCAATACCTGCTTTCAGATGTGCGAACCATAATCTGGGAAAATTATTTTCTAAACAGGACGCCTATAGTTCTTTATGTATATTTTTAAGGCGGAACTCTTCCGGTCTTGACGTTACTTCTGCGTGTAATAATTGGGCAGGTTCCGTGGAATAACATTGGCAAGCAGTTGTCGTGTATGAAATGGGATAACGAATGATGGAGGCAGCGATGGGGCAAGCAGGAAGATTTTGTTGCTCTTCCTAAAATGAAGCCTTCAATGGTAACAATATGATAAGCCAATTGCCCTTTGAGGGCTGGAAAACTGTTTTTCATTGTGTATTTCCGATGAAACGAGTTTGAACCCGTCTTGGAGATCCGGTTCGTCGATGAGTCCCGGAACTAATATGGGTCCCACGGCCATTGTGGTCTCACGCCGTTGAAACTCGTGTCCGCTCATGCGTCCATCCCATTGGAATTTTTAAGTATTCAGCTGCCATGCAAGATTGGTGCAAAGTCAAATTGAGGTTATGGATCGTTGAGAATTTCAATTTACCTCAGTTTAAGACAATCACCCTCCGATCCCGACTCCGTATCGCTGTCAGTCAATCAGATATCAACAACGTGATGTCAGTCACTCCAAAGGAATCAGCATGTTTTTGGAAGCGTTACCGTGAAACTTGTACGTTCTCTTAATCTTATCAATTACCGTTCCTTTCAAGGTCACGTACATTGTTAAAGGCAGCTTACGATGGTGTTTGCGATAGTCGTGTAAACGACTTTCGTAGTTGGGGGAAAAGTGCAATGAAGAATCTAGAATAATAAATTGCAACGACCATACTCGGGATTGAACGCGTAACGGGAACATATCAGGCAACATTGTGTACCCGCATAAAAGTGATTGCAAGACAGTAGTATCACCGGAAGGGTTCACCTAAACTTGAACCCCGTCCTAAGCACGACGTCAGCCCATTCAGCGCAGCACCGTGAAATAGACGTCAAGTACAGAACAAGAACCGCATCCTACTATTTGGCGTCATCTGAGTGCAGGACAATAAATAACTTTATGTAACATCACAGATAACAAAGTGAATTTACCTGAATCGATGGAACACATGGACTACATGATGTAGCGAGGCAACGAGGCAGAATCTCCTCCCATCCTCCTCCTCACTCTTCCGCGTGTGTGAGACGCTATTGGACGGAACCACTTTGAACAAGGCGAAGGTCACACTTGGCACGGAGAAAATAAAGAAGAAAATGCGGGGAAACTTTGAAGAATAATATGAGAGGTACACTAAAAGGAAAAGGCATTCTGAGAAGAGCTAGCTGGAGTACCGCATTGAACACACAATCCCATTTGGTCGACCGGAAGGCCTTTCGCCGAACGCCGCTTGGTCGAAAGGTGTTTGATCGAAAGACGTTTGTTCGAAGGGAGTTCAAAGCTCCATGCAGTGTGTCATCAGCACCTCTTTTTCTGTAACTTTTTAGTCGAGCAGACGGAGCAGGCAATCAGTATCCTCTGTTTTTCTTTTTCTTTTTTTGCTTTCCTTGAGCTGAAGAGGGGAGACTAGTAGTCATTTGGCAAACGTTTGTCATTCACGAACAGCACTGCGGAATAGAACGATGCGGAAGAATCCAGTGAACCAGTAGGACACACTTGAAGAAGATGGCCCCAGTTTGGGAGCAGCCGATAGTCTGTGCTTCTTCTGGGCACCCCTCTCATTGCTGGCGACAGACAGTCTCAAACGGTATATAGGCATATATGCGTGAAAGCTACCCGAAGTCTGTGGATGCTAAGATAGAAATTTCGCCATGGTACAAAATAAATATATTAAATTAACAGCCATATAAAACCTCAGTTCAACCTTTTTTAGAGTATGCATTTGCAGTTTGAGATCCCTACACATGCACGCTATCAAAAAAACAAAAACAAAAAAAAACAAGGTTTCGTAGGCCTTCTTCGGTTACAAATATGGTGCAAGCAGAGCCGTACGAAAGTTTGCGCCCAGGGAACCCCCCCCCCCTCTCCCACTGGCGTTAGAAGCCCTGTAAACCAAGAAATGAAAACGCTTATTTGCACTGCCAAGATCGCAAAATTCAGAATTTTTTCGTTCCCGCTTCATCCTGGTCAACCGACCTGCCAGGGCCTGCCGTTCGGCGCAACGGGCGCTCGCTCCCCCCCCCCTCCCCCCGTCGCTGTTGCTCTGGTTGCAAGAACCAAATTTAGATTCACTTGCAGATCGGCGTAAAGTAAATAAACTAAAACTTTGCTTTATCCTATACGAGATGGTCAGTTACATACAAACATTGATAATACATCGTTAAGAATACACTACCTGCAGTGGGGTAGAGTATTGCCTCTGGCGATGAAACACTCCGATTCACCATCATAAAATTAAGTTGCTGTGTTTATGGGCAAGCGGATTTCGCAGTGTTAAATATTCCTCAGAATAATGGCATTCTGAGCTGAAGCTTTATTTTGTTGTTTTCTTTCTGCTTTTACCCAAACGACGTTCGGTCAAATGTCCCGGAACCCAATCTGGATCAGTACTCAATCATTATCGCGCACTTGACATGATGATCCAGGTTTTCGTCTGACGCCATAGGGTGGGAACTGAGAATGGTAGCCGCTCAAGTTGTGAAATATTGGTTTCAGATAACGTTTGCCTGGCCGAGCATCATGGCAAGACGGTCTAGCTCGCTTTTTTCACCATGTTGCAAGTACGGCCCCGGCAGGGTGAGGGAGAAAGGGACCAAACCACGGACATTTGTCCCCCGTTCACAAACGGGGGACAAATGTCCGCCCTGTTAATGTACGTCGCCGAGGCATACTTTGTCCGCACGTAAGGGTGACCACGATCAACGTGATGAGTGCGTACGGGGAAAGAAATGCCGGGTGCTTCTTCTCTTAGACAAGTACGTGCCTTCAAAATCAGGGATTTTTGTCGTTCTGGTCTAGTGCTGAAAAAATAAAGGTAAAAAAAACGGTTCGAACCGGATGACCAACGCTAAAAATTTTAATCTTCTGCTATTCCAATCGAAACGGTATTGAGGTTGAGTTGAGGTCAAGTACACACTGCAAAAAGCAATCTGGCTGACAAGTGTAGTTCAGTGATAGGGAAGAAACAAAAACGCGTTGTTGCTCGCTCCCTGTGACTCCGACCAGGTTGCTCTAGTGGAACGTAGTGAAACCAGAATATATTAACTAATATTAATATTTAATTTCATTTAATATTAACTATATTACCCCAACCAATCAGTGTAAAGCTTTTCATGTATGCGATGGGTCATCATGACCGTTCTTGGGCACCAATAAAAGATTATTATTATTATTATTATTATTGGACTTAAATTGCAGCAACGAGAGAACCTGGATTGATTACAAAGAGTACATTCATCTCATTGTGGGTCACACTTTCGGGAAAGGGTCCACAATTTTCTCCCGAACATTTGCCGCCATTTTATGAGCTGCTCTGTGAATCTCAACTCAACGGTAGAAGAGCAAGGGCGCTAGTACATGGTGAACGAAAATGAAGGAACTCCTCATGTTGGTGGAACAGAATGACCAGGCTAGCAAAGTTTGCTTTACAGCTTCAAAACAACAACAGCTACACGTACCTGCGTGACGACATGGTGTTCCATCGCGACCTCATCGATGGCATGTGAAATGAAACATATGGCGAGTAAGGTTCGTCTACGAAATTGATTATTCTTCTTTAAAGAAACGAATCCCAAGAGAGTATCGTGGACGGTTGGTCGTCACGTTTGACGTCCGCTACATGAAACAAAACCCGTCGACGGAAATCGAATAACCAGATGTTGAACTCTGAATGGATCGGAGCGTTTTTCCCACGACGGGCTCTTTTTCGCAAAACTGGATTTTCTTGAACGCTCCGACCGAAACGAAATCAAAACCGGGTTTTTTTACGGCGATCTGTTACCGAATCTTTTGTCACGGATCACGAGATAAGAGGGCGGAAGATAGAGAGATGTCGGTCCGGTTCTCGGATGTCATCCCAACAGGTTCCCAACGGGATAAAAGGAGAAACAGGTGGGGAACAGCACTGTCTCTTTCATTATGATAAAAGCTATTGCTGCGTAGCTATATACACCCTGCGACAGAGCAAGGAACACGAATGTGTTTTCGCCGTGAGGAAAATTTCAAACTCCCGTGTCTCTAATTCCGTTAATCGAATGCCTAGTTTGAGGAAAGCCTGTCACATGCAGGCATTCAATGTCCTCCGAAATGATTTCACTCATGAAAGACTTTCTAAGGAACTTTAATACACTCCTGTTGTTTCTGTATTTCATCACATATGTATGTCAACCTGTGTTTGACAGGGGTTTCATTGCTCGAAAGTGCATTTCAAATCGTTCTTCATGAATCGTGTGCATTTAGATGAAAGAGGGAGACAGCATATAGGAGCAGAAAGTCGATGCAACAGCAATGCTCAGTGATAATTTGTAACCATTTTTTCACACTTAGTGATTTTTATGACTCGATGCACTGACTCGAGGACATCATAGCAAGGTGTGTTCATCCATCATTTCACATCTCATACTATGCGCACAAATTAAGTGTTCCTTCCTCATTGCATTCCGTGAGACTTTTTTGCGTGAGTCAGCCACGGCGTTCAGGTTCAGTATTGTACTCGCATTTCCATTTCCAATATTATTCCAGGAATGGCAGGAAAACTACGAGGTTCATTCATAGGGGTTTCGTTTTTCTCTCTTGGTCATATTCACTGGCGAATTCAGAAGGATGTCACGAACACCACAGAGTAATACGTTATTTCGTGTAACAAATAGGTATTTGAAAACAGGAACGTTCACGAAAAGAGGATAAAGAAAAACCTAGTTTGGCTTACGACGCGTATTTGTCTTGCGTGACATAAAGTCGTTTGTTGCAATATGGTCTATGAAAAATGTCTGGTGAGGCGAAATATTTCCTTTTAGCTAGAACAATGCAATGGTCCAGCTCACGTGACTACGATGATGGCAGTCCACGCCGACACTGGGTGCTGATTGGGGTTCGAATCCTGGCGCCGGCTGGGTGTGGTCATTGTGGCTTCCTCAGAGTTCCTTGTCAAGTCGGCCAAGGACGCACAATTCCCCCCGAGCGGCATGAAGGCCCCGAAATAGTACGCCAGCGTCACCAAGCCACCACCTCTTTGAGCAAGGACGTTTCTTTTTGACGACGCCCATCGGATCATTGCTATGTCTCATGTCCCGTTTCGTCGTTTTCCCCTGTCGTTTCCCGTTTTTCTCTCTCTGTGGCAACTTGTCGCCCGTGTCGGCAGGCAGACCGCCTTCTCTTTCTTCGTCTTTTTTCTTTCTTTTGATAAACGACCCCCCCTATCGGTGTAAGTACCTCCTCGCAGTGGATTCACAGGCTCCGCCAGATGAGAGTTGTTCGGTCGTTGTTATATCAAGACAGCACTCATCCTGAGCAGAAGCCCGCAGATTGAGACACGTCGACTTCAACATTTGCCTCGTCTATGAATATGAAAAAATAATAGGCCAAAATTCTTTATTAAGTTCGCGTTGAGAAAATTGATGGCTTATCAAAACGCGGGAACTCGCTAAAAGAAAAATGCCCGTGTAAAATGGAGGGAAAAGCAGCGTCATGGAGTGCTTTCTTTTTCCTATACGAAGCGTCTTTGAAGAAAGCGCGTCTATCCTACTCTACAAATTTTCTCTCTCGCACCGACAACTCACTCTTGTCCATCAGTTACATGACTTGCAATTGGTTCTTACAAAGTAACTGCTCTGAGGCTCAAACACATAACAGATGAAGACAATCCAAGCCTCAAAGTGGCTGGTTCTAATAAAAGACATAAGATCCGTACCGGTGTTGATGGCTGGTTATCTAATTATGCGCCTTCGGGACGCTCAAATTGTCCTTATCACTACTCAGTGGCACACAGGGATTCCGTAACCTAGGCGTGGTTCCCACATTTCGGGTTGTCTTGGCAACGGGTGCCTTCCTTCCCATTGGCCGGCTCTACAAAACGGGCCGCCCTGTCCAAAAACGCATCGGGAACTGAGATGGAGAAACTCTCATTGCTTATGCATAGAGTTACCGGTAATCACAATAAATCTTGGCCATTTTTTTTTTCGGCATCAGTGAACATGCGTGATTCCTGCAGCGTTGCTACAAGATGAAATACTCTCATTAGCGAAGGATTTCTCCTTCTTACGGTATATCTTAGAGCACAGCCTTTGTCCTCAATAACTGCGATAAAAGAGCTCCAAGGTATTGTATCGTTATATCAGCAAAAGCAGAATTCCTGTCATATTCAGAGGCAGTGAAGGAATAAATTTGTCAGTGCGAACTCAAAGAACATTTGAAGCAGGTTTCCTTTTAAACTATTCGGTCGAGAACTCATTCCGAGTAAGTTGATGAAAGCATGGTGCGGAACTGCAACCGTCTTAATTCGGCTTTCATGAGGGCGTTTATGAGTATCCAGCGACAATTATAATGCAGGTCACCTTTATATACGTAACATTTATTCTTAAATATTTTTGCAAATTGACAACATGCGTAGCCTAAGGGCTTGTTGACCACACGAGTCAGCTGCAAGCTACTATACCTGACGACGACGAAGTAGAACTGATCTGACGTGTTCTCAGCTACTCTTGACGAAATTCTTTGTTTTTTGCCTTTCTTTCGGGTTCTCGGTTTTCGGATATTGGTGGGGCACCAATGGAGGGGGGTGGAGGAAACCGTCGGGTCCTCCTGAGGGAGACGAGGGTCCGCAACGACCCAGGTTGGCGAGACAGTAGGTCGCCAGTGGGAAAGAAGACAAGCGTCGCCTCACCGCGTACTTCTTACTGACCTCGGCACAATGAGTGAGGCGTTTCACGAGCTGGACGACATTCACCATGCGTATGGAGGTACAGTCTTCTGACCCGAGTATAAGAAGAGCCGTGCATATCGGTCGTTTTTCGCTGTGTTTCCTCTTTCTCGGATGTGGATTTCAACCCCGTCGCGTGCGACGTCCTGTCGGCAACACAAGAGACGGTGCACCGTCACCGCATCAATAAGCAGGGTACCTTCATTGTGCATGTGTCGCTGCCTCTTGGCCGTTCAGTTATTTGCTGGAGTTGACGTTCTCCCATACATTCCTCAATCGTACCTTCGCACCACGGGCAGAATAGTTGGTGTTCCACGCCAGCACAGCGACGCCCACTTCTTCCGCGGCGTCGTTGAGGTGAAGAGAGAGGTGGCCCATTCCAACACCACCTAGATAACACAAGGCCTCTTCATGCTTCCCTCTCCATGCGTGTGACGTAACGCTGGTTGCCCGAGCCTGGTCCCGAGTCCGATGGCCCGATGCACGCTGATGCAAGCGTTGTGAAACTTGCTGGTCATCTCTCCATGCTTCTAGAGTCTGTTTCGTGAGATTTTGGCCTGTGCATCGCGTACTGCATTGTCAGGTTTCTCGAGTGACAGGTACGTATGCTTTTGGAACGCTCTATGTAGAGATAGGCAGTATCCAATAACTGAAACGATGTTAGTGAGTCAGTTCCACATGGGCCGGTGCTGCATTCCTCGCTGTCGAGACAACAACTACGAGGGCCCAATAGTGCATGTGTTCTCGTTTCCAAAGGATGGAGCTCTCAAAGAATCATAGCGGAAGGCGATTCCACGCACATGTTTTAAACCAACCATTCGCTCCAAGGTATGTAAGTAAACTTGAAGCCACTGCCGCTGGAATGCGCTGTGGGATCTTGCTTACATGTTTGCTGTAATACGGTTGTCCTCATTCTCTCGCAGGTCTGCGAACTGCATTTTCAGCAATCGGAATTGTCGCGAAACTCACGCACAGCGATGGGGCCACTGGGAAGACGACTGAAATCGAAAGCGATCGACTACGACTGGTGCTAGGTGCTGTGCCTTCAGTTTATTCAAACTGCCCGGCCTGCATGTCATCTACGCGTACTCGTCGCGAATCAACCAACTCCAAACGCGCCAGGATGAAGAACACGACCCTTCAGAAACCCCTACAAAATTCACTAGGAACTAGACACTAGAATTCAGTGACTTCTATGACGACTTCAAAAGCAAGTTAGGAGGCACCTGCAACAGTAATTTTGGACAATGAGTGTGACCGACAAGTGTGTGATGTTTCTCCACATTGTAAGCAACCCATCATCGCACTTAACGTTTTATGTAACCATTCGAAGGAGTAAAGTAGTAAGTAGTATTTTCAACGTTCGGATAAATATATAAACTTAGAAGTGCTTCATTCACCAGTTGGCCTTGTTCCTCAGATGATGCTAAATTCAATTACTTGGTTAAAACATCCCTTTCAACAACAAGAGCGCGACGTGGCTTGCTTAGGCACGCTCTGGCGACCGTCCAATTGTCCGAGGGAAGCAGCGGACTAGTGTGACGTCACGGCGTGCATGAAGAGGCCTTGTGTTATCTAGGTGGTGTTGCCCATTCCCGCGAGAGTGACAGCTCTGCCAACGTCATCGTTAAGTCAAGTGTTGTCACTTTTGAGCCTGACCGCGTGCTCCCTGCCAAGCTACAACTCGGCTTCACTTGGAGTATGTTGACCCCCCCGGTCCAGTACTTCAAATACCAGAAATACGGCCATTATGCCAGGGACTGCCGAGGCTCCCAGCGATGTAAAGTGTGTTCAGGTCCGCATGATTTCGAGCAATGTTTGGCCCGACCAGTGCCGAAGTGCGCCAACTGTGGTGGACAGCATACCGCGACCTACCGTGCTTGTAGAGTTGCCAAAGCCGCAGTCGCTGCGCATCGACGATGTGTCTTGAATAGTAACTCATGTCCAGCAACCTTACCTTCGCGGCGTCCTCCCCCAAGACAAGCGCAACTAATCCCTGCTTCGGGTGACCTGCCTGCTGTTCAAGCAGTCCTAGCGCTTGAGCTTCTTCCGCGCCAGTTTCCCTCTCCACCTGTGATTGGCTAATCATCCACCACTTCCTCCAACAGCCCCTTATCGCCACACGACAATCTTTCAATGGAATGCTCCAAGTCTCCAGTCGAAGACTCCTGATTTTCGCCAATTCGTATGGCGGCACAAATTCCCTTACTCTGCGTCTCCGAATATGGTATCCCAGAAGATTTTCCGCGCTCAAACTACCATACCTTCCTTTCTGAACCCCGAGCACGAACAAGTCGTGTCGTGCCTTCTGTCAGGTCTGACATTCCCGAAGTCCGCCGGGCGGTGCGCACGCAGTGGCTGACTATGTGGCCTGTTGCGTTCGTCTGGGCTCCCTTGGTCTCACGGTTATCTCCCTTTATTTGCCTTCTGGTGTTCCCTATGACATTGCTGAACTGGGCATGCTTATTGCCCCTATTTATATATAGGGGCATGCTTATGCCCCTATATATATATATATATATATATATATATATATATATACCTGAAAGAAATGTGCTCGGGCAACCGCGAAATGGAATAGGTAGTTAAGAAACGAACAAAATTAGAGGCAGACAACGAAGGTGTACGAAGTAAGAAAAAATGGGGAAGTTGTTTATTTACAGGTGGAAAGTTAAGGGGTTACGTAGACGTTGCGGCGGAAGCTCCGCCTTCGTCAGGACTAAGGGGTGACAATGATTGCTTGGAGCTTTTACATGTGTCTAGAATGACGTCAGAAGCAGGAGAGCCCCGCCACCTGGCGGCTGTCAGTAGGTCAAGCCCGGGAATGCTGTGTCAAGTCTGGGTGGTGTCATCGTCCTTGGAGTCGGGGCGTTGTCAGGACCCCATCTGAAACAAGGAAAAAATAAATAAAGAAGCAGTACCTTATCTAAGTAGTTAAACTTCTTATTGTTGACAGTACACCAGGATCTTCGTTTATGGCAGATTGGAATTTGTAGATAAGGTATGATTCCCGTTGTTCTCGAGATCGATCGGTTTTGAAGCTTGATTGAAGAAGAAAAATTTATACGTCTTGAATTGACTTATGGCTGAAATGGCGCGAAACTGGAAGTTCCGGTCGGTGGTTATTGAACCTAATTCTAAAAGACGTTTCAGTCTGACCCACGTACTGTGATTGGCACGTGTTACATTCGATTACATATACAACGTTACAGGAGTCGCAATCTAGATCAGCGTTGATTTTGACGTAAAAATCTGATTTTGTGCTCTTGGCTGATTGGGTCATTTGCATCAATTTACAAATCTGGCATCTCCGACCGTTGCACGGGTGGCAGCCTCTTGGTGAATTTTCTGGATCGGTTACTTTAGAGCGAACTAGGCTATCTTGTAAGTTGCGTGCACGCCTGTTACACGCACCTGCGTGCGCGCAACTTATGATGATATGATGATAACACTGCTGATGAGTCCCAAGAAGGCCGAAATAGCTGTCCAGTACTGGCATGGCGACGTTTGACTTACAAACATATGCTATACGTGCTGCCAAAGTGCTCCGGCTATTTTTTCCCTATATATATATATATATATATATATATACATACAAACAGTTGTGAGACTAACAGTATGTCATCATATCACAGCACAATGCAGCATACTGTGTAATGTGTACATCCACAAGGTTGTGTCGATGTTGCTGTGAAGCACGCTACTATGTGGAGTTAGCTACTTGTGGAGAGCTAGATGATTGTGACCTTTCCGAGTTATCCTGCAATCACTCAACAGGAAAGAACACCTGTCTCAGTCGACGTCAGTCTATTTCAATTCACCTGACAATGGTACAATTCTTGCTACTGGAATGAGTAAACCTGCAAGAAGCAAAAAGCAACAGTGAATAGGCTACAATACTTTGTAAAAAAAGCAGGCATTTGACTCTACATAGCTGGTTTTAATGTGCACAAGCTGTATACGTGTAGATATGTGTCCTTCATTTCATACAAGGCGAAGATAAATGTTGGTCTCGACAAAAAAAAAGAAAAAAGAAGAAAGGCTTTAAAAATATGACTTCCAGGTAAACACAAAGCACGACCATGAAACGAATTTATTTAATTCACTTAACAACAACAACTTTATTACGAGATGATGACTGGGTGTGGCCACCAGCAATGGCGATACTCTACGCCATTGCTGGTGGGCCCCTTCACAATAAGGATCCAAGCCCTATGGTGTGCAGAAAGGGAAACAGAGCTTTGAGGGCAAAGCGTTGGTGGGCCGGATGTGGCCAGGGACCAAGCAACTTAATGAAAACATGTGAATAAGAAGTAGTGATACATTACAATTCACGAAATGATGCATGCATGACTTTCCATTTGTCGTTTCTTTTTTATGAAAGTAGTACACAACTACTACACAATTTCTGACTTTACGACAGAACCGTATGATACATTTGTAATCTTAACAGCTCACCTCTTCGGCCAGGATTCTCTGGACAACAACATGAGCCATGTTGTTATTGTTTTTCTTTTTCGGTATCCATATAACATGACTGGAATGAAAAAATAGCTATAAATCACAACGTATTTGTATAGTACCAGCATATTTTAGCTTAGACTACTTCCAAATGCCCAGGATGACACACGCTTACAACACTGTGAGATCAATGCAGTGGCATAACCACCAACGTAGTGCCCCCAAAAAATGAACGAGGGGGACTCCTCTGGCTTATGTAAAGGCTCCATGAAACACTTCCTGAAATATTTTTCTGGTAATTTAGCTGCATCATCATGACGGAATTGTCATTGATGTGCATAATTTATTGAATATGTCTCGAACATATGGGGAAAAAAAGTCTGGTTGACAACATATTTCTAATGGTCATCATCAAACAAGAGCAAATGTCATTATGTACAGCACCTATGTACTTTTTTTTTAAAGTTTCACTTAGGCGTAAATTGTAGAAGGCAGCTATAGGAAGATCATGGTCATAGGCCGTGTGGCTCCTGGTACATGTCCCTGTGGAGTAACCTTTCAGAAGACACACAAACAGTTTGCTCACAGAACCAATGAGTAGGATGTTGCTCGAATACGGAGAGAAAATGGTGTAACCGATACGAATATCACATGACACGGTATGGGAATAAAATCATTATTCACGAGGGACGCATGAAACACTGTCGCAGTATAGTGTCCATGAATCATTGTGTGGCAGAATGTATGTGACACAGGCCGTGGCATACCCGCCTCGGACACACTTTGGGAAGCATACAACACAGCGAGCCAAAACATCATGAACGCTGGTGTTATTTAAATCCAGGGTTGGTTACCGGAAATATTATTGTTTCCGGTTCCGTTTCCGGTAACTGAAAAACTCGGCTTTTCTTTTCCGTTTCTGTTTCCGTTTCTGGGTAATTTAACGAATAGTGGTTTCTGTTTCCGTTTCCTTTTAAGAATTTCGTCTCCGTTACCGTTTCCGATGTGATTTTGGCACTGGTTTCTGTTTCTCATCCGGAGCTCGTACTGTCTGGTTTTGGCTTTTTTATGTCAGGTATTCTAGTTACATAATGGATGCAAAAGGACAGCCACACCAAACACAAACACTAAAGACTTTAATGCAAAGTTCGTCAGAAACCTTATACACCGCAAGTAGATGCTTCTCTAGGTTGCGGAAATACATGCCTTGAAGTTTCAAAAGTCTCCGCTCGTGCGCAAAACAAACATGTCATCCAAAACTTTCGCGCCCATCTTGCTGCGCAGTGGGCTCAACTCGAAAGAAAGTCCCGAAAATAAACGAGCGAATGAATGATGACTGGAAGAATAGTGCGGATATATATAATTTTCATATTAACGCGAAAACATCGAGGGAAGTCCTGCGAATTTAGTGTCTGTTAACATTACCACTTTTGAATTTCGTTTCCGTTTCGGTTTCGGTAGTGGAAACTAAAACAACTTTGTTTCCATTTCCGTTTCCTGTTGAGTTGCAGTAATTACCGTTTCTCGTCTCCGGTAGCCAACTCTGGTTAAATTCAACTGTTCCACGATCACTCTGACTGTCTTGCCATTGCAGGTCTTCCGCTGCGAGATTCATCTTGAATCGGTTCTCTTCCTCTGGAAATGCCTTAGACCACCTCAAAACCTGAGCCTTTGACAAAACGTCGTCTCCATAGGCCTGCTGAAGCTTTGCAAAAGTTTTTGTCGCGTGGTGCCCAGGTATGAAGCAAAACCTGTGAGCACAACGTTGCTCGAAATTGATGTCATTCCCTTTCAAAACGCAATAGAAAAAAAGAAAGGAAGGAAGAAACAGCTTACGAAAAAATTCTACAAACAACCGAGTGACCCTATGGAGTTGGCACTCGTAGTACTGGCGGCGCATCACATGTTCACCCACCTTCCCTCCTAGTGTTGACATATTGAACGCTACGCTACCAGTATCAGTATTTACACACCAAGGTATATCTAAACTGGTAGCGAAAACAAGCGAAAATACTAAATCAGACCCATCGGCAAGGCTACCATCATGAGGCGCGAGTGAGTGTTGAGAGAGTGATTGTAAACACAAAAACTACGTAAACCACGTAAAAGTAGGCATGGGTTGTGTGCGTACTAATAGGTTATTCATAATTTCAATGTAGAAAAAACTTTCTGTCGCCCCACTCGTGCACATATACGAAATCATCCAACACCCAAGTACATTTGCGCACATGTGTCACAGTGGGCGTGTTTATCCGTGCATCTGTGTATCCGTGCCGCGTGTCCGTGCATTGTAATGCGGAGTTCGTACACTTTTTGGGTTAATCAGGTAGCGACGTTCACATATAGGAGCTGTGGGCCAAGATTAAGACGTGTGAACTGATGAATACAATGCATCCCCTGTTGCTGGCCCCGCGAAAAAAAATTCATGGGACGAGCGGCGATAATAGCGTGAGTGGTAGCAGGAATTAGCTGTGCACCAACGATGTCATGTTTTGTTGCAATGGCCACTCATTGAATGAATGCAAATGTCTAATGACTGCGTCTACGTATTGCTCTAGGTGAGGAATGGAGCTTAAGTGAACCTTCCTTAGTTTCTGGCCAGGCGAAAATCTGGACTGGTTCCAGAATGGTTCCAGTTGAATCTGGACTGGTTCCAGTTGGATGTTGGATGTTCCCAGCTGGATTCCCAAGTGGGGTGGCTGGTTCCACTTTGGTGACATCAGTCGTACCACTCTAGTCTTAGATGGTTCCAGAAGTTCCAGCTGGAGCCTCACAGGTACCATTTTGTTCCCAGAACGGTTACTTGAGACTCCAAGTTGGGCAGCTTCCCAGCTTCCCCCTTTAAGATTTCATCTTGTCCACACTTGCCATATATCCTTCTGGTTTTGTTTGATATATTACTCTGATCAATTTTAGCACATGTATGATCTCTTTTTATTGCTGTTTATCCAGGTGCGCGCGTCTGCGATCAAATATATGCTGTATGCCTGTAACTCCAATTCGTGCACGTGTTCTCATTTGAAGGTGAACATCATCACAAGATATTAACTACCAGAGAAATGTAAAAAAAAATCATCTCAACAACAACAAAAATTAGTTAAATTTTTAAAGTTAATTAACTAGAAGAAAGACAACGAAAAAAAGAAGAAAAGGTAATTGCAGAGGCTGATGCAATGTGAAGACGCCACGGCGGCTACAAATTCAAACTTCAAACGGCGAGAGTCGAGAAAGAGACGAAAGGGCGAGAGTGGCAGTTGGAACTTGGACGCGTCGCAGCAAGTTGGTTTTGTCTTCAGTTGCCGTCGCAAGGATAGTGTATCTCCGTGTGTTTTAGTGCGCTTTGTAAGACAATGCGATGACAATGGTTCCTGTGCAACACATTGTCGATTTCCCGGTAGAGTTTTGACGCTAAGAAGACGTAAACGGCCTGGGGCAAGAACGCACTGTGAAACGCCAGTCGCACTGCACGTCGCGAATGTTTGCAGGTATGAGTGATGACCGTGATGTTTTGATTACTGTTAGATTAGATGTTTCATTTTAGAAACTTCGGAGGAACTTGAAGAGAAACAGGATAAGGTAGATTCCGAACGTACGGTGAAGAGGAAGGGGGTGTATGTCGCGACCTGCATGGAAAACAGGAGTGTCAGGTGTCATCTTCTCTAAGAAAATGCAATATGTCAGGTGGCCAACGAACGAAAGCTCCCTGTGATCCGTGAGTGCATCGCACAGTCAGGCATATGCTTTGTCTAGACACAGTGAGTGATCAGACTTATACTACATAGTATGTACATGTAGAGATGTACTGATTATTTCTTTCTGCTCAGTGTATGCTTTTAGCAGAATAAACGGTATTTACTTGAGCAATATGTGCATTTCTATGCATTATTTTCGGTCATGCATTTATTTTTTCTGTGTTCTCGTCTGGTACTGTTGCACGGGTGAGGAAAAGGGTGTAGAGGAGGTGGTGTCCCTCTACATGAGTCCTGACCGGTGATGATGGAATGTCCCAGCGGGCAGATGGACGTGGCCTCACGCTAGGACGGTGCCGGTAGAACTAACTGGCAGGCGCAGTGGCGCGCACCAGCAGAGGCAAGTCTTCATCGTCGTCGGCGGGCCGCCACATCACTTCCCTCCTCAGACGCGGAGCGGTGTTGAGCTAGCGGTTGAGGTCCTCGTCGATACGTGAAGAGGAGAAAGATGGGCGACACGTGGAACAGGGGCGGCTGGACTTGCGTCTTGTGCTCAGTGGGCAGAAGTGGCGGATAGGTGGTGAGGACAAGAGCTGGCCTGCGGGTTCCAGGCAGACTTGTGCCCGTTACCGAAAAAAAGGAACTAAATACCGTTACCCGTTACTTCAGAAAAAAGTAACTAAATACGTTACTCGTTACCAACATACAAAAGTAACGAGTTCTCGTTACTCACAGGTAACGAGTTACTTTTACGTTACCGCAGCATATTTAAAGGAGCCAACAAACACGCCGTCACTTGCCGTCAACTCTTTGTTAATGAGGAATTGCACTTCAGGAGGAGCTGATACTCGAAATTTGTCGTCCGTCCTTCGTGTTCCGTGTCTCTCGGCCCGTTACCATGAATCTATATCAGTTTGCCTGGACCTTCTCCCTTGTTTCCGAAGTGGGGGTGATCGGAGATTACGAAAAAACAAGAAAAAAACACTGGTTTTCGTGCCACAGATCACCAACGGTTCCCCAAAACAGACGAGGGGCTGCGTCATAAGCGCTCAGAAGCTTAGCAAAGATAAGAAAAGTCGAAACGCGTTTTTGTAGCCATAGCACAATTGGTGGCCATTCTTGGGAAGGAGTGATGGTCAGAGATTACGGAAACAAGAGAAAGGACAACAGCACATCCAGTGAGGGACTGCAATAATACTTTGAGTCACACGTCACGCAGGTCAAATCTGCAGGCATTGCGCCACACGGAATGCCGAAATGTGCTCCCCGTGCTCAAGAAAACGAACGAGTAACGTCAGTAACGAGTTACCAATTTTTGTAACTGATTCCGTTACTATTACAATTTTTTAAAAAGTAACTGAATCGTTACTTCGTTACCAAAAAAAGTAACCGTTACCAAGTAACGAGTTACTTGTAACGAGTTAGGCAGAACTCTGGTTCCAGGGGCGGGCAGAGGCGGAGTGCAGGCAGGTAGACTGAAGTGATCAAGAGATTGGGGCGACAGAACCGCGACCGGTTCGTGAGCGGTGATCTCGTAGTGTTGTCGCCAAGGAGAGTGCCGGGGAGGACCATCGCGAAGCACGGGGAGACCGGGAGTAGAACTCAGTGGCCTCCGTGCGGGGTCCCCGGTGGAACGTTGGCCCCGTGCCTCTTGAGCACCATTGGATGGGCTGCCAGCACCCTGTATCGAAGCCTGGTGGGAAGGCGAGGCGGGCAGCAGGGTTCTTGGGACCTGCATGACGATGAGGATGGGGCCATGCAGTCGCCAGCGGCGTACCGCGACCGGTATGGGAGCGTTATGCTCGTGAAGATGCCGCTGGTGAAAGCCCGAGGAGTGCCATCGCGAAGCATGTGACAACGTGACGCAGAGTGCGAGACCATGGCGTCGTGAGCTGGGTAGATGAGCGAACCATGGTGTTGAGCGGCCAGGCGTTGCGATTTGCGATCATGTACGTTGAGTGAGCCGCGGTGAATTGACGTCGTCGCCTAGCGGTTCCACGGTAGAACGGTGCACCGGACCTTCAGTGATGGCTTCGAACTCGCAGAAATTTGGGATGGTACTAGGCCGAATTATGCCGAACATGGTGCTTTTTTCTTCGGGTCACCAAATGTAGAGGAAGTGGTGTCCCTCTACATGAGTCCTGACCTGCGATGATGGAATGTCCCAGCGGGCAGATGGACGTGGCCTCACGCTAGGACGGTGCCGGTAGAACTAACTGGCAGGCGCAGTGGCGCGCGCCAGCAGAGGCACGTCTTCATCGTCGTCGCCACAAGGGAATAGACCATTTTGTATTGCTATTGCCAACTGTTGGATGGGACATCACGGTTCAAAAATAGTCTTCATCGTGGTCGTCGCCACAAGTGAATACACCATTAGCAAGCGCCACCTGTGGTACGCAAGGGCTCATGGGAACTTTAAGCGCCTCGACGCATTACGATACGACCAGAGGTGGAGGTAGAAGAAGAACAACAACATTCCCGGTGTGCGCAGCAGCAGCGGCAGCCGTGATAAACCATATCCGAAGCAGACGACGGGGCAGTGGCCCTCAAAGTTCCCATGCTGCTTAGCGCCGCGCGCTTGGTGGCGCGCGCATCTTTTTAAAATCGTCTATACAACGCAAACGAAGTGCGCGAACGTATACGTGCCATGGCCAGTTATGTGCTACTTATTATTCATACTGCTGACGTCACCTCTGACGCCATTTATTTACAATCTTAGTAGTCCGCGCAACGGATGGATGGCGCTGACCGTCTCTATCACGGCGTCATTCTGAAGATACAGGGGCCTATGGGAGTTGCGCTACCTGTTTATATATACCTTGAACACACCTCGTATATCGACAGTGGCTGCACTGGGGAATTTTGGATCACACCTGTTCCTTCCCCTTGATGATATCCAACCGGACGCTGGCGAACATGGAACAAAATGCAGTAAGAGAACTGACCGATTTGTTTGTCAACTATTTCCATTTCAATGACACGACCTGCCTTCTCAACACCTCGAATATTCTTAGCACGAGCACCTCATGCGGCTGACAGCCGCCAATAGGTATCTTGATCTTAGTTCTTACTTTTTATCTATGTTTTATCAATTTCATACTCAGGAGACAGAGTGCGAAGACGACGGGGGCAACCGGAAGAGGCACAGACACAGGCGCTGGCTCGGAACTAACAAATGTTTACTGAAGTACGAAAACAGTAGTTAAATACTTTCTCTCTCTCTCTCTCTCTCTCTTTTTTTTTGCTGCTGTCGTAGATTGATCGATAGTGCACTTATCTTGGCGTACTTGTTCAAATACGTAAAAGGCAAATTTCAAATTGAGCTTTACGCGCGTCAGTAATGTTACAATGTGACGATTGCTCTTCTTAAGCGTTGGATACACTCGTTGGCCTCCCCCCTTCCCCCCTCCGTTTTCCAGAAGAATTTCTAGGCAGTTCTGCCATCTGTTCATCTCTCTCGGTTTAGTTTGAAAAAGAAGAAAATCTAGTGGCCCAGCTCTGGCTGGCTACGATTTGTGTTCCACTAGAATGCTAGGGAGGGAAATCACAGAGTGGAGCACAGCTTGCTGATAGATAGTCGAGTGTTGATGTCAAGAAGATCTATCCATCCGATTGCTAGGAAAATATTTTTGGAGGATGGGAAAGTTGAATCCCAAGCAGCACAATGGTACCGAAAGTCGAGTGCAATAGGGGTGGACGGTATGTGTCTTATCAATGTTCTTTAGTTTCACCAGTTCGTTCAAGGTCTTCCACCTACCCGTCCACCCCTATTGCACTCAACTTTCAGTACATTGTACTGCTTGGGATAGAGCCAGACTGCTCTATTGCACTTGTTTCTGCGTATCGCTCGCAGCCGACGACCAGCTTTATTACCGCTCTGCGCAGAGCTTTTATCCTATCTCGTACTCTGTACCCGACGCGGTATGTCGCTAACACGGTGTCTCGAATATCTCCATCGTTCTGGTATAAAAACAGTTTTTGGTCTTACCAGTACATACCTGAAATCCCATCAGCATCCATTCAGAACTCGGAGGGCTCATAGGTAACGCAACATAGTTGGGAAAACAGGTCACTGATGAAAGATGAAAATCACCGAAAAGGTTATCCAGCTGTAGGATTCGAACCCACACCTTCTGGATTACCGATCCAAGGCTCTACCAATTGAGCTAAGCTAACACCCCCTCTCTCACTCATCCTCCTTTCACTCTTACATTTTTGCTCACTCATACACACATTCATACGACGGGATCGACGCAAGCGGCAACTGAATGTTGTTCCAGCCTCAGAACATGAGTTCTCTCGTGTTCAACTTGTCACTGTTCTAGAGTGTAAACTCGTCACGTCCCTATGCCACAAACTGGATTGTCCGTCCTACGAAAGTATCCCACGACTCCTCCATGGCGTGAGACATGTCTCGTACACCTCCAGGACTGCGAAAGATGGAAACCAAAGCAGCTGCTGAGAACCTGTTCACAGACGGCTCCGTCGTCAACTATACCGGGTGTTTCACGAAGGTCCCCCTACATGTGGCTCTATATCGGAAAGATTTTCTTTTCAGTGAGAACTTGCATACGCTCATTAATTAAATTTTACTTCGGCCAACCTCGGAACCTCTGTTTTACCGATTGGGCCATTCAGCGAAAAATATTCCAGAAAAAAAAAGTCGACACTTAGTGATTTTCAAGTTGTTTGTTTTTCATTCCGCGTTAGCGCCGCGAAGCAACTGTGGCTATGAGCGCCGTACAGACAGCAGGATGGAGTGGGGGTAATATGCGTCCTGGGCCAACTTCAGGGGGAACTGTGCCGACATTCGTCTGGAAAGACTTCGGAAAAACCCGAAGAAAACCTCAGACAGCACAGCCGGTGACAAGATTCGAACCCGTGTCACCTCCCAGTCTCGGCGTGGAAAGCGATCACCTTAACCGACACGGGAGCTGGTCCCAAGTAATTAATTAATTGGTTTCGGTTTACATATTTCTTATACCAATACGCTCTTTCGCTCAGCTATCGGGCTTCTAATTACGTGTTCACACGAGTGCTTGTCGTGTCTTTCGTGTGTGCACTGCCTTTGATATTGAATTAGGGTGAAGGAGCAGACGGAAGGGACGGTAGGCCTTCTTCTTTACCCTACAGCGACACACGACGGAGTGTTACTTGACCGTTATTAACGTGGCTTCCGAAGATCAACCAACAGAGTCTGCCATTGGTTCTTCGGATCACTTCACGGTGACGGTATCAATGATCTCACTTACCGCACCACGAGTCGGGTATAAGGCGCCTGAATACTAGCTCCCTCTGTATTTAGAAAAGAATACCCCTGTGGCAGCTCTCTCTTATCTTCACTCAACCCCGTGTGTCAAGAGCCTTATAAAAATTATTGTTTTTCTTTTAGCATCACATGTATTTTATATGTATTTTATCGCCTTCTTATTGATATATACTTTTTATTGCCAATTATCGACTGTATCGAATTAAAGACTGTATATCCATTTTTTATAGATGTTATGTCTATTGTGTGTTGTGCATAGGCTGCGTACAGGCTGCATTTTGGTTTCTTATTTATGTGCCGTCTATTGCGTGTTGTGCATGGTTTCTATTTATGTGCCGTCTATTGCGTGTTGTGCATAAGCTGCTTATAGGCTACATATTGCTTTACTCGGGTGTTGACTGTCGGTGTCTTATGCACAGGAGAAAGCTCAAACCGATGCGAAAATCCAACGCTCTCTTCTAGAGGAATGCAGTAATGCTAGTAGTGACCACGAAGCAAACCTTGGCCATGTGTACATCTGCCCAAGCATTGAGAACAGTGCTGTCGAGGCGGGAAGGGGGGTGTCGAAGTAGCTTGCCGTTGCTGGCCGCACTCAAGGTGGGCATCGTCACCGACTATAGCAAAAAAAAAAAAAAAAAAAAGGAGGAGGAGATGGTCGACGATTTCAAAGTGAGGCATAGGCAGGATGACCGATACTGATGGGACGGAAGCGCACCGTAGATGAGAGGTGCACTAGAGTGGTCTTTCCACGAGACCCGTTTCTTGAAGAAAACGCACGAGGTTGCGAGTTTTTGTAAGACGTTCTGCATAAGGACTTCGGGGAAGAGGACGTCTGTCAGTATGCAAGGCCTGGCGTAGGGAAGGTGGGCCCCCGCATAGTATGGTATGCGCGGCATTCTGTCATGATATGGTCGATAGTCTCCGGATGAATACAGTGACCGCAACTGGAATCCTCCCTGGAGCCGATTTTGAACAGTTGCGAGTTCGTGAACGCAGATTCCGTGCGTAACCCATGGGGCATTGTCTGCATGACACGGGGAAGATCTTTGGTGGGAAGAGAGGGTCGATGATTCTGCATGATGTCCTGTATGCCAGGATGACGCACTCCAACTAGCTGTTTGACGGCCATGTGCCTGTGGGTGTCGGCCGGAACTGGTAATGGTGGGCTGCAGCTGAGGTGTGCTCAGGATGCTAGCTGGTCCGCTAGTTCGTTGCCTCTGATGCCGACGTGAGACGGGATCCATTGAAGAGTAAGATCACCTCCGGTTAGCTTATGCGGGGCGCATGACCTCCTTATAAAGCGTGCTAGGATGCTACCACACATGGGGTTCATCACGTTACAGAGGACACTTCTGTAGTCCGTAAGTAAAACGACCTTAGCAATTCCAGTGACTTGGACCGCAGCAGCTGCGTGTAACAAGGCCAGGAGTTCGGCCGTAGTAGATGAGATAGGGTAACGAGCTGATTTCCATCGTCAGGACATGTTCATTGACGGGATGTAGTACGCACTGGTAGCGCTCTTCGCACGGTGGTCAATGGAGCCATCCGTGAACACCAGAGTATGGATGTGGTAGATGTCGCTTATCAGGTTCTCAGCCGCCATTCTGGCCACCAGGGGGCTGGACTCACTCTTCTTCCGTAAACCCGGGATGTGAAGCGTTGTTGCGGGCACGAACTCACGGCATGGCGGCGCAGGTGGACTAGCTGGGAGCCGAGGAAGAGCCCCCCCCCCCCCCCCCCCCCCCGGTTGGCTTGAGAGCTGATGGCGAGCTCACCAGCCAGGCGGCCCAGTGATGTGTGTGTGTGTCCTTTGTTCGAGGTCTGTGAAGAAGGAATGCTTGTTGATAGATGTTGCCGCGTTATCCAGAAACTGAAGTCCTTTGAGCTCAGAGTATAGACACTGACAGACTTTTCCTTAGCATCCAGGTACGTTTTGGGTGACGCTAGAAAAGGTAGGAAGACCAAGCGCAGTTCTTATTCCTGCACGATGAAGGCAGCTCAAGGGCCCGCCACTGTGTAGGCGCAAGGTCTACGTACGGCGCCACGTAAAGAATGCGTAACAAGATGAGGGCTTTGTGCAGGGTGAGCAATGACCGCGCATTCCAGCCCCATGATTTACCGCTGATTCTGCGAAGCAGGTTAATCGTTTTCTTTCCCTTGTAGATAGTCTCGTTCACTTGCTTAGACCAGCGTAATGCGCTATCGATGGTGACACCAAGACATTTACATGAGGCGCATCTAGTGCGCTGCCGAGGCACATTTCCTCAAGCGCCTCCCTTTACCAATAAGCTTCATTTGTGCAACTCCGTCATCCTATTTCCCCCACTTTTCCAGATGCGCCACCACTACCATCTTACCACACTGTTTCACAAGAGTCACAATGTTCAATATCTACAGGTGTTTGCAATTCCAAGTAGTCTACAAAAGAGTCAGTGCATTTGAAGCCCCTGCGGTGATGGAAGGTGAGGCTGAAGTCACAGTCAGTCTTTCCTCCGTTAGCCCCTGCGGTAATGGAAGGTGGGGCTTGTGATAGCGAAAAAAGCCGGTCGGGAAACGCTGCTCCGACCGAGATGCTCCACCACCTGTAGCTCTAGAATATTTCGTTGCGGGAGCTTCGAGGGATATATCGGTGCCTAGCAAGTCTACAGTTATGGAAATGGACTCTGCGAGAATTGTCCTCGAGAATGAAGGGGACTCTGAGGCATCGCTTATTGAGGACCCGCCTTGTCTCTTTTCTCGTCCCAGTGGCTCTTCTACATCGATTTACTCTCTCCCACACTCGAGCTCTGACGGTCCTCTTCCTGGAATTTGTTCGGAAAAGCATCCCCATGGCACGTCGTCCGGCGGTGCTCAAGTACCCCACAGGCAGACGAGGCGCTCTCCTGCGACATCTTCCAAGGGTACGTCTAATGAAGATTCATGCAGCTAAGTCTTCGTGGTTTGTTTCTCTTCACGGCTTATGGCTCTTCACGTCATGACCCTCAATGTCCAAGGATTCCGGTCTTCAGGCAAGCAGGTGGCAGTTGTGCAGTTTGCAAGTTCTGTTGGCTGCGATTTACTTTTTCTTCGAGAAACTCATTTCACACGGTATGCAGACGTGATTGGCTTTACGCATACGTACTGTTAGTCAGGGAGGCGTCGGGGTTGTTGTACTCAATAGGGCCCTACTGCCTCACACTTTCGCACGGTATGACGTGGAGGGGCGACCGTTGGGCTTCAACTTCTTTGTCGGCCGGAAGAAAATAACATTTGTGACAGCTTATGGCCCGGCTCGCGCTGGTGAGGCCAACACCTTCTTCCGTAATCTTCATGTGGGCTTTGTTCCGCCGGATGATATCGTACTGTGTGGCGACTTTAATTGTGCTGTAGATGCTGACCGAGATGTCCGTGGTCCGGGGCTTGGACAACAAACGTGGAATGCGCGTGAACTCCGTCGGATATTGGACCAACGCTATTTAGCAGATACTTGGACACCTTTGCACGGCACATCTTTCGCGGCTACGTGGTCAAGGGATCAGTCTTCGTGTCGTCTGGATCGTCTTTACGTTCCCGATGGTCTTCAACCGCATGTCATTGACGGCAGAATTGTTACTATGGGGCACATCGGGTTCCGCGTGAACGACCATGTCGCTGTTGTCCTGTGACTGAATGTGTCGCTGTTTCAAGGCGCTCACAATGCCCGGTGGGGGTTGGATACACCGCAACTCCATGATAGTGGGGTTGTTGCTGATATAAAAGGAAAAATTCAAGTGCACCATTCGGAGCGCTCATAGTCTGCCGAAGAGTGGGACTCTTTCAAGGGCTACACTCTAAATATTTTCACACCTTTAAAGGTGTAAAATTGGTGTATTCTCATGTATTACACCTATTTTACACCCTAGAACCTTGACTTTTGAAATTTTCGAGGGTGTAACTATGGTGAATTACACCCTTTTATGAGACATTGTCAGGAGGGTGTGATGAGGGTGCAGCAGAGGGTGCATATGGAGGTGGGACAGGCTCCATTACACAGGCTAAATGCAGGTTCCTATGCAGTGTTGGAGTGCTTGTGGTACTCAGAACTTAAGCTTGTGATACAAGTTGTGATATAAAGAGCAAATGCACAGTTACTCAACATTTGGTACACTGTCATCTAACCCCTCAAGGTTAGATGACTGGAAAATATAAAATTACTACTATGTGATAAAGCTGTATTAAGTGATACGTTTGAATACCTTCATGCCTACGTAATGTAGGATATGTATGCGGCATGGCATAATGTCAACCTAATAAAAGCATAACTATTCAGTTCCTGTGATTGTGTCTGATATGTATGATGCCCACATATACCCACATCAATCACCTATAACATGTGTGTGTTGTGCAACATGTGTCTGCAATGTCCTATTTTTGCTTCACACAGGGTAGAGCTGAGTAGTATACCTGGAAAGTATTACAAGTTCAGTGTGAGAAAAGTATATTCTTGGCTTTTTAAAGAATATTTTGCATGGCTGTGATCGAAGAGTGATGCCAAGATAGCCACAATGACACTCCAAAGTACCAAGCATGTGCCTTCTGTAAAAACTAAAAACACTATATTTTCGCAGTGAAGCTGTAATAATTTCCAGCTGCCTCTTCTATGGTTTGCAGGTTACATTACACCCTTGCATACAATTACACCCTTGATTTCTTGAGGGTGTTCCGTTACGCCTTAAAAGGTGTGCGCCATGCACATGTTCTTTTACACCCTTTAGGGTGTAAAATTATTTAGAGTGTAGGTGCGTGGGGGCGTCAACGTGCTCATGAAGAGACGGCCTTTCTTAAGCGGGTAGCCGCGAAGTTATGCATTGTCAAAAGAGGGGAGCCATTGACGGCATTCACGCAAGAATACCTGGCAGCGTTGCAAGAACGCTACACACTACTGCTGCAATCCGTTTCGGGAAGGGCACGCCGTAACCACTATACAGAGCCCAGGCGCTCCTGACGTGGCGCATTATCTTCACTCAGCTGGCAACTCCGTTTATCGTCCGCTCAATAGTTTTCGCAGACAGGATGACAGCCTCACTGAAGAGCCTAATGACACGTTAAATGGCTTTTAGGAGTTCTTCCTCAACTTATATACGCACTCGCGTGTCAGCGCTGAGCCTGCTACCTTTCCAGATGGTCTATATCAGTGCTTCCAGAGACTGATCGGTAAGTCTTGGAACATCCTTTCTGTATTGAAGAGCTTGACAGTGCAGTGCGCCGAGCATCCTCTGGGAAGAGTGCAGGTCCGGATGGTCTTCCCTCTGTGTTCTATACAACGTTCTGGGTCTCTGTTCGACGGTTTTTCTGTAATGTCGTTTGCTCCGCAGTGCCGTTCAAAAGCTGCATCGCTTGTATGTCATGCAACGCTTCTCCCGACGGTTTCGTGTGACCAGGGGTGTGCGTCAAGGTAGTCCTGTCTCGCCAGCTATATTTGTCCTCGTCATCGATCCATTCCTCTAAAGAATAGGCACTAATGCTAGTATACGAGGACTTTCCCCTCCTCGTTCCGGCGAACGGAAGGTTGCTGCCTTTGCAAATCAGGTGACTGTCTTTTTACGTGATGTGAGTTCGGTTGCCGATGTGCTGCGCGTCTACGACTCTTACGCGGCGCTGTCTGGTGGGCAACTAAACTACAAGAAGTCTACGCTCATGCCTCTTGGGAGCCTTGCGCCATACATGCGTTTCCCTCTACAATGCACTGCATCGCTGATGATCTTGTGCGTATTATTTGACAATTGTGACCCTACAGCTGAGAACTGGACGAGAGCTCTTGAGGAACTGACGGCGAAGTGTGACCGCGCGAAGTCTTACGATCTTTCGTATCGTGAGCGGGCATATCTTGTCCATGGTGTCCTGTCAGGCCGCCTGTGGCAACTCAGCCATGTATGCACCGCACCCTAGTCATTTGTGGCCAGGATACAAAAGTGCATTATGGGAAGAAGCGTAGGGGACCGGTTTCCCGTGCAGTGCACGCCTTCCCCAGGGTCTCAAGGCGGGATTAACCTGCCGGATTTCGGCCTTATGAGCCGAGGTATCGCCCTCAGCGCCATATTGCGGGCCCTCCATTGCGAAGAAGACACACCGGCGAAAGTTTTATTACAACATTGGACAGACCCCCTTGCGAGCCGTTCGTTCTACTTTGGCTTCCACGCGCCGGTCGCAGCAATGCCCCGGTGTTTCCATGCTACTGTTCACGCATATCACCGGCGACAGATAGCTTTTGTTCCCGCCTCCACCCTCGCATCCTATTCGCCTTCTATGGCGAAAGTGCTTCTGCAGAGCGCGACGGGTGACGGTTGAAGGCGGATTGATCAATTGTTGGCCGTCTCGTGGACGACAACTGTTTGTGTCTGGCTACCAGGACCACTACGTGACGTTCAGTGATCCTTTCCTTGGGTCACCCAGCCTACTCGTGATCACCTTAGTTCGTAGGATATCATATCTACCGACACGTGTCCTTACTGCTGCCAGCGTGAGTCTAACCTGCACGTTCTTTTCGACTGCCACGTTGCACGTACGTTCTGGTACCTGGTCAGGCGTTCGACAAATATATGTTGCTCAGTGCAGTTTCACCAAAGGCGCGCACACTGTCTGAGTGTTCTGCTAACAGCGTGCGGGGTGGACGTGCTCTGGCAGGCTCGTTGCAGAGCTGTAGCTTGACGTCAACGCCGCACCCCCCTTTTTTTTTTTCTATTGGTGAGGAACGTGCGTGTTCTTCTGGCGAGCGAACTCCAACAAGAACTTTTCGCTGTTGGAGAGGCCGAGTGCTCGCGTAGGTTGCGAGATCATCCTTCCCTTATTGTTAGGCGAGGAACTGTGAGCATCGTCGGTTTCCCTCCATGCATCCCTCCTTTGCATCATCCTATTACCACCTTCATCATCTTTCCCTCCATGCATCCCTCCTTTGCATCATCCTATTACCACCTTCATCATCTTTCTCCATCTTTCTTTCATATGCCAATACTTACCGGAATTAATGTACATAATACTGACTGTAGATATAATTTGTACATATTGTAACTATTGTCACTGCCTGACACCAAGTTAACACCAAGTTTTCAAGGGCGTGTAGTGTGTTGTTGTTGTTGTGCGTGAATATTTTCTGAAACGAATGTACATAATATTGTCTCTAGTTGTAACCATACCTGGGCGAACTCACTCATGAGGGCCCTCATGAGTGCCACTCGCGCTCACCTCACGTCTTTGAGGTGAGGGTGAGTGAGGGCAAGCCCGCGATCAGGCCATCTGTGAGTGCACTCATGAGGTTCTTACCCTCATGATGTCTCGTGTGAGCGCACTCATGAGCTCTTACCCTCACGAAGTCTCCTGTGAGTGCACTCATGAGGTTTTGCCCCTCATGAGACTTCCTGTGAGTACGCTCGAGAGGTCTGAGGGGCGCCAGGTCTGTGTGAGTGAAGTCACTGGTGAGGCCTGAGGGGTGTGAGGTCAAATGGCGGTTACGAGACGTGGGAAAATTATGAAGGCACTTGTGATGTGGTTCCAGCAACCCAACTACCGGCAGGGTGCACTTTAAAGGGCTGGTGTGCCCGTTTTTAGTAATTTCGTCTACGTCGCGCTGGTAAAACAGCAAAGCCTCCTGAGCTTTGCCCAGGACACTTGGCTGTGTTCCCAGCGCGACGTAGACAAAATTGCTAAAAACGGGCACACCAGCCCTTTAATGTGCACCCTGCATGTAGTTGGGTCGCTGGAACCATATCACGAAGTAATCAGTCAGCTCAGGAGGCTTTGTTGTGTTCCCAGCGCGACGTAAACGAAATTGTTAAAAACGGGCACAACAGTCCTTTAAAGTGCACACAGCCGGTAGTTGGGTCGCTGGAACCATGTCAGCAAGTAATCAGTCAGCTCAGGACGCTTTGCTGTGTTCCCAGCGCGACGTAGACGGAATTGCTAAATACGTGCACACCAGCCCTTTAAGGTGCACACAGCCGGTAGTTGTGTCGCTGGAACCATATCATCAACGCCTTCATAAGTTGCGCACGTCTGGTATTCGTCATTTGACCTCATTTCTAAATGCCCCCATACTAACCTCACACCCCTCAGGCCACACCAGTGACTTCACTCACACAGACCTGGCGCACCTCAGACTTCGTGAGTGCACTCACAGGAGGTCTCATGAGGGGTACAACCTCATGAGTGCACTCACAGGAGACCTTATGAGGGTAAGACCCTCATGTGTGAGGGCTTGCGTTTGTGAGTGCTGTGGGGGTGAGGGCGAGTGAGGGCATGTGCCCGTGAGAGTCGTGATGGTGAGGGCGAGTCAATGCATGTGCTCGTGAGGGCGGTGAGGGTGAGGCCGAGTGAGGGCATGGGCCTGTGAGGGCCGTGAGGGCGAGTGAGGGCACGTGCCCGTGAGGGCCGTGAGGGTGAGGGCGAGTGAGGTTTCACCAAAATGCCCACCTATGGTTGTAACTGCATGTTGTACGGTAATGTCTCGGGTGTGTTGAATGTTCTGTGTTTTACCGTCAATAAATCTTCCTAAAACGTAAGTGCAAAGAAAAGCCAAAGTGACCAAAGAACATCGACAGGCAAATTTCATTTTCATAAGGGCTGGAAGCCCACGGGTGTCGAACTGTGTCTGAAACAGGGATGGGCAGTAATAGTAATACTTTGTATTATAATACTATTACTGTAATACTTTTGAGTATTTGTATTATGTATTATAATACTAATTTTTGAAATGTATTTGTATCTGTATTATAATACACAAAACGAGGTATTACATGTATTATAATACTTTTGAAGGTGTAATACTTTCCCAGAGGTCGTAAGTTCGACCTGTAAAGTGTCACCCGTGCACTTTATCAGTAATTTTTGGGGTCCCACAAACATTTGAACACGAACAAGGCTCCTATTACAGTGTTCCCCTGCCCCAAATTATCCCAAAGCGAGTGACTTTGGGGCCAGAGGTTACTGGAGGTTTCCTCGCATTCCTTCTACTTCAGTATCCGTAAGGATTAGTCATACCAGTACAAGCCCTTTGTCTTATGAAAGAGTGCGTCCAGTGCAGCCAGTCACCCCTGTACGTGGTTGCACTATGGGCAGTCACAGGTTTTTGAACGGCCCACATTTTATCGTCCAGAGTGGATGAAATCAGGGCTCTGCCACAGTGAGAGCAAGTTGTTCACAGCGATCGAATTGATCAGCGCTATCTGATCTTATTCGGAAAGATCAGGCCATGTGCAAAAATGTAAGCGTGAATAAAACGTCATTGGAGAATGATTGTCTCGATAAGTAATGGGCATATATCTAAGTAATTCTTCTGTTCTTTTCCTTTTTTTCTTCCCAAGTTAAGTATATTACAAGCGTATTACAAGTATTACTCGTGTAATACACAGAAGTATTAGTATTATGTATTATAATACTCATTTTTTAAATGTATTTGTATCTGTATTATAATACCGATTTCTAGGAAGTATTATGTATTAGTATTATAATACAAAATATGAGTATTACTGCCCATCCCTGGTCTGAAAGCACCCTTTATTTCCAGAAAGAGACTGCCATGGGGGCCGCCATTTTTATGACGGCAGTGGTTTAGTTTGTCTATACCGCTGACGTAAGTGGCATCAGTGTTTCTCCCTCTACGGAGAATACGGGAATGTAAAGAGGGGACGGTGGCAGGGAGCGCCTGCTCGATCGACGGATGTAGGCCTCTTGATTGCAGTGTTTCTTTGTGTGTGTGTGATGGTTTGCAAACGCAAAAACACGTTGTTGATACCACCTGTGCACTTACGATTCCTGCAATTATTCTGCCGCGTTGCCGGCCTGCGGCTAACTGGCAAAGAGTACCATGAACATCACGAATTGTCAGCCGAGCTGCGCAACGGCTACATACGAAATATATTTTTGTTGGAATTGTAGTTATCTTTGATGGAACTAAGTCACTCGCGTGCTTGATTGCATGACTTCACTCTCGTATCGTTACCGCTGCATCACTTGCTGCTTTCGAAGTCACACACTGCGCACTTATCTCTCTCTCGAATGCCCGGCGTTTGAGGTTCCAGGAAGAGTGATTACGTTTCTTTAAGAGCATTATGATCGTGTGAACGAGTTGTATTTGGAATCGCCATGGTATCGTATACTGTGCGTACGTACGTAAGAATTAAGCATGAATGACAACTCTAGCGGCGGATTCCTGATGGACGTATTTGCCGAAATTATACATTGTCGAGAAAGCAAGCACCAGGTACAAGAAGAAGCAAGCTACTTACATGAGAGCATACACAGAGAGCCGAACCAAAACGTTTATCGGTTTGGTTCGGGTTGAGGTTCCACGATAAGGGTTCAGTTCCGGTTCAGCTCCGGAAGGCAACTATAATGGTTCCAACAGTTTTCTTTCTTTTTTTAACAGTTGGGTTCACGAATTGGTTCAGGGGCTACGGGTGGGAATGAAGCATAACAGGCACGTTAAAGCACACTTCCGTTTGTGTGGTACAGTGCTGAATAGAAAATTCATTTCACTTGTTTACAAAATATTCACAACATGACCGGTCTAGATCATGAAAGATTTTGCGCGGTATGAAAGACTTCTTTCTTCTTTCTACTTATGCACATATTTTTTCTAGTCATCTCGATAGAGCTCTGTTGCAACCACATTTCTACACAAACCAATTTTACCTTTTGGGTACAACTGCAGAGTAGAAACATACCACGGAGTAGAAACTGTAGTTCTACAAGTTTGGATAGGAAATTCTACATTGTTTTCCTTTAAGCAAACGTGAGAGAGAGGACAAGGGAAAGGGCCGCCACTTATACCCGTGGAGGCGAGTGTAGATTGGCACAAAATGGTACAAGTACTGTCGTTCTACCAGCTTGGGTAGGAAATGCCACTTTTGAAATGCAGTATGGTGGCACTATTGAAGAGGACATTGATGGTTCCTGCTGAACAGTTTCCGTTCAGCGTGACCGTTCCATGATAGACCTGATGAAAAGTGTATTCCTAGGTACTTATACGTGTCGACGCGTTCTATGGGTGATCAGCTGACTGTGTACGACGACGATGATGCTTGGTGTTTGCGAGAAAATTTAACATATTTACTCTTGGCAGTGTTTAGCGACATGGGTTTAGTGAAATTGTGCCGGTTGCGATGAAAAAAAAAACTCCTGTTTCGATAACGAGAGGATAGAGAGGTAGCAAGCGAGCTTGTGGTATAGATCCATAACTTAAAAACCCAAGACTAGGGGACAAAAAAACGACCTTGTCTGTGTTGTCGTTTTTTTGTCCCCTTGTCCCGGGTTTTTAAGTTATGGTCCTATTTCGAGCGTTTTTTCCCATCCATTTGTAGGCGATACCAGGGTATATGCGTCATTTTACTTCTAGTACGCGGCACAAATCAAGATATAACGCTTCATGAGAGGAAAGTTGTCCACCGAAAGTAATGTGCCGCGTATTTGTGCCGGGCAAGCCTCCCTTTTTTTCTTGTGTTTGCTCGCTCTCACCTGCCTGGCCAACCGTCTGTCTCGCCTGGCAGGTGATAACCGATAACCACCATAACGACCATAACCCCTGAACGCGCTGTTTACTATTTTTCTGACGAATGCTTGCGAGTGGATAAGTCAAATGCACAATAGTATTGTTGACGGAATTTAAGGAATTTAACGTTCAGGAGATCTCGCAGTCATAGACTACAACGAAGAGGCAAGACTGTCATTTCAAATAAAATATAGTGCAATTGCATTTGTGCCGGTCGCATCAGTTCCGTCAAGTACTTTGTTGACACGCTCAAGGTAAGAAAGTATTTATGTTCACTTTTTAGTAAGTAGTGAATGTTCATACAAGGATCAGCCACGAGAACGGTTACATGTAGAGGCTTAAAGTTAGTGTTTTCTATGAACGCTTGTGTACGTAACAGAGAAGAAACCTTTATTGTCGAACATTCGTACCAGAGACACTGATTATGTAGGCAGTGACCTTCACAACGTCATGATTTGTTGAGAACTCGACGTGTATAATATGCGCTGACCCAGCCTCTTGCTTGTCGATGTTGTCAACTAAATCTGGAAGGCTTACTGCAATATGAGTAAGTAACTCGCGATATCGTTGAACCAAATGCGCGTGGTATGCATGACGATTAGGGAATGACCAGGATGTAGCAGTGACTGTGCCGATTTTGATTCCCGAATGTCACGTAACAGTAGAGAAGCTCGGGAGGGTTCCGTCGGCGGGGGGTGGGGGGGGGCGATAATATGCAGTTCCGACGATTGCTGGGAGTTCGATAGGAACGACATCGAAGGCCCACTCATGCACCCCTTCATGAGAGCTACCTCATGAAGGGGGTGGTGTCTCTACTGTAGACACCCTCCAATAGTTCATGGCGTTCTGCGTCAGAACTAAAAGTGGTTGTTGCGCCATGAAATGAATTTGTGGGTGTGCAAATAAGTTCACATTTCTTCCTCTTTGTTTCCTACAGGTGTGCTAGAATGAAGCAGTAGCGCACCACACACAAGCCGCGATTCAAATGAAGTTTCGCAAGCTGAAGCCCTCCTGAGCTGTAAGTTCTGTCAAAGCAGGCTAGTTCCATCTCAAATCGAACAATCCGGTACACTTGATGTCTCGAATGAACGGGAGAAAAATATATGTTGAAGTCATCGGTGAGTTAGGAGAAATAAACGCTTCCGGAATTCTCTGCGCTGCGCGGTTCGGGAAATAGGAGAGGAGGAACAAACGGCCTCTCAGAAGACGGTGTCGTCGCGCGCAGGTTTGAGCGTTCACTACAAGGCTATGTATTGTCGCATTGTAGTAATTTCTTGATCTAGCTTTAGACCACCTAGGGCACAATAGGCTACTGAGTTGGCAGTGCTGTGTCGGTTTTTGTTTGTCTGCAAAAAAATATCGAAACTGACTCAAAGCGCCGAAAAGCCCCATATTCACGGCGACTTTGCGGGCGATGTAAAAAACGGATAAGATTGAGCTTTATGCCGTTTAATGTGTCATTCATGGGGCTGTCGAATTATGTATAATTTGTTATTCTACTCGGTAAGGAACGTAAGCGACACCTCTTTAAGTAGCACAATACAACCGAAAAATGACGAATTTCGGAAGCCTTTATCTAAAAAACCCCACCAAAAACTTGCCTCGAAAATTTTATATGTTGAAGGTAGTCCCTTGGACTATGCACAGAAGAAAAATCAAAATTCGGACTTGATTGGTAGGCGCACTATGAATTTTTTGCCACCCCTATACGCGGAGCGCATTCAAGCGGTGGCACTGTGTCCCGCGTGTTGTAAAATCGAATTTTTCAAAGAGACTTTCAACTTCTGTCTTCACATGAAAATTAATTGCATTTGATGCCGTTCTGAGCGTTTGCGCTCAGAACAGTGTTGTAATCGCTGAATGTAGATTGTGGAGCAACCAGATGTGCTCACATTTTTTGCGGGATGTCACACATGCATTGCAAGTGTTGGGAGCCCGTGAAGAACAGAATGCTTTAGAATACTTTCGCGTACTGATAAGAGGTATATTTGTCCACTGTGATCATACCGAAGCATATTTACAGTACACATAATAAAAACACCTTGACAGCGAAGAAGACAAGGTAACGAATGTAAGAAAGTAACGTAAGTTATGAAGAACGTCCTGGGTGGATGAGAGTGCTCGTGTCATGAACTGCTTTAGGGTGTTGTAGGAGCCACTTTCCTTAATGTTACTTTTGATGGCAGGTTCTTGTCAGATTTTCTTGGTAGGCTATTCTCACGTTACATGCTCACTCGCTGCAATCCTGGCAGTTAAACCTGGGTGTTCCTGGCAAGGTAACACCAAAAGCGGTCTCCAGTTTGCGGCCTGTCTTTCTGCTCATTTATTCACGTATTTGGGAGTGTTTCTGCTGTGCATGTGCCTTCACCGACTCCCGTCTTTACTTAAGCGGTGTGACGTTAATGGCTTCAGGTGATATATACGCAGTTATTTCTTCGACCACTTTGGGCAGGTGCACAAACGGCTCACTCTGTGAGCTTCCTTGAAATGTGGGCGACATTGCTGCTTGCTGTTATTCAGCCACCTTTGCTGTGAAGTACTTGAAGCAGCTTCTGCACAGCTAGTCCATTCCTGATACGAATGATGCGAAACTTTGCGCAAGGTGTCTTCCGAGAGTTAATCCCACTAGGGCCTTCCCATGGTCGCAGCATGTCGAACCGAAGAACATATTAGACAGCGGCGCCAGTCGGGCTGTTTCGGCAAGGTTCACAAAAGGCACCATGAACTAGCCTTGAATGTGTGCGTAAGACACTACACAACGACACTTTCCTCTGTATGAGTTCCGCCGTCCGAGGTCATGGAGCCGTAGGAAAGGAAATGTTTTAAAGAATGCTGGAAGTCACTGCGTCTCTCCTGACTTAATGTGTACAGTAAATATGCTTGTTTATAATCACTCTGAACAGATATACCTCTTACAAAGAGGTAAAAGCATTCTGTTCTTCACGGGCTCCCAGCACTTGCAATAGATGTGTGACATCTCACAAAAAACTGCTAGCACATCTGGTTGCTCCACAATCTACATTCAGCGATTACAACAATGTTATGACCATAAACGCTCAGAACGTCTTCAAACTGTAGCAATTACTTTCATGTGAAGACAGAAGTTGAAAGTCCCTTTGGAAAATTCGATTTTGCAACACGCGGGACACGGTGCCACCGCTTGAATGCGCTCCGCGTATAGGGGTAGCAAAAAATTCGCAGTGCGCCTACCGATCAAGTCCGAATTTTGGTTTTTCTTTTGTGCATAGTACAAGGGACTACCTACGACATATAAAAATTTCGAGGCAAGTTTTTGGTGGGGTTTTTTAGATAAAGGCTTCCGAAATTCGTCATTCTTCGGTGGTATCGCTAGAGGCATCGCTTACGTTCCTGACAGAGTAGAGAAACAAATTATACATCATTCGATAGCCCCATGAATGACAAATTAAACAGCATAAAGCTCAATCTTATCCGTTTCGTACATCGTCCGCAATGTTTCAGTGAATATGATGCTTTTCGGCACTTTGAGTCAACTTTGATATTTTTTCGGAGACAAACAAAAACGGACACATCACTGCCAAAGCAGGATCCTGTTGTGCCCTAAGTGGTCTAAAGCCAGATCAAGAAATTACTACAATGCGACAAGAAATAGCTTTGTAGGGAGCGCTCAAACATGCGCGCGACGACATCGTCTTTTGAGATGCAGTTTTTTCCTCCTCTCCTATTTCCTGAACCACGCAGCGCAGAGAATTCCGAAAGCGTTTATTTCTCTAACTCACCGATGGCTTCAACATATATTTTTTTCCCCTTCATTCGAGATATCAAGTGTACCGGATTGTTCGATTTGAGATGGAACTAGCCAGCAACAAACGAAACAGCGAAAAAGAAAAAAAAAAGAGATAGCTTGAGTTATCTTATCCGGCTTCTTGTTTTATATTGGATAGTTATGTTGGTAAAGTGCAGACGCGCAAAATTGGTGTTAATTTTTAATTATTTTCAAGTTCAAGATCTTACCTTGCCTGCATACAGAGCTTTCCCACAGAATATTTGTCAAACACATAATTTTCTTGCAGGGGTAACTCTCAAGAGCGGCGTGTTGAGTTACGATAGTGTGCCAAATCACTCAACAAAATGAAGAGGTTTCAATAAGTCAGCGAGGTCTCTCATCGTCCCAGCCACCTGAAACTTTGGAAAACGACGGTCTCCTTCAAACACTGAACCCAACCAGCACGGCAGAAAGTGAAGCACGGATACGACAGCCTTCTACGGCAGTAACATCCTTAACCAGCATTGTGGTCGGGGTGTACATTTACAAGCTTTTTTTTAGACGATTTCCGGGTTATATGAGGACTTCATCGATTATACCATGCAAAATGGCGGCCCTGCATTGTTTTAGAAGAAAACGGCCCGTGATATTGCTGTGTGGTAAATACTGCTGGCTTTGTTGCCTGAAGTTCGGTTTCTTGACATAAATAAATATATTTTTCGTACCTTTTGTTGACACCTAGTTGACTGGAGACTTTTTCAAATTGCATTGCCTGCAGTTTCTGCAAAACAAGCAATCGAAACTTTGCAAAATGAGACGTGACATATCGATGTCGACCTCATGCTTCTGGTGAAATAATGGTTTGAGTGTATCTTGACCCTAGCTGCACGCTTTTAAAATGCGCATCTGTATTCGCCTCTGAATTTGTAAATGCATAGTTTTACTTGTTGCACTTACCCTTCTGTTATAATGACAGAGACAACATGGCCTTGAGCCGACGAGTTCATACAGATGGGAGAACACACGGCGGACGCCTATATTATTGAATCCTTCGGGTGTGTTCTCTAAGTCATGTTGCCTCTGTCATGTGGCACAAAACAACGGGCGTACGACGCGGCACGTTGGACTGCTTGCTGTCTTTCTTACTGCTTACCCTAGGAAGCACAATGTAACGGGTATGGCACGCGCTACACCGTATCCATGTGTGCACCGTGTACACGTGCACCGCGCGTTACAGTATACACCTCAGTGTAGGTGTTCTAGGCGGCAAAATTTTGGAGAAAAGTCAGATATCGAATAATGTACGACCAGCACGCCTCGTTATCAGGAGGAATGCTCAATTACAGCAAGACAAAGCTAACGTGTATTGGTTGCAGAGTTTCCCACTGGCCTTCAACGTTGCTTTACAGCACAACTGTCAGGATCCTTGCTGTTTTACTTGATAAAAACTGTTCCACACAGGACAACTGAACCGCAGCACTGCAGGAACTCTGTTCCAAGTGTGAAGCAGCAGATCCGCTGAAAGCGCACATATCTTGTATGTAGTCTGTTCTGCTGACCTGAGTGTGGGACCTGAGCCATGTTCTAATTGTACCGCACCACATTGTAGTGCGGGTTCACACCACTATCACTTCCTTGTTTTGGTGAAAACGTCCGAGGCCTGTAGCACGTGGCCTTCTCTTCCTTCCTATGTCTCAGGGTGGAGTAGCATTGCCCGATGTCTACCTCATGAATAGAGGCACCGCATTGAAGACTACATCACGTATACTCAACGGCTGCTCACGTACTGGATGGGTCCACTGGTGGCGGATCTTACACTACGTGCCTATAATCCGCTGGCTCCTGCATTCTATGCCCATTATACTCTCGAGAGGAGACTCCCTCCCCAGGCATTTGTCCGATTCCTTGTCTACCCTACAGTGGCAACACGACATTCCAACTAGGTGCTCTTTGGGAAGTGTAGACCCAACGTTGTCATACCGGCTGCCTGCAAAGCTTCCTCGTCCTCTGAAGTTGCTCATCCACAGGCTACGTCCGAATGTGGCCTTCACTCTGTTCTATCGCTACTAGCTAGGCTGTGAGGCTATCCCTATGTGCAACGAGTGTGGTGTACTTGCCAACGTAGAACACATACTCCTCCGCTGCCGGACCTATATCAACGAAAGGCGTACACTGCAGTCACAGCTTGTCACCCTTGGCTGCCGCCCCTTCAACTTGTCGACCATCCTCTGTACTTGGGACACCGCGGCCCACTCCAGGGCGGCCTTACGTCATGTAGTTGGCTTTTTGAGGCGACACGCCTAAGGGACTTATTATGACCCCAGCAGCGCTCTCGGACATTCCCACCATCACGATCACGTTCAGCATCGCCATCGCCGCTCCGATAATTCCAGTCATCTCTCATCGTCATCACTCATCATTGTCAACACTCATATTAGACCCCCTAGCTATGGGGTAGCGTTCCACTCCTAGAGTGGAAAACCTACCCACTTCATCATCAGAATATATCTGTTGTTGTTGTCCCCACTACGGGCCATGGTCGGACCCCTCATATCTGAAGGCCAACGAGCTGTTGCTGAATTCCTCTCCATTACTGAGCTAATGGACGAACTCAAATAGGACACCTCTCCATCATCATCAGTTTCTTATCCCTTCCACAAGCGCCATGGGGCAGTGTACTGCCATAACGGCGGAGATTGACCCACCACATCATCATCCCATTTATGTGTGTGTCCCCACTACGGTTCTATGCTGCTATTCATGCGTATCATCGAAAACTGTCCCAAATTCTTCCCTTGTGACGTCGTCTCCTAGCGCACTTGCTAAAGCAGACCCATAAATGATCTGGATAACCTGATATTGGAATAGGTACCACACTACGTGCATACAGTAAAACCTTTCATGTCGGACACTTCTGTGTCTAGGACAATCCCCGAAGTCGGACGAAAAGTTGTTGCACCAGCGCGCTTCCATTGAAAATAAGTGTGGAGAAGATTGCCTATGTCGGAAGGAGGACAGCGTTTTCTTGCTAAGCCGGACAAAGGGCTGCATCTCAAACTTCATCTGAATTTCCACTCGGAAGGCCCGTTCACCTGTGAACAATATTGTCCGGCTTCCAAAGGAGAACCTGTTTCACATTGTCAGCCCCCACTTCTGTCCTCGCGCGCTTACAAACGCAATACCGATTGCCTGTCAGATGTGCGTTCCCATCAGTGTTGTACGTATCGCCGTTACTGTAATCGATACTTTTTCGGTATCGGAGTCCGTATCGCGATACTTTTTTAAATCGGTATCGGAAAAGTATTTCCGTTACAAATTTATGGTAACGCGATCTCCGTATCGTTACCGATACCGATAGTTCTTAGTGCCCTACCCTTTCTCCACTGGCGGTATTTCTCACTCTTATTCATTGGCAATGGTCCGCCTAGCCCTCGACAAGAATCTACGTGCTCCGTAACCGGAATTGTGGAATTATACCAGACACATGTTCACTGTTTTTCTTAGAAACCGGAGGAAATAACCACGCTGTGTTCAACAAAAGAGTTTAGGTCAACGAAGAGAGGTCAAGTCATTGACACTGCCCCCTGGATTCCACTGCTAAGCTGCCGTGTTGCAATGTCACTCTCACACATACTGTGGTATTGTTAACTTCGGATAGGGTTCCTTGGTCATTGGACTCCAGGGTATGTGTGGGCCTGACATTAACGTAATTGTCACACTGGCTTCCGTCAACTGCTGAGAGACCACGGCCTGAAAGGATGACAGAAGACAACTTCCAGAACCAGAATGTGTCCGCGCTACATATGGAATATGCTGTCTTTTTACAGCAAAACTGTTCACGTAAGCGATGTTTCTATGTTGCATCATCTTCGTATTTCAAACAAAGGTATCGCAGAAAGTATCGCGGTACCTTTTTGGTAGCGGTAGCGGTACTCCGTTAGTATAAAAAAAGAAGTATCGATATCGGTATTTCGATACTTCTTCCTCAAGTAACGAGTATCGGTTTCGCGATACCATATTTCGGTAACGGGTACAACACTGGTTCCCATGAATGTGGGCTCCCAAGAAGAAACATTCCCGTTTCCGGCCCAATGTTGCAAGAACAGAATATTTTCGACTGATACTGCTTCGCACTCTGAGAATCTCTAGGATAAACTCTCAAATACTAACATGGCGTCCTTTGTATATCACTTTCCTCGCACACCTAACCTTCGATTCTCGAACTCGGACATCCCTCAAAGCAGAACTCGAATGTCCGACATATGGAGGTTTTACTGTATACTTGTCGTGCATCTTATCTGATGCAATGTATGCTGGGCAACACGTCTCAACTTTGACATCATGTAGCAGCATTTTGGATAAATAGAAGGATTTATTCAACTGTGTAACAAACAACGCGACTCACACTCCAGGATATATCACACGTAATTTTCGTCATGCACCTCAGCACTAATTTATTAAGTAAGCTGAACCAGCCGGGACTGATTTTCATATTTATTGTCCAATTCAGTTCGAATATGTTATTTTTATCAGGGATCCAGGACAATTCACACTTATTAATGCCTTTGAAGCCATCCAAAACTCTCAGCTTTCAGAGTTGATAGCATTACCTTTTGTAAAGATCAACGCACAGCAAATGTAACATCTATGAAAAGAAATCGCCCATCTTGCAGTACGCCGAGAAATGTCCTGTCTGCGCCACAAAATATAACGATTCATTAGGAGACACTGCTAGTCGTCAAAATGGTCCAAGTCCTACTTGATTGGAACTATCTCCACAGTCATTCAATATCCATTTCATAATTTATATTATTCAAACGTGTCATTGACGGTTATTCCACAGTGTTGTTTCTTTCCAGTAGCAATATATTTCCGTACCCACTGTAACAGATCAACCCCTCATTTATTCCCCGAAAGCAAGGGTTGCAGTGTACCGCCGCAACCTCAACATTATCCAACGATATAGGCTATGTCTGCGTATGCGCGTAGGTACAGGCAAGCTAGTGTAGCGAAAAAGCCTGAACGTGGCGTACCGAGAGGGACCTCCCCTTCCCCCCTTGGAGATCCAAGGTCACTGGTGAAAATCGCGCGCTGTGTTCATGATTTACACTCGGATGTCACGTTAATATGAACCTCTGAACAGCCGCACCAGCGCCGGGAGAAGAGGAACTACCTCCTCTCCCCTTGGGAACACAGAGCCAACTTAACGATGTTTACCCTTAGGGTACATAAACATTTCCCGGAAAAGCACGGTATTCCAACTAATTTGCGTTTCGAGTTCTCTTCATGAATTCATTTTGAAGAAGGACGTCGTTTCCAGCCCGCATGATAAACCTAGAAAGAAAAATGAATTTTCTCCAATGAGCATCACTTTGGAAGTTTATTGCGAAAATCAACGTAGCATGAATGTGACAAACTTTGGGAGGGGTGTAATTGATACATGCACTTAGAAAATGCCTTTCGATTTTCTGCATCTTCATTTCATAAGGGAAAGGTGTCTCCCATTTTGAAATTCAAAGTAGTTTCTAAACATATTGTCTCGCATTAGTGACACAACTGGGTTTCCACAAGTTGGAACACCGAGTTTCAGAACATGCGATCAAACGGGGAATCCTTACGGCGGCACGCAGAAAGCGTCGTTGGTGACGTAACTGGAACTGCGGTGTCATGTTATTGCAAGTACTGTCGGTCGTTTTCGTGCAGCACAGTGTAGCGTATGTGCCAGTGTGGCTAGAAACGAGCGAATGCACGTTGTATTCGAGGGACCAGAGTAAACCCACGTACGCGCGCGCGGCAAAAGCGAGCGCTCTTCATGCCTCCCGCGTTCCCCTTTTCCCGGCATGCCAAGGGATATCTATACTGGTAGCGAAAACAAGCGAAAATACTAAATGAGCCCCATCGGCAAAGCTCCCATAATGAGGAGCGAGCGATCCTAGGTGTTGGTAGTATTGAGGTACAATCGTAAACAGAAAAACTTTACTACATGGGCCTTTGTTGTGTGTGTACTAATAGGTTATTCATAATTTCAATCTTGAAAACAACTTTCTGCTCGTGCACACATACGAAATCATCTACCACCAGAGCGCATTTCCGTGTCCTGCTCCCTCTGCGCATGTGTCACAGTGGGCGTGTTTATCCGTGCCGTGTGCCCGTACATTGTAATACGGAGTTCGTATACACTTTTTGAATTAAACAGGAAGAGACATTCACATCTCAGATCTGTAGATCAAGAGTTACACGTGTGTACACATGAATACAATGCCGGCCACGATAGCGTGAGTGTTAGGAGGAATTACCTGTGCACTAACGATGTCATGTTTTGTTGCAATGTACCCTTCATTGCCACTCATCGAATAAATGCAATCACTTGCTCTAGGTGAGAAATGGACCTTAAGTGAACCATCCTAATTTCTGTGTGGTCATCACGGTGGCCTTCTGTTTGGAGTTGTCAAAATCTGTGATAACACTATGTATTTCGAATTGATATGTTTAATTAAACCTGATACGATTTATCTTTCCATGGTCTCGTCTGGTGTTGTTGCCTGGGTGAGGAAAAGGGAATACAATGCAAACCAAGTGCGCGAATGTGAACGTGCCGTGGCTAATTATGCACTACTCGTATTATTCATACTGCTGACGTCATCTCTGACGTCATTCATTTACAATCGCAGTAGCCCACGCAACGGATGGATGGCGCTGACCGTCTCTATCATGGCGTCATTCTGAAGACACGGGGGCCTATGGGAGTTGCGCTACCTGTTTCGATATAGAGCTTGCGCCAAAAGTCCACGGAATACGCGAGCGCGTTTTTCTCCGCGCCGCGCCACCCTAGCGGCGGCCCGAAGTTGGCGGGAGCGGACAGGTCCATTCATTTTGAGGGGGCGCAGGGTATAACACAGGCAGCGACCCACCGTGGCGTTTGCAGCAATTACCCCACAAGGGCATGCCCGTGGAGCGTTTCATCAGGCAAATTCCTATCGCAGTTCGCAGCTGGAAGATAACAGGAATGACACAGAGCGACAACAGTTGGCTTCTGCAGTTTCTTTTCTCTTTTTCGTTCTCGCCTTCCTTTTATTTTGTCTCGGGATGACGGTCGCTGGCAAATAAAACGATAGAGATAAGATAGAGCCAAATGCTACTTCATTAATATTTTATTTAGTATCGCATGAAGCCCCCGTTCGCGGAGATCACAGCGGACATGCGGTATGGCAGCGATTCATAGAGCCGGCCCACGAGGTGTACTACTTCTTCCTTGATGGTCATTTATTCCATGTTTATAGCCTCCTATAAGGCGTCCTTGGACCGAATTGGCACCCGCTTTTGCTCATTCGGAATTTCGTCATGCCTCATATATTTTAAATCACGTTCAGATCCGGGCTGCACGCGGGCCACTCAAGCTGCATGATACCAAGATCGTCTAGTCTGCGCTAGACTGTGGACGACATCTGAACCGGGCTTCTGTCTTGCTGCAGAATAAAGCAACCGTCAGGGAAAGGACCGTCAAGGACGTATGAGAGCAGATGATCTTCGATGGCTCTAACGTATGCTGCTCCGTTGAAGCGGCCGTCTAGGAGGACAAGAGGCCCCAAGCCCTGGTGCGAAAGGGCGCCCCACACGCTCACGGACTGCTGTCCACCGGAGACCACGCTGTGAACGTACTGGGGTGAGGTAGATATCCGAAAAGGAAAAAAAAATGAATAGGGCCGTCTCGAAGCAGGCGCCGACTCTCAAGGTATTACCTGCAGTTAGGAGCACGCCAAACCCGCTTCCTCTGGGACCACATCGTACTAAATGTTGCCTCATCAGTAAACAGGAAGTGGCTCCACTGCGCGGGGTCACAGTCCGCGTAGCGTAAGGCAAAGTCCAGTCTTGCCTCTCGGTGTTCCGGCTTCAGCGCGGGCTTCTGAACCGCGTCTCCGGAACGGAGCCCCTCGAGGCACGCGTGTGTTGGGAGGACGATGCAGTTCTTTCCCTTGACCGTGAGCTTCCGATGCGTCATGAAGTGATCCTTGGCAGTGGCAGTTTTATATTGCAAGAGTCAGACGTGATTATACTGATATTGCCCAAGGTCGTTAATGTCAGAAAATTGCAAAAGAGATCAAGGGCCAGCTTAAAAGCCACCAGGGTGTAAGGCCTACCTGTGACATCGCCGTAACGAACGGTACAGAGGCTGAAATCCAGGGTGAACGAGAAACGGGACAGAATTATAGGGTATTCGGCAGACTCCGGTGCAGCCGTAAATGGGGGAACTGAGCAAGAAGCAGGTACAGAAACCTGGCCATGGGCCACTGGAACAGCGCAGCTCGCGGAGAGCGTGACCGCCATGCTGATGCTGATCCTCTCCAGCGACTTCCAAGGGCGCGTCATCTGAAGGGACAAACCAGCCACTCTCTCTCACTCATCCTCCTTTCACTCTTACATTTTTGCTCACTCATACACACATTCATACGACGGGATCGACGCAAGCGGTAACCGTTGAACATGAGAGAACTGATGTTCTGAGGCGGGAACAACAGAGAATGTACTCTCCCACATATATTTCGAAATAAAGTGCCGCCAAGGACTATATCTCCTGTGTTTAGAATATTACCAATATTATGTCCTTAGAATCCAGGTGTTTCCCGCTCCATCCACCTAAAACATTGTTTCTCTATGTGAAGTCCTATGGCTTCGTATTTCTTTCATTATAAAATGTCCTCTAGCATATATCTTTTCAAATAAAGTGCCACCACAGACTATATGCCGTGTGTTTCGAATATTACCGAACTTATGTCTTTAGAATCAAGGTTTTTCCCGCTGCGTCCAGCTAAAATGTTGTTTCTCTATGTGAAGTCCTAGGGCTTAGTATTCTTTCATCATAAAATGTTCTCTAGCACATATCTTTTGAAATAAAGTGCCTCCACGGACTATATCTCCTGTGTTTAGAATATTACCAAATTTATGTAATTGGAATCCGAATGTCTCCCACTGTATTCACGTAAAATAATGTTTTTTCTATGTGAAGTCCTATGGCTTGGTATGTCTTTCATGACAAAATGTCCTCTAGCATATATCTTTTGAAATAAAGTGCCGCCACGGACTATATCTCGTGTGTTTAGAATATTACCAAATTTATGTCATTGGAATCCAAATGTCTCCCACTGTATTCACGTAAAATAATGTTTTTTCTATGTGAAGTCCTAGGGCTTGGTATTTCTTTCATCATAAAATGTTCTCTAGCACATATCTTTTGAAATAAAGTGCCGCCACGGATTATATCTCGTGTGTTTCGAATATTACCTAATTTCTGTCATTGGAATCCAGGTGTCTCCCACTGTATTCACCTAAAATATTGTTTCTTTATGTGAAGTCCTAGGGCTTTGTATTTCTTTCATGATAAGATGTTTTCTCGGACTTATCTTTTGAAATAAAGTGCCGCAGGGACTATATCTCCTGTGTTTAGAATATTACCAATATTATGTCCTCAGAATCCAGGTGTTTCCCGCTCCATCCACCTAAAACATTGTTTCTCTATGTGAAGTCCTATGGCTTCGTATTTCTTTCATTATAAAATGTCCTCTAGCATATATCTTTTCAAATAAAGTGCCACCACAGACTATATGTCGTGTGTTTCGAATATTACCGAACTTATGTCTTTAGAATCAAGGTTTTTCCCGCTGCGTCCAGCTAAAATGTTGTTTCTCTATGTGAAGTCCTAGGGCTTAGTATTCTTTCATCATAAAATGTTCTCTAGCACATATCTTTTGAAATAAAGTGCCTCCACGGACTATATCTCCTGTGTTTAGAATATTACCAAATTTATGTAATTGGAATCCGAATGTCTCCCACTGTATTCACGTAAAATAATGTTTTTTCTATGTGAAGTCCTATGGCTTGGTATTTCTTTCATGACAAAATGTCCTCTAGTATATATCTTTTGAAATAAAGTGCCGCCACGGACTATATCTCGTGTGTTTAGAATATTACCAAATTTATGTCATTGGAATCCAAATGTCTCCCACTGTATTCACGTAAAATAATGTTTTTTCTATGTGAAGTCCTAGGGCTTGGTATTTCTTTCATCATAAAATGTTCTCTAGCACATATCTTTTGAAATAAAGTGCCGCCACGGATTATATCTCGTGTGTTTCGAATATTACCTAATTTCTGTCATTGGAATCCAGGTGTCTCCCACTGTATTCACCTAAAATATTGTTTCTTTATGTGAAGTCCTAGGGCTTTGTATTTCTTTCATGATAAGATGTTTTCTCGGACTTATCTTTTGAAATAAAGTGCCGCAGGGACTATATCTCCTGTGTTTAGAATATTACCAATATTATGTCCTTAGAATCCAGGTGTTTCCCGCTCCATCCACCTAAAACATTGTTTCTCTATGTGAAGTCCTATGGCTTCGTATTTCTTTCATTATAAAATGTCCTCTAGCATATATCTTTTCAAATAAAGTGCCACCACAGACTATATGTCGTGTGTTTCGAATATTACCGAACTTATGTCTTTAGAATCAAGGTTTTTCCCGCTGCGTCCAACTAAAATGTTGTTTCTCTATGTGAAGTCCTAGGGCTTGTATTTCTTTCATCATAAAATGTACTCTAGCACATATCTTTCGAAATAAAGTGCCGCCAAGGACTATATCTCCTGTGTTTAGAATATTACCAATATTATGTCTTTAGAATCCAGGTGTTTCCCGCTCCATCCACCTAAAACATTGTTTCTCTATGTGAACTCCTATGGCTTCGTATTTCTTTCATTATAAAATGTCCTCTAGCATATATCTTTTCAAATAAAGTGCCACCACAGACTATATCTCGTGTGTTTCGAATATTACCGAATTTATGTCCTTAGAATCAAGGTTTTTCCCGCTGCATCCAACTAAAATGTTGTTTCTCTATGTGAAGTCCTAGGGCTTGGTATTTCTTTCATCATAAAATGTTCTCTAGCACATATCTTTTGAAATAAAGTGCCTCCACGGACTATATCTCCTGTGTTTAGAATATTACCAAATTTATGTCATTGGAATCCGAATGTCTCCCACTGTATTCACGTAAAATAATGTTTTTTTTTCTATGTGAAGTCCTAGGGCTTGGTATTTCTTTCATCATAAAATGTACTCTAGCACATATCTTTCGAAATAAAGTGCCGCCACGGACTATATCTCCTGTGTTTAGAATATTACCAAATTTATGTCATTGGAATCCGAATGTCTCCCACTGTATTCACGTAAAATAATGTTTTTTTTTCTATGTGAAGTCCTAGGGCTTGGTATTTCTTTCATCATAAAATGTACTCTAGCACATATCTTTCGAAATAAAGTGCCGCCACGGACTATATCTCCTGTGTTTAGAATATTACCAAATTTATGTCATTGGAATCCAAATGTCTCCCACTGTATTCACGTAAAATAATGTTTTTTTCTATGTGAAGTCCTATGGCTTGGTATTTCTTTCATCATAAAATGTACTGTAGCACATATATTTCGAAATAAAGTGCCGCCACGGACTATATCTCCTGTGTTTAGTATATTACCAAATTTATGTCATTGGAATCCAAATGTCTCCCACTGTATTCACGTAAAATAATGTTTTTTCTATGTGAAGTCCTAGGGCTTGGTATTTCTTTCATCATAAAATGTTCTCTAGCACATATCTTTTGAAATAAAGTGCCGCCACGGATTATATCTCGCGTGTTTCGAATATTACCTAATTTCTGTCATTGGAATCCAGGTGTCTCCCACTGTATTCACCTAAAATATTGTTTCTTTATGTGAAGTCCTAGGGCTTTGTATTTCTTTCATGATAAGATGTTTTCTCGGACTTATCTTTTGAAATAAAGTGCCGCCACGAACTATATCTCGTGTGTTGCGAATATTACTGAAGTTATCTCTTTAGAATCCAGGTGTTTCACGCTGCATACACCTAAAATATTGTTTCTCTATGTGAAGTCCTATGGCTTGGTATTTTTTTCATTGTAAAATGTCCTCTAGCAGATATCGTTTCAAATAAAGTGCCGCCACAGACTATATCTCGTGTGTTTCGAATATTACCGAATTTATGTGTTTGGAATCCAGATGTTTCCCGCTGCATCCACCTAAAATATTGTTTCTCTATGTGAAGTCCTATGGCTTGGTATTTCTTTCATCATAAAATGTTCTCTAGCACATATCTTTTGAAATAAAGTGCCTCCACGGACTATATCTCCTGTGTTTAGAATATTACAAAATTTATATAATTAGAATCCGAATGTCTCCCACTGTATTCACGTAAAATAATGTTTTTTCTATGTGAAGTCCTAGGGCTTGGTATTTCTTTCATCATAAAATGTCCTCTAGCACATATCTTTTCAAATAAAGTGCCGCCACAGACTATATCTCGTGTGTTTCGAATATTACCGAATTTATGCCTTTAGAATCCAGGTGTTTCCCGCTGCATCCACCTAAAACATTGTTTCTCTATGTGAAGTCCTATGGCTTGGTATTTCTTTCATCATAAAATGTTCTCTAGCACATATCTTTTGAAATAAAGTGCCTCCACGGACTATATCTCCTGTGTTTAGAATATTACAAAATTTATGTAATTGGAATCCGAATGTCTCCCACTGTATTCACGTAAAATAATGTTTTTTCTATGTGAAGTCCTAGGGCTTGGTATTTCTTTCATCATAAAATGTCCTCTAGCACATATCTTTTCAAATAAAGTGCCACCACAGACCATATCTCATGTGTTTCGAATATTACCGAATTCATGTCATTGGAATCCGAATGTATCCCACTGTATTCACGTAAAATAATGTATTTTCTATGTGAAGTCCTAGGGCTTGTATTTCTTTCATCATAAAATGTACTCTAGCACATATCTTTCGAAATAAAGTGCCGCCAAGGACTATATCTCTTGTGTTTAGAATATTACCAATATTATGTCTTTAGAATTCAGGTGTTTCCCGCTCCATCCACCTAAAACATTGTTTCTCTATGTGAAGTCCTATGGCTTCGTATTTCTTTCATTATAAAATGTCCTCTAGCATATATCTTTTCAAATAAAGTGCCACCACAGACTATATCTCGTGTGTTTCGAATATTACCGAATTTATGTCTTTAGAATCAAGGTCTTTCCCGCTGCATCCAACTAAAATGTTGTTTCTCTATGTGAAGTCCTAGGGCTTAGCATTCTTTCATCATAAAATGTTCTCTAGCACATATCTTTTGAAATAAAGTGCCTCCACGGACTATATCTCCTGTGTTTAGAATATTACCAAATTTATGTCATTGGAATCCGAATGTCTCCCACTGTATTCACGTAAAATAATGTGTTTTCTATATGAAGTCCTAGGGCTTGGTATTTCTTTCATCATAAAATGTACTCTAGCACATATCTTTCGAAATAAAGTGCCGCCACGGACTATATCTCCTGTGTTTAGAATATTACCAAATTTATGTCATTGGAATCCAAATGTCTCCCACTGTATTCACGTAAAATAATGTGTTTTCTATGTGAAGTCCTATGGCTTGGTATTTCTTTCATGACAAAATGTCCTCTAGCATATATCTTTTGAAATAAAGTGCCGCCACGGACTATATCTCGTGTGTTTAGAATATTACCAAATTTATGTCATTGGAATCCGAATGTCTCCCACTGTATTCACGTAAAATAATGTGTTTTCTATGTGAAGTCCTAGGGCTTGGTATTTCTTTCATGACAAAATGTCCTCTAGCACATATCTTTCGAAATAAAGTGCCGCCACGGACTATATCTCGTGTGTTTCGAATATTACCTAATTTCTGTCATTAGAATCCAGGTGTCTCCCACTGTATTCACCTAAAATATTGTTTCTTTATGTGAAGTCCTAGGGCTTTGTATTTCTTTCATGATAAGATGTTTTCTCGGACTTATCTTTTGAAATAAAGTGCCGCCACGAACTATATCTCGTGTGTTTCGAATATTACCGAAGTTATGTCATTGGAATCCGAATGTTTCCCGCTGCATCCACCTAAAATATTGTTTCTCTATGTGAAGTCCTATGGCTTGGTATTTCTTTCATCATAAAATGTCCTCTAGCACATATCTTTTCAAATAAAGTGCCGCCACAGTACAGACTATATCTCGTGTGTTTCGAACATTACCGAATTTATGTCTTTAGAATCCAGGTGTTTCCCGCTGCATCCACCTAAAATATTGTTTCTCTATGTGAAGTCCTATGGCTTGGTATTTCTTTCATCATAAAATGTCCTCTAGCACATATCTTTTCAAATAAAGCGCCGCCACCGACTATATCTCGTGTGTTTCAAATATTACCGAATTTATGTCTTTAGAATCCAGGTCTTTCCCGCTGCATCGACCTAAAATATTGTTTCTCTATGTGAAGTCCTATGGCTTGGTATTTTTTTCATCATAAAATGTCCTCTAGCACATATCTTTTCAAATAAAGTGCCACCGCAGACCATATCTCATGTGTTTCGAACATTACCGAATTTATGTCTTTAGAATCCAGGTGTTTCCCGCTGCATCCAACTAAAATGTTGTTTCTCTATGTGAAGTCCTATGGCTTGGTATTTCTTTCATCATAAAATGTACTCTAGCACATATCTTTCGAAATAAAGTGCCGCCATGGACTATATCTCCTGTATTTAGAATATTACCAAATTTATGTCATTGGAATCCAAATGTCTCCCACTGTATTCACGTAAAATAATGTGTTTTGTATGTGAAGTCCTATGGCTTGGTATTTCTTTCATGACAAAATGTCCTCTAGCATATATCTTTTGAAATAAGGTGCCGCCACGGACTATATCTCGTGTGTTTAGAATATTACCAAATTTATGTCATTGGAATCCAAATGTCTCCCACTGTATTCACGTAAAATAATGTTTTTTCTATGTGAAGTCCTAGGGCTTGGTATTTCTTTCATCATAAAATGTTCTCTAGCACATATCTTTTGAAATAAAGTGCCGCCACGGATTATATCTCGTGTGTTTCGAATACTACCTAATTTCTGTCATTGGAATCCAGGTGTCTCCCACTGTATTCACCTAAAATATTGTTTCTTTATGTGAAGTCCTAGGGCTTTGTATTTCTTTCATGATAAGATGTTTTCTCGGACTTATCTTTTGAAATAAAGTGCCGCCACGAACTATATCTCATGTGTTTCGAATATTACCGAAGTTATGTCTTTACAATCCACATGTTTCCCGCTGCATCCACCTAAAATATTGTTTCTCTATGTGAAGTCCTATGGCTTGGTATTTCTTTCATCATAAAATGTCCTCTAGCACATATCTTTTCAAATAAAGTGCCGCCACAGTACAGACTATATCTCGTGTGTTTCGAACATTACCGAATTTATGTCTTTAGAATCCAGGTGTTTCCCGCTGCATCCACCTAAAATATTGTTTCTCTATGTGAAGTCCTATGGCTTGGTATTTCTTTCATCATAAAATGTCCTCTAGCACATATCTTTTCAAATAAAGCGCCGCCACCGACTATATCTCGTGTGTTTCAAATATTACCGAATTTATGTCTTTAGAATCCAGGTCTTTCCCGCTGCATCCACCTAAAATATTGTTTCTCTATGTGAAGTCATATGGCTTGGTATTTTTTTCATCATAAAATGTCCTCTAGCACATATCTTTTCAAATAAAGTGCCACCGCAGACCATATCTCATGTGTTTCGAACATTACCGAATTTATGTCTTTAGAATCCAGGTGTTTCCCGCTGCATCCAACTAAAATGTTGTTTCTCTATGTGAAGTCCTATGGCTTGGTATTTCTTTCATCATAAAATGTCCTCTAGCACATATCTTTTCAAATAAAGTGCCATCACAGACCATATCTCACGTGTTTCGAATATTACCGAATTTATGTCTTTAGAATCCAGTTGTTTCCCGCTGCATCCACCTAAAATATTGTTTCTCTATGTGAAGTCCTATGGCTTGGTATTTCTTTCATCATAAAATGTCCTCTAGCACATATCTTTTCAAATAAAGTGCCGCCACAGGCTATATCTCGTGTGTTTCGAACATTACCGAATTTATGTCTTTAGAATCCAGGTGTTTCCCGCTGCATCCACCTAAAATATTGTTTCTCTATGTGAAGTCCTATGGCTTGGTATTTCTTTCATCATAAAATGTCCTCTAGCACATATCTTTTCAAATAAAGTGCCGCCACAGGCTACATCTCGTGTGTTTCGAATATTACCGAATTTATGTGTTTGGAATCCAGATGTTTCCCCCTGCATTCACCTAAAATATTGTTTCTCTATGTGAAGTCCTATGGCTTGGTATTTCTTTCATCATAAAATGTCCTCTAGCACATATCTTTTCAAATAAAGTGCCACCACAGACCATATCTCATGTGTTTCGAATATTACCGAATTTATGTCATTGGAATCCGAATGTATCCCACTGTATTCACGTAAAATAATGTATTTTCTATGTGAAGTCCTATGGATTGGCATTTCTTTCATCATAAAATGTACTCTAGCACATATCTTTCGAAATAAAGTGCCGCCAAGGACTATATCTCCTGTGTTTAGAATATTACCAATATTATGTCTTTAGAATCCAGGTGTTTCCGGCTGCATCCACCTAAAATATTGTTTCTCTATGTGAAGTCCTATGGCTTGGTATTTCTTTCATCATAAAATGTCCTCTAGCACATATCTTTTCAAATAAAGTGCCACCACAGACTATATCTCGTGTGTTTCGAATATTACCGAATTTATGTCTTTAGAATCAAGGTCTTTCCCGCTGCATCCAACTAAAATGTTGTTTCTCTACGTGAAGTCCTAGGGCTTAGTATTCTTTCATCATAAAATGTTCTCTAGCACATATCTTTTGAAATAAAGTGCCTCCACGGACTATATCTCCTGTGTTTAGAATATTACCAAATTTATGTAATTGGAATCCGAATGTCTCCCAGTGTATTCACGTAAAATAATGTTTTTTCTATGTGAAGTCCTATGGCTTGGTATTTCTTTCATGACAAAATGTCCTCTAGCATATATCTTTTGAAATAAAGTGCCGCCACGGACTATATCCCGTGTGTTTAGAATATTACCAAATTTATGTCATTGGAATCCAAATGTCTCCCACTGTATTCACGTAAAATAATGTTTTCTCTATGTGAAGTCCTATGGATTGGTATTTCTTTCACCATAAAATGTCCTCTAGCACATATCTTTTCAAATAAAGTGCCACCACAGACTATATCGCGTGCGTTTCGAATATTACCGAATTTATGTGTTTGGAATCCAGGTGTTTCCCGCTGCATCCACCTAAATTATTGTTTCTCTATGTGAAGTCCTATGGCTTGGTATTTCTTTCATCATAAAATGTCCTCTAGCACATATCTTTTCAAATAATGTGCCGCCACAGGCTATATCTCGTGTGTTTCGAATATTACCAAATTTATGTGTTTGGAATCCAGATGTTTCCCGTTGCATTCACCTCAAATATTGTTTCTCTATGTGAAGTCCTATGGCTTGGTATTTCTTTCATCATAAAATGTCCTCTAGCACATATCTTTTCAAATAAAGCGCCGCCACAGACTATATCTCGTGTGTTTAGAATATTACCGAATTTATGTCTTTAGAATCCAGGTGTTTCCCGCTGCATCCACCTAAAATATTGTTTCTCTATGTGAAGTCCTATGGCTTGGTATTTCTTTCATCATAAAATGCCCTCTAGCACATATCTTTTCAAATAAAGTGCCGCCACAGGCTATATCTCGGGTGTTTCGAATATTACCGAATTTATGTGTTTGGAATCCAGATGTTTCCCGTTGCGTTCACCTCAAATATTGTTTCTCTATGTGAAGTCCTATGGCTTGGTATTTCTTTCATCATAAAATGTCCTCTAGCACATATCTTTTCAAATAAAGCGCCGCCACAGACTATATCTCGTGTGTTTAGAATATTACCGAATTTATGTCTTTAGAATCCAGGTGTTTCCCGCTGCATCCACCTAAAATATTGTTTATCTATGTGAAGTCCTATGGCTTGGTATTTCTTTCATCATAAAATGTCCTCTAGCACATATCTTTTCAAATAAAGTGCCGCCACAGGCTATATCTCGTGTGTTTCGAATATTACCGAATTTATGTGTCTGGAATCCAGATGTTTCCCGTTGCATTCACCTCAAATATTGTTTCTCTATGTGAACTCCTATGGCTTCGTATTTCTTTCATCATAAAATGTCCTCTAGCACATATCTTTTCAAATAAAGTGCCGCCACAGGCTATATCTCGTGTGTTTCGAATATTACCGAATTTATGTGTTTGGAATCCAAATGTTTCCCGTTGCATTCACCTCAAATATTGTTTCTCTATGTGAAGTCCTATGGCTTGGTATTTCTTTCATCATAAAATGTCCTCTAGCACATATCTTTTCAAATAAAGCGCCGCCACAGACTATATCTCGTGTGTTTAGAATATTACCGAATTTATGTCTTTAGAATCCAGGTGTTTCCCGCTGCATCCACCTAAAATATTGTTTCTCTATGTGAAGTCCTATGGCTTGGTATTTCTTTCATCATAAAATGTCCTCTAGCACATATCTTTTCAAATAAAGCGCCGCCACAGACTATATCTCGTGTGTTTAGAATATTACCGAATTTATGTCTTTAGAATCCAGGTGTTTCCCGCTGCATCCACCTAAAATATTGTTTCTCTATGTGAAGTCCTATGGCTTGGTATTTCTTTCATCATAAAATGTCCTCTAGCACATATCTTTTCAAATAAAGTGCCGCCACAGGCTATATCTCGTGTGTTTCGAATATTACCGAATTTATGTGTTTGGAATCCAGATGTTTCCCGTTGCATTCACCTCAAATATTGTTTCTCTATGTGAAGTCCTATGGCTTGGTATTTCTTTCATCATAAAATGTCCTCTAGCACATATCTTTTCAAATAAAGCGCCGCCACAGACTATATCTCGTGTGTTTAGAATATTACCAAATTTATGTAATTGGAATCCGAATGTCTCCCACTGTATTCACGTAAAATAATGTTTTTTCTATGTGAAGTCCTATGGCTTGGTATTTCTTTCATGACAAAATGTCCTCTAGCATATATCTTTTGAAATAAAGTGCCGCCACGGACTATATCTCGTGTGTTTAGAATATTACCAAATTTATGTCATTGGAATCCAAATGTCTCCCACTGTATTCACGTAAAATAATGTTTTTTCTATGTGAAGTCCTAGGGCTTGGTATTTCTTTCATCATAAAATGTTCTCTAGCACATATCTTATGAAATAAAGTGCCGCCACGGATTATATCTCGTGTGTTTCGAATATTACCTAATTTCTGTCATTGGAATCCAGGTGTCTCCCACTGTATTCACCTAAAATATTGTTTCTTTATGTGAAGTCCTAGGGCTTTGTATTTCTTTCATGATAAGATGTTTTCTCAGACTTATCTTTTGAAATAAAGGGCCGCCACGAACTATATCTCGTGTGTTTCGAATATTACCGAAGTTATGTCTTTAGAATCCAGGTGTTTCCCGCTGCATACATCTAAAATATTGTTTCTCTATGTGAAGTCCTAGGGCTTAGTATTCTTTCATTATAAAATGTCCTCTAGCATATATCTTTTCAAATAAAGTGCCACCACAGACTATATCTCGTGTGTTTCGAATATTACCGAATTTATGTCTTTAGAATCAAGGTTTTTCCCGCTGCATCCAACTAAAATGTTGTTTCTCTATGTGAAGTCCTAGGGCTTAGTATTCTTTCATCATAAAATGTTCTCTAGCACATATCTTTTGAAATTAAGTGCCTCCACGGACTATATCTCCTGTGTTTAGAATATTACCAAATTTATGTCATTGGAATCCGAATGTCTCCCACTGTATTCACGTAAAGTAATGTTTTTTCTATGTGAAGTCCTAGGGCTTGGTATTTCTTTCATCATAAAATGTACTCTAGCACATACCTTTCGAAATAAAGTGCTGCCAAGGACTATATCTCCTGTGTTTAGAATATTACCAATATTATGTCTTTAGAATCCAGGTGTTTCCCGCTCCATCCACCTAAAACATTGCTTCTCTATGTGAAGTCCTATGGCTTCGTATTTCTTTCATTATAAAATGTCCTCTAGCATATATGTTTTCAAATAAAGTGCCACCACAGACTATATCTCGTGTGTTTCGAATATTACCGAATTTATGTCTTTAGAATCAAGGTTTTTCCCGCTGCATCCAACTAAAATGTTGTTTCTCTATGTGAAGTCCTAGGGCTTAGTATTCTTTCATCATAAAATGTTCTCTAGCACATATCTTTTGAAATTAAGTGTGTGGCGGCATTGCCAGCGCCATCACATCAAGGCGCGAATAATAAATAGCCTTGCCTCGCTCAGCCCGAGCTCTCGCTCTGACCTGGCAATTCCACCGCCATGTTGTTGTCTGGTCTCGTTAGTCTTCAGTAGCACTACAGTGGTGACCCGGACAATACCTTGGACAATACCTGACGGACCTGGACATGGCAGTCGTCAATTCCTCCGGCTTCTCGGAACTGCCCGCTCCGCCTCTGTCCCAGGTCAGCTTCGAAAGCTCCGCCCACGCCTTGTCTCAGCAGGTTCGTCACCTTACCCAGTTGGTCGCAAACCTTTTATGCCGACCAAGATCATCAACTTCCTGCCGCGCTGACCATCGCGCAGACTCCCCATCGGTTCCTGCGCGATCCTGCTCCCGAACCTCCAGCAGACTTTGTCACTACCACCACCGTTTCGGCGCCGATGCACGACGCTGCCTCCTACCTTGCTCGTGGTCGCGACAGCCGAAAACCTTTTCCACGACAAGAGCGCCCGAGTTCACCAGCAGCCGCCTTTTCCACATCATTGACCGTATCACCGGGATGCGTTTCCTCGTTGATACGGGCGCGGAAGTAAGCGTCATACCCGCCGACAAATTTTCACGCCGACCCCGACAGCAGTGCTTCAGCCTAAGAGCCGCCAACGCCTCTACCATACCCGTTTACGGCCAACGGTCTCTAACCCTCAACATCGGGCTCCGAAGAGATTTTAAGTGGCTTTTTCTTGTCGCCGACGTCACCCAAGCAATCCTCGGAGCAGACTTTCTCAACAGTTTCAAGCTGCTCGTTGACGTCAACGGCAGGCGCCTCATTGATCGCTCAACGTCCCTGTCAGTCTGCGGCCTTAACCTCCCTGCACCACCATCCCGCGTACTATCTTGCACTGCGCCGGACGTCCCCTTCGCCTCTATACTGAAGGATTTCCCTGCGTTGACTCAACCACCCGACTGGACGAAACCCGTACAACACGACGTTGTTCACCACGTCTCCACCCGTGGCCCACCAGTTCACTTCCGCCCGCGGCGCCTCGCACCCGAAAAGTTCCGCGTGGCAAAGGCAGAATTTGACCACACGCTTGAACTTGGTATCATCAGGCCACCATCCAGTACGTGGGCTTCGCCGCTGCACATGGTGCCAAAGAAGACCGGGGACTGGCGCCCGTGCGGCGACTATCGCGCATTGAACAAAGCAACCATCCCCGACCGCTATCCCATCCCGCACATCTTGGACTTCTCAGCTCATCTGGAAGGCGCCACCACGTTCTCGAAAATAGATCTCGTCCGCGCTTACCATCAGATTCCTATGGCAGAGGAGGATATACCAAAAACCGCCATTACGACCCCATTTGGCCTCTTTGAGTTCCTTCGAATGCCCTTTGGCTTGCGGAACGCTGCCCAGACTTTTCAGAGGTTCATCGACAACATCATTCGCGGATTACCATTTGTCTACGCGTACATGGATGACCTCCTCGTCGCAAGCCGCTCCCCAGCAGAGCACGAACATCATCTTCGGGCACTCTTTACCCGCTTACAACAGAGCGGCATCATTATCAACGCCGCTAAGAGCGAATTCGGAGTCGGAGAACTCGACTTCCTTGGCCACCATGTCAACAGCCAGGGCATCATGCCTTTACCATCCCGAGTCGCTGCCATTCAAGACTTCCCGCAGCCCGTTTCCGTGACCAAACTACGACAATTCTTGGGGCTGGTGAATTTTTATAGGCGCTTTGTGCCATCATGCGCAGCCAAACTGAGTCCCCTCGAGGCTCTGCTCTGCACCAAGCGCTCGAAACACTCTGTGCTGGTTTGGACCCCTGAAGCGGCAGCTGCCTTCCAGGCAATCAAACAGGCAATCGCTTCGTCGTCCCTTCTATTCCATCCTCAACACGACGCCCCAACGTCCATCATGGTCGATGCATCCAGCACAGCTGTCGGCGCCGTCCTCCAACAACGTATCTCTGGCGCTTGGCGCCCTCTAGCATTCTTTTCACGCAAGATGAAGCCCCAGGAGACTCGCTACAGTGCCTTCGGTCGCGAGCTCCTGGCCATATATCTCACCGTCAAGCACTTTCGCCATTTCTTGGAGGGCCGACAATTCACTGTATTCACGGATCATAAGCCCCTCGTCTACGCATTTTCTTCATGCAGCACAAGCTACACCCCTCGTGAGACCCGCCACCTCGCATTCATCTCGGAGTTCACCACAGACGTTCAGCACATCAGTGGTGCAGATAATGTGGTGGCGGACGCTCTCAGTCGCGTCAACTTCATTGGGACATCCTGTCAGTCTTCGCTCCTCGACGCACTGGCTCAGGCCCAATCATCCGATCAGGAACTCGCATCTTTCAGAAGTGACCCTTCGTCTTCCTTAACCATAGACGATGTCGACCTGCCAGGCGCTACACAGCCTGCCGCGTGCGACACGTCACAAGGTCGACCCCGCCCATTTGTTCCGGCGGCACTTCGACGAGAAGTCTTCTCGACCTATCATTCATTGTCCCATCCTGGCATACGCGCAACTCAAGAACTCATTTCTCGGCGCTACGTCTGGCCCTTCATGAACAAGGACGTCAAGCGCTGGGTTCAAGCCTGCATTCCGTGTCAGCGGACTAAGGTTCACAGGCACACCCGCCTCCATCCTTCTCAGTTTCCCGCGCCAGACAGCCGCTTCGCTCACATCCACATCGACTTGGTGGGACCACTCCCAATATCATCCGGCTATCGTTACATCTTCACCATCGTTGACCGCTTCACCCGTTGGCCCGAGGCTGTACCGGTACCCGACGCCACTGCATCCACAGTTGCAGCCGCCCTCTTGAACACCTGGGTGTCGCGCTTCGGTGTACCGTCTATCATCACGTCAGACCGAGGTCCCCAGTTCGAATCCGCCCTCTTCTCTAGACTCGTCAACACACTGGGCTGCAAGCGGATTCGAACGACTGCCTGCCAGCCGGCGTCAAACGGCCTCGTGGAGCGCTTCCACCGACAGCTCAAGGTTGCCCTCCGGGCTGCTCCCGAAACACCCTGGCCAGAAGTCATACCGCTCGCGCTCCTGGGGATCCGCTCCACCTTCAAACCTGACATAGGCTGCGCCGTCGCCGAGCTGGTATACGGCACGTCCCTACGCCTCCCCGGAGATCTCATTTGCCCGTTGCCAGGCAGCACTGCTCTCTCACCAGCTGACTACGTTTCGCGGCTCCGCCGTACTATGGCCGCCCTTCGTCCAGCAACATCTCGGCCCTCGCGTGTGTCCTCGGCCTTCCAGCATCCCGACTTCGCCTCCTGCACACACGTCTTTGTGCGCTGTGACGCTGTACGGAAGCCCCTGCAACCGCCCTACACAGGCCCTCACCTCGTGCTGCGCCGTTCACCCAACTTTTACACCATTCAGCTGAACGGCCGCGAGGACACTGTTGCCTTAGAACGGCTTAAGCCGCCATACGTCGACGCTGTACCACCGTTGCCGCCCTCCTCCTCCGTGGAGCTACTCTACGACTCACCCTCCACGGCAAGCTGTCCGCTCACTACTCCAACTACTCTTCCCCCACCGTCGCCTCCTCGGCTGTCTACCCGACCCAGACCGCCCCGACAAGTCACTTGGGCTCCCAAGCTCGTTTCTGTTCGCCAGCTTCCAGCGCTTGGCTAGGGGGGAGGCCCTGTGGCGGCATTGCCAGCGCCATCACATCAAGGCGCGAATAATAAATAGCCTTGCCTCGCTCAGCCCGAGCTCTCGCTCTGACCTGGCAATTCCACCGCCATGTTGTTGTCTGGTCTCGTTAGTCTTCAGTAGCACTACAAGTGCCTCCACGGACTATATCTCCTGTGTTTAGAATATTACCAAATTTATGTCATTGGAATCCGAATGTCTCCCACTGTATTCACGTAAAATAATGTTTTTTCTATGTGAAGTCCTAGGGCTTGGTATTTCTTTCATCATAAAATGTACTTTAGCACATATCTTTTCAAATAAAGTGCCGCCACAGACTATATCTCGTGTGTTTCGAATATTACCGAATTTATGTGTTTGGAGTCCAGATGTTTCCCGCTGCATCCACCTAAAATATTCTTTCTCTATGTGAAGTCCTATGGCTTGGTATTTCTTTCATCATAAAATGTCCTCTAGCACATATCTTTTCAAATAAAGTGCCGCCACAGACTATATCTCGTGTGTTTCGAACATTACCGAATTTATGTCTTTAGAATCCAGGTGTTTCCCGCTGCATCCAACTAAAATGTTGTTTCTCTATGTGAAGTCCTATGGCTTGGTATTTCTTTCATCATAAAATGTCCTCTAGCCCATATCTTTTCAAATAAAGTTCCGCCACAGACTATATCTCGTGTTTAGAATATTACCGAAGTTATGTCATCGGAATCCAGGAGTCTCCCACTGCATTCACTTAAAATATGATGACTCGTTTCCGTTGCGTTCCGATCAGTGATTCATATAGCAGTTGGTTCGCTTCGGAGCATTCGGGTGGGAATCTTTGTATGGTTGTGCTTGTGTGTCGTACCGATTCATTGAGTGATCTATGGAGTAATCGATTGGGTGATTCGGTTGTGCGTTACGCTCGTGGGGCTCACTGAATCCGTTCGCTTCGCGCCGGTCGCTGGGGTTCTCTGTCGGACTCCCTGATTCATATTGTGATTCGTCCTCTACGGGCTGTTCTGAGACTGTTGGTTTGCGCTTCGTGGCGTGATCCAAGGAATGGATTGGCCGCTCCTGATCGTGTGTGTGGGGTACGAATTGGTTTGCTGATGTTTTGTGTTCCTCGGCTGGTCCTTCACGGATGATGGATCCGTTCGGCAGATAACCAGATCTCATTGAGCTGTCTTAATTACGGTAGCAGCCGCTCAATAAGGGGTGCAGCCCTTGCCGTGCTCGTTGTGAGGAACTTGGTGTTGGCTCATAGTCACAGCTCAAGTTCGAGGTTGGGGCGTGTTGCTCGACGTGTGCCATCTTCAGTGACGCGTTTGTGCCGGTGAGCGGACCAATTTTCATGTATACGTTTGGAAGGCAGGGTGACCGTGCGTGCTGTCAAGTGTGAACGTCAGTTGGCATCTGGAAATTCAATGTTAACGGATTCGATGTCGTTTTTTGTCATTACTAGGCATCAGAGGTGGCTAGTTCATGTTCCTGGTCACTGTGTGATACAATGCTGATATATATGACAAGCGCGCGAAAGCATGTGTAGCTGAGTCGATGAAAACTCAATGGGAACGTAAAAACTAAACTGTTCTCTGCACATCCGCTCTTTTAGAGGGGTGTTCAAGTCAAACCGGGACTTTTCATTTGTCGCAAAAGTAAAATGAACTTACAGGCGAGAAATTAGTTTTATTTTTCCACGTAATCTCCACCTGCACTAATGGACTGATCCCAGCGTTTCACGAGGGCTTGGATGCCAGCAGCGTAGCAATCCTTACCGGTGCGTAGCAGCCATGATCGGACTGCATTCTTGACCTCGTCGTCGCAGCTGAAGTGGCGGCCCCCAAGGAACGCCTTCAGTGGCCCGAAGAGATGGAAATCGCTGGGGACGAGGTTTGCACTGTAAGGGGGATGGTGCAGCAACTCCCAGCCAAGTTCCTGTAAGGCGCGTGTCGTGAGATGCGCGGTATGCGGGCGTGCATTGTCCTGTAGGAGGAGGAGTCCTTTGGTGATGAGTCCCGGCTTTCCGAAACTGGAGGTGTTCATGAATGACAGTGTTTAACGTTCCCACTGAAAGGTCCGTCTTTCGAGCCAGTTCGAGACATGTTATCCGTTGGTCGTTGAGGATCAGGCGCTCCACAAGTTGGATGTTCTCAGAAACTCTGACACTGGGGTCTGAGCCGCCCCGGCCGGGATCGTCCTGCACTGATGTACGCCCGTCTCGGAATCGTTTGCACCACTCAAATCGTTTGCACCACTCGCTGCGGCTAAGTGTATCGTGGCCATACTGAACCTGAAGTCTTCTCTGAATTTCAGATGACTTTACGCCTTCATTCAGGAGAAACTTCATGACAATTCGCTGTTCGATGTGCGCGCTCACCTCGTTGTTGGCCATCTTGTCCAGCACGCGTCTTATGTTTTGCACAAACTTTGGACCACCACGTGGTGAACGCGGAGGCCTGTCGCGTGTGAAAATGACGAAAAAGAAGTAGCGCGAGCCATTTGTACACTAGGAGACAGAAGTCCCGGTTTGACTTGAACGCCCCTCGTATTTTGTTTGTTCACTTCTTATGAGTGCCGTGCTGATCGTGAGTATGTTATAACAAGCAGAGAAAACACCAGCAAAGTGCGGGTCTTTTCTCTTGACCTCTTTTCCTATAATAAATGTGTGGTCACCGGTCATGTGACTTGATGAAGTCATCGCTGCACGTGGCGTCGTGACGTCACTGAATGTATCACTAAAACAAACTGAAACAAATGAATCGATTCGCCAAAAAGAGTAATTTTGCCCATCACTAGTCACTGCCGACGCGCGTTGCACTCTCTACGCGCCCTCTCCACTCAGCGCGCATGCGCACCGCGGCTACAGACAGAACGATTCTTGCGTAGCGAAGACTATAACATTAAAAGGAAAAATTTTTCTAAATCGTGATGCGATATGTATCTCACAGAAGACAACCCTTACACGGAATTGTGGATTTGGAACTGTCCTCGTACAGCAACTTTCCTGAAAAACTATTCCTTTGCAGCGTAGGTTGAGAATAGGGTGCGTCCAAAAGAAAAAAAAAGCCTTGACGCGATGACGGCTCCTTATTCCTTTGGGGCTCATAGCGTAAATGTACCCTGTTGTAAATCTGCCTAATGTTAATGTCAGGAACGACATCAATTAACTTGGCTTCAACTTTACTACATTTTATATTGCATGTTAGTCAGTAGGAGGAATTTAGATAGGCGCCGCATCGCTAGAGACAATAATAACAGTAAATGACTAAATGAACACTGATGATAACATGCGCATCGCTTGATACTGTGGACAATGATATGCCTGAATGCGGAGAGTAAGTAGCGAAACGTATTTCAGTTACTTTTATTTGGTAGCGGTAGCCGTATCCCACTAGATTTTTGAATTTGTAGCGGCGTAAGCATTGTGTTACTTTTGAGTTGAGTTGCGGGTGGCGATCTTGCGTTACTTGAGTGAGTGGCTTGCTGGTGCTTTGGTAACTTGGGTTCGGTTTCGGATGCGATTTTTGACATTTTTCAGGATTTTTTACCCACACAGTGCTGGGAGTATAGGCTCCTACACCTCATGTACTTGTTGTACCAACAGCCCGCAGCTTGCCCATGAGCCTGACTGCCGCTGTTATATACACGCTTCAATGACCATTCACGCCGATGCCCATTGAGCACCAGTCATGTAATGCGTCAGGGATACAATGCTCTTTGACGCTTGGTGGCGCTACGTTTAATGACACATTCGCCTTTCACCCTCCTCGGCAAGGTACGGTCGTACGGGTAGCACCCTGGTATCACCAATGACCGAAAGCCGAAAATGACCGAAATCAGCGAAAGCAGATGCAGGGGCTCTCGATGACGTCATCTACTCTTGGAGTAGCTTGCCAGCATTTTTTCCAAAATTCGCCCAAGCGCCTACTGACAGCATTTATTTTCTGTCTTCAAGCGAGGTTAATTTATAATACGAAATAAAATTTGCAACTGCTGTTCTTGGCCTCCCAGTAAGCGGACGCCGTGGTCACCTGCTGGAGAGGATCCAGCGAAATCCTGTAAAGATGAGAATTTTGTCAGCAGATAATATTTCGTCCGAGTGCTGCAGAGAGTATTGAAAACATACCTTATCTTCTTCACATTATAGTATTTGTTTGTTTGTAACGAAAAAAATGAGAAATTGAACTCGACTTCACTTTACACTTTTCTCCATTCCAACTCAATTTAGTGTCATGTGCTCTCTCAATTACAAAAGCATATTGTAATGTCCTGGAAAATCAACACAAAGGAAGGCGTGCTCACTGTATGCATTACAGGCGGACGACCAGCTTGTCAGTGTTTCGTGACTGAGTGGCAGCATGAGTCAGTATAGACAGAAAAGTATTAGACTATTAATGTATTAGTTATAGACAGAAAGCTTTAGTATCTTTTTGCTGCTGGTGTTTATTGTTTATTGCGGATGCTCTTGGAGCAAGGACGAGGAGGGTATCGCATTTGATTTCAAGATACCGCACACCTGTAAATTCCAGAGATACACTTTTGCAGAAACGTTGTTTGTACCGGTACTTATCCGTTACATTTTCCTGTGGGGCGCGAATGCAAAAGAGCACACTTCAATTATGACCGTGGAATAGACAAGTGACGAATATACCTCAAGTCTAAAACTCATTTAAATTGTTCTGACGTGAAAATAACTTGTCGATGTGTGCTACTTTTCGTGACACTCAAAAATGTTCAACTCTAAAATTGTAGAATCGTTCACGACATCGCCCGTTGCTTTTGTCGCTCGCAGAATTAACAGCCGCTTCCAAAGCGAACGATACGAGAAATAATGAGCTTCCAAAACCTGACACAACTAGTATATAGATGAACGATGTCAAAATATCCCCCAGAGGACCTTCATCGAGATTAGCGTTGGGTAATTAAATAGAAACTCTTTAGTACCGTAATAAGTTTAGCCTACCAAACAGCGTACTCGATTCCTGCGTTATCTTCCGCAAGATAAGGTTTCTCCAATGGCCAATTAATTATTCAGCAAAGTTATGTAATCTTGTCATTTCTTTCTGCCACGACAAACAGGCGCTCTTATTTCGTAACGTCGGCGAAAGAAATATATAAGACTTCGCGTTTCCAGTGATTTCTAATGAATTTCAGTTCTGGCTTGGAGGCGATCGTAACAATGTTGCTAACAAGCTTTACGGCGCATTCCTTCAAATAACTTTCTCGACGATTAGAATGCAATGTGAGATTTCAGTAAATTTTATCGAAACTAATTGAGTGGAAAAGACGGTGCAAAAATGACGACCAAATTTGATACGGCGATCTTCCACTACAGTGTTTCTCCCGCACTGTTGTACTGGCCTCTTTCATAAGGACGTTCCATTCCCTCAATTGATTTGTGTATCAAATATACCTCATCGCTCGTACAGATTTCCAATAAGAAATGAATAGAAGGTTAGCGAGCTGAATGCTTGCCTACCAAGTACTCAACTACTGCATTAAGTACATTCCTGATTACCTGCACTTTACTTTCAACACATTTCCACTTGTGTAGTATTTTATTTCCAGTCGAGTACTCACGTACCCGACTGGTTACCTGAGTACGATACCTTATACTAGCGCATTTTCATATTGTAAAGGAGCAGAGAGACAGTTTATGTCGACGGCGTAGTTTATCAGCTTTTTGGTGCTTGTAAGCCCAGCGCAACAAGTTCTGCATGTGACACAGAAAACTCTTAATATTTTTAATTTGCGAATTGGGGTGAAATATTTGTAGCTGACATTGTGTGAATGAGCTTGAAGTATTACATGGTCAAAGGTACCGTAAAGGAGCAGACAGGCAGTTTATGTCGACGGCGTAGTTTATCAGCTTTTTGGTGCTTGTAAGCCCAGCGCAACAAGTTCTGCATGTGACACAGAAAACTCTTAATATTTTTAATTTGCGAATTGGGGTGAAATATTTGTAGCTGACATTGTGTGAATGAGCTTGAAGTATTACATGGTCAAAGGTACCGTAAAGGAGCAGACAGGCAGTTTATGTCGACGGCGTAGTTTATCAGCTTTTTGGTGCTTGTAAGCCCAGCGCAACAAGTTCTGCATGTGACACAGAAAACTCTTAATATTTTTAATTTGCGAATTGGGGTGAAATATTTGTAGCTGACATTGTGTGAATGAGCTTGAAGTATTACATGGTCAAAGGTACCGTAAAGGAGCAGACAGGCAGTTTATGTCGACGGCGTAGTTTATCAGCTTTTTGGTGCTTGTAAGCCCAGCGCAACAAGTTCTGCATGTGACACAGAAAACTCTTAATATTTTTAATTTGCGAATTGGGGTGAAATATTTGTAGCTGACATTGTGTGAATGAGCTTGAAGTATTACATGGTCAAAGGTACCGTAAAGGAGCAGACAGGCAGTTTATGTCGACGGCGTAGTTTATCAGCTTTTTGGTGCTTGTAAGCCCAGCGCAACAAGTTCTGCATGTGACACAGAAAACTCTTAATATTTTTAATTTGCGAATTGGGGTGAAATATTTGTAGCTGACATTGTGTGAATGAGCTTGAAGTATTACATGGTCAAAGGTACCGTAAAGGAGCAGACAGGCAGTTTATGTCGACGGCGTAGTTTATCAGCTTTTTGGTGCTTGTAAGCCCAGCGCAACAAGTTCTGCATGTGACACAGAAAACTCTTAATATTTTTAATTTGCGAATTGGGGTGAAATATTTGTAGCTGACATTGTGTGAATGAGCTTGAAGTATTACATGGTCAAAGGTACCGTAAAGGAGCAGACAGGCAGTTTATGTCGACGGCGTAGTTTATCAGCTTTTTGGTGCTTGTAAGCCCAGCGCAACAAGTTCTGCATGTGACACAGAAAACTCTTAATATTTTTAATTTGCGAATTGGGGTGAAATATTTGTAGCTGACATTGTGTGAATGAGCTTGAAGTATTACATGGTCAAAGGTACCGTAAAGGAGCAGACAGGCAGTTTATGTCGACGGCGTAGTTTATCAGCTTTTTGGTGCTTGTAAGCCCAGCGCAACAAGTTCTGCATGTGACACAGAAAACTCTTAATATTTTTAATTTGCGAATTGGGGTGAAATATTTGTAGCTGACATTGTGTGAATGAGCTTGAAGTATTACATGGTCAAAGGTACCGTAAAGGAGCAGACAGGCAGTTTATGTCGACGGCGTAGTTTATCAGCTTTTTGGTGCTTGTAAGCCCAGCGCAACAAGTTCTGCATGTGACACAGAAAACTCTTAATATTTTTAATTTGCGAATTGGGGTGAAATATTTGTAGCTGACATTGTGTGAATGAGCTTGAAGTATTACATGGTCAAAGGTACCGTAAAGGAGCAGACAGGCAGTTTATGTCGACGGCGTAGTTTATCAGCTTTTTGGTGCTTGTAAGCCCAGCGCAACAAGTTCTGCATGTGACACAGAAAACTCTTAATATTTTTAATTTGCGAATTGGGGTGAAATATTTGTAGCTGACATTGTGTGAATGAGCTTGAAGTATTACATGGTCAAAGGTACCGTAAAGGAGCAGACAGGCAGTTTATGTCGACGGCGTAGTTTATCAGCTTTTTGGTGCTTGTAAGCCCAGCGCAACAAGTTCTGCATGTGACACAGAAAACTCTTAATATTTTTAATTTGCGAATTGGGGTGAAATATTTGTAGCTGACATTGTGTGAATGAGCTTGAAGTATTACATGGTCAAAGGTACCGTAAAGGAGCAGACAGGCAGTTTATGTCGACGGCGTAGTTTATCAGCTTTTTGGTGCTTGTAAGCCCAGCGCAACAAGTTCTGCATGTGACACAGAAAACTCTTAATATTTTTAATTTGCGAATTGGGGTGAAATATTTGTAGCTGACATTGTGTGAATGAGCTTGAAGTATTACATGGTCAAAGGTACCGTAAAGGAGCAGACAGGCAGTTTATGTCGACGGCGTAGTTTATCAGCTTTTTGGTGCTTGTAAGCCCAGCGCAACAAGTTCTGCATGTGACACAGAAAACTCTTAATATTTTTAATTTGCGAATTGGGGTGAAATATTTGTAGCTGACATTGTGTGAATGAGCTTGAAGTATTACATGGTCAAAGGTACCGTAAAGGAGCAGACAGGCAGTTTATGTCGACGGCGTAGTTTATCAGCTTTTTGGTGCTTGTAAGCCCAGCGCAACAAGTTCTGCATGTGACACAGAAAACTCTTAATATTTTTAATTTGCGAATTGGGGTGAAATATTTGTAGCTGACATTGTGTGAATGAGCTTGAAGTATTACATGGTCAAAGGTACCGTAAAGGAGCAGACAGGCAGTTTATGTCGACGGCGTAGTTTATCAGCTTTTTGGTGCTTGTAAGCCCAGCGCAACAAGTTCTGCATGTGACACAGAAAACTCTTAATATTTTTAATTTGCGAATTGGGGTGAAATATTTGTAGCTGACATTGTGTGAATGAGCTTGAAGTATTACATGGTCAAAGGTACCGTAAAGGAGCAGACAGGCAGTTTATGTCGACGGCGTAGTTTATCAGCTTTTTGGTGCTTGTAAGCCCAGCGCAACAAGTTCTGCATGTGACACAGAAAACTCTTAATATTTTTAATTTGCGAATTGGGGTGAAATATTTGTAGCTGACATTGTGTGAATGAGCTTGAAGTATTACATGGTCAAAGGTACCGTAAAGGAGCAGACAGGCAGTTTATGTCGACGGCGTAGTTTATCAGCTTTTTGGTGCTTGTAAGCCCAGCGCAACAAGTTCTGCATGTGACACAGAAAACTCTTAATATTTTTAATTTGCGAATTGGGGTGAAATATTTGTAGCTGACATTGTGTGAATGAGCTTGAAGTATTACATGGTCAAAGGTACCGTAAAGGAGCAGACAGGCAGTTTATGTCGACGGCGTAGTTTATCAGCTTTTTGGTGCTTGTAAGCCCAGCGCAACAAGTTCTGCATGTGACACAGAAAACTCTTAATATTTTTAATTTGCGAATTGGGGTGAAATATTTGTAGCTGACATTGTGTGAATGAGCTTGAAGTATTACATGGTCAAAGGTACCGTAAAGGAGCAGACAGGCAGTTTATGTCGACGGCGTAGTTTATCAGCTTTTTGGTGCTTGTAAGCCCAGCGCAACAAGTTCTGCATGTGACACAGAAAACTCTTAATATTTTTAATTTGCGAATTGGGGTGAAATATTTGTAGCTGACATTGTGTGAATGAGCTTGAAGTATTACATGGTCAAAGGTACCGTAAAGGAGCAGACAGGCAGTTTATGTCGACGGCGTAGTTTATCAGCTTTTTGGTGCTTGTAAGCCCAGCGCAACAAGTTCTGCATGTGACACAGAAAACTCTTAATATTTTTAATTTGCGAATTGGGGTGAAATATTTGTAGCTGACATTGTGTGAATGAGCTTGAAGTATTACATGGTCAAAGGTACCGTAAAGGAGCAGACAGGCAGTTTATGTCGACGGCGTAGTTTATCAGCTTTTTGGTGCTTGTAAGCCCAGCGCAACAAGTTCTGCATGTGACACAGAAAACTCTTAATATTTTTAATTTGCGAATTGGGGTGAAATATTTGTAGCTGACATTGTGTGAATGAGCTTGAAGTATTACATGGTCAAAGGTACCGTAAAGGAGCAGACAGGCAGTTTATGTCGACGGCGTAGTTTATCAGCTTTTTGGTGCTTGTAAGCCCAGCGCAACAAGTTCTGCATGTGACACAGAAAACTCTTAATATTTTTAATTTGCGAATTGGGGTGAAATATTTGTAGCTGACATTGTGTGAATGAGCTTGAAGTATTACATGGTCAAAGGTACCGTAAAGGAGCAGACAGGCAGTTTATGTCGACGGCGTAGTTTATCAGCTTTTTGGTGCTTGTAAGCCCAGCGCAACAAGTTCTGCATGTGACACAGAAAACTCTTAATATTTTTAATTTGCGAATTGGGGTGAAATATTTGTAGCTGACATTGTGTGAATGAGCTTGAAGTATTACATGGTCAAAGGTACCGTAAAGGAGCAGACAGGCAGTTTATGTCGACGGCGTAGTTTATCAGCTTTTTGGTGCTTGTAAGCCCAGCGCAACAAGTTCTGCATGTGACACAGAAAACTCTTAATATTTTTAATTTGCGAATTGGGGTGAAATATTTGTAGCTGACATTGTGTGAATGAGCTTGAAGTATTACATGGTCAAAGGTACCGTAAAGGAGCAGACAGGCAGTTTATGTCGACGGCGTAGTTTATCAGCTTTTTGGTGCTTGTAAGCCCAGCGCAACAAGTTCTGCATGTGACACAGAAAACTCTTAATATTTTTAATTTGCGAATTGGGGTGAAATATTTGTAGCTGACATTGTGTGAATGAGCTTGAAGTATTACATGGTCAAAGGTACCGTAAAGGAGCAGACAGGCAGTTTATGTCGACGGCGTAGTTTATCAGCTTTTTGGTGCTTGTAAGCCCAGCGCAACAAGTTCTGCATGTGACACAGAAAACGCTTAATATTTTTAATTTGCGAATTGGGGTGAAATATTTGTAGCTGACATTGTGTGAATGAGCTTGAAGTATTACATGGTCAAAGGTACCGTAAAGGAGCAGACAGGCAGTTTATGTCGACGGCGTAGTTTATCAGCTTTTTGGTGCTTGTAAGCCCAGCGCAACAAGTTCTGCATGTGACACAGAAAACTCTTAATATTTTTAATTTGCGAATTGGGGTGAAATATTTGTAGCTGACATTGTGTGAATGAGCTTGAAGTATTACATGGTCAAAGGTACCGTAAAGGAGCAGACAGGCAGTTTATGTCGACGGCGTAGTTTATCAGCTTTTTGGTGCTTGTAAGCCCAGCGCAACAAGTTCTGCATGTGACACAGAAAACTCTTAATATTTTTAATTTGCGAATTGGGGTGAAATATTTGTAGCTGACATTGTGTGAATGAGCTTGAAGTATTACATGGTCAAAGGTACCGTAAAGGAGCAGACAGGCAGTTTATGTTGACGGCGTAGTTTATCAGCTTTTTGGTGCTTGTAAACCCAGCGCAACAAGTTCTGCCTGTGACACAGAAAACTCTTAATATTTTTAATTTGCGAATTGAGGTGAAATATTTGTAGCTGACATTGTGTGAATGAGCTTGAAGTATTACGTAGTCAAAGGTACCGTAAATGAGCAGACAGGCAGTTTATGTCGACGACGTAGTTTAAGAGCTACAAGCTATAAAAGCAAAAGCAACAAGGTGACAGAGAACGCTGAATATTTTCAGTTACTGGGAGGTGATACATCTCTGGGGGACGTCTGGTGGGAAATTCGTTAATGATTTATGTTTCCTACTCACTTGATAGTGCTTATGGCTACATAGCAGGCACGACGCCAACTTTTTTTCATTTGACACCAATCACGTAATGTAGTTTTCCGTACTTGAAGATGAATCTGCATTTAAGGATCACTTCGGCACAGCGCTGCCCGTATTTTTAGAAACTATTAAAACTGTGGCGTATATTGTAAGAGTTCTGAGGGCTGAGTCCGTCGAGTAGATAAATCTTTTCTACTGCTTTAGGGTAGATTTAAATAAACCAAGATCACGCGCATTCGAATGATGCATTTTTCAATAATTTAAATGGTCACATGGATTACATTTTTACACAAAACAAAGCTACATAAAAAAATGAAGGCTTTTTTTAAATCAATCAATCAATCAAGGCTTGCACTGCTTTTTTATATATACATTTCCCCACACGTTAAATTGGCGATGTATGTGGTAAGTACATTAAAGTATCATTGCCCAGTAATTTGTATTTACTTTAAGTAAAATTGTATTATACGGACGAGCGAAACACAGGAGCGGCTTTTCCGACCGTTTTCCATTGGGACGGGCGTGCCGGCCTTCGCAATCCTTTCTGGGATGCTCATGTCTACTACGTGACCGCTCACGCGACCCCACGAGCACGGCATTTCCCAAGGCAGACGACGCGAATTGTGATTGTTTTGCCGTTCAGATCTCAGTATTGTGATGAACGCGCGCATGAAGTTTTATTTCTGCGTATTTGGTGATTTACTTTTCTATTACAAGACCAGTGACAGTCTGCAGGACGAGTACGCGGGACTAGAAACATCACGCGTGGCACCGGAGGCTACGTTTGTGTTTGTTGCTCAAATGCTAAAAGAGGCCATTAATCAAACATGTACAACAATGGAGGAAATCAAATGAATCTGTGGTACAGCGCCAGGTCGCAAACGAAAGATTCAAGATGAGTCAAACAGACGCAGAGGTCCGAAACAACCGTTCAAGTATGTACTTACGAATGAAACGTTGTTCCCTTGACAGAATTGGTTTCCGTTGAACGAGAGCAGCTGCCCAGGACGTGAACACGTTACCATAACGTTGTTTTTGCGATTATACTTACATTTTATTTATTTATTCATTAGTATTTTTATAGTGCCCACGAACAGCAGTTCCCTAGGTGATGATTGAAACAACTCCAAATTGAAGCCCGAATTGAAACACAACCAAAAACATAATAGAAACTAGTAAAGGTAGTAGTGGCACATCTAGAACATAGGAGATACTGAAATACTGAAATACAGAGTGTGAAATAGTGGTAAGTGAGCGATCACAGCATATTAAAGTCAAGAGAAAATCTTACTAGAGTCCACAAAAGATCTAAGGTTCGCAAAAATGTCCAAATGATACTCACAAGAGATGTTATAAAATTTGATACGATAAATTTGATACGATAAACGATAAATGACAGCTACTACAACGTCTATCGACATGAAACGCGTATGAAAATCTTAGCACCTTAGCTTGGAGGTTCAAAGGAACGAAGGAAAGAAGTGCTGGGCAATCAAATATACAAGGTGAATTTAGCAAAGCTTACACGTTTTGATCCGTCGTAAAAATAGAAAATGACGTTTCTAGCGCTTCAAAGTTTGCAGACTGATAGTCATTCGCTTCAAGTTTTAATCATTTTTTTTTCCGAATGCTATTACTTTCTAGAAAAAAAGTTAGAAGCAAAGCAAATTCTCACCCCATGCATTTCCTATGGCGCCCGAAAATTGCTATTTTTTTTTCCTCTCTCTGCTTCACGTTCACATCACCGCGTATAGATGGCGCTGCCTGGAGACGAAGCAAAACCAGAACCTATGGAACAACCAGATGGGCCAGATGAAGGGTTTCGAGGCGGCGCCACCTAGACATGTGTGGCAGCAGACAGAGGAAAAATGGCGATTTGCAGGCGGTATAGGCCATAGGAAATGCATGCGATGAGAATTTGCTTTGCTTCTAACTTTTTTCTTTCTTTCTAACTTTTCTTGAAAAAAAAAAAGTGTTTGAAACTTGAGACGAATGACTGCAAACTTTGAAGCGCCGGAGACGTTATCTTATATTTTTACGACTCGATCGAAATGTGTAACCTTTGCTAAATTCACCCTGCAGAATAAATTACATTATATAGCAAAAGTCGTGACACGTACGTCGAAGGGACAACGCACCAAGTTTAAGTTAATTGCGCAAATGATAATAGTCGTAATATCCCGATGTACCAATCGTAAAATATTCGAATAAAGCGCCGTTGAATATTTTCGATCATTTGCTGCCGTGAAGCAGCATTAACTGAGTGCCATGAATTGGAGGCAAATTCTACGAGAGTGTCATGTAGGCGAAGTAAACATGAAGGATACGAAAATGGCTTCCTAATGCGCGCAATGAGGCCGATATTTCTCACGGTAACAGATGTTATCTTTTCTATAGCTTAAAAGACTAAGGTGAATCAGAAAAAAAAGAAAGAAAGAAAGAAACGCCGAGGTCGCAAACGACACCTTCTCGCCTTATTGCCGGAGATTCAAGTGTGTACTTATAATTACACCTCTTAGCTTTTTCTTTTTTTTTCCTAAAAGATGTCATGATTGTTTTAGCTACATTCAACGTAAGCGAGCTGTCTGAAGACCACTGGCAGTAATGTCGTCTTGAAGGAGAGAACAATTATTTGTACAGGAGATGCCACGGTATATTTTCAGATCATCTGGATATTGGAGAAGGTGAGAGTGCTTAATAGAAACAGATAGGTCGTTTACAAAAATGTTAAACAACGAATGACCGAGATTTGAGCCCCTGCGGCACTCCTGACAAAGATCTGTATGGATTAGAATAATAAGTGGCTATACACACATAGTTCAGCCGCTTACAGATGTAAGCTGCAAATCATGAGCAAACTGTATCAGATATGTCATAAAGTGACATGTTACTCAGTAACAGTGTCTGCCTGGTTGAGTCAAAGGCCTTCGAAAAGTCGAAATAGACGGAATCGACCTGCGAAGACTGTGAAGACAACGTTAGCCTTAAGTGGCTGAGATAGCCGACGAGATTAGTCTCGACTGACCTGCCAGAAGTAAAATCATGCTGAGTTTCCACCAGTAATCGTTTAAAAAACGACGAAAGATTATGATGCACAATTTTTTCAAAGACCTTCGAAATACGAGGGAGTAATGAAATGGATCTGTAATTAGAGGTAGATGTAGTTCAACCTGATTTGTGTACGGGTACAATAATAGAATTCTTGCACAAAGAGGGAAATACATATAAATTCAGGGATCTGTTAACCATAGTCGTCAGAATTGGAGATAACACTGGTGCACAGCCTTTAACAATAAAATTCGGGAGGTTATCAAATGCCACAAGTTTTGTATGCTTTTAGTTCATTTATTGCATGGAGAACTTGATCTTCAGAAATTGTGATATTTAAAAGCGAGAGTGACGTCCGAGAAAAGTTGGATGTAGACGGCACAGAAGTGCCGAAACTAACATTGCCACTCTGGCAGTGCATGGTATCCAAAATAATCAGCAAAGATATTGGCAACCTTGAGGGGGCCACTGGAGATGCCAATATCATAGGACAGCCTTATCTGACTATGTTCAGGTGACGTCTTATCCTTGACGAATTTTCAAAACGGATTCTTATGCCCCTCAATTGATTTCCGATATGCGTATAAGTCTGCGGTATACGTTCGTTTTCTTTGCGTCGCATCGAGCAGCAGAGAATTTTTTTTACCAGAAAGACTTTCTAAGTGTCTGCGATGGAAGTAAAGAGGCTTAAGCTCTTGGAAAAAACAGCACGGAATTCTACTAGATTTAGTCTTGCGCTTGGGAATGAATGTTCTTGCCATCACTAATAATCTCAGTTAAGTTAATGACAGAGGTATCAATGTCATTCACGTCTGTCACGGATTACCAATTTGTTGCAGCAAAATGTTGGTACAACTGTAGATATTGGTCGCGACTGTAAGCATAGCCCTCTTTGATTTCGTTTCATTGGCAGAGGATAAGCAGCTCTAAAAGGTGGATGATATTTGTCAATACACACAAGGTGGCTATTAGCGCTTTGTATGCTATCTACATAAAAGTTGCTAATTGCTAAATAAAGTGTGTTCGCAGTATGTTTGCCTGCAATAGCTAGACCAAACAAGTCCAGGAAGTCGAAAAGAATGGACACCTATAAGCAGTAAATTACTTTGGAAAAGCACGGAGAGTAGCGTGAACATTGTTAAACCGAAACTTTAGAGAGGATCACGTGGTGGACAGGGCAGTTTTGACTCGAGCGACCGCCAGACGGGCCCACGCACATCTCCTGTGGCACTTTGTAATTTATCATAAGTACACTCGCAGTGTGGTATATTGTACTCTACTGGAAGAACATTTGCAAGACGTTACTGTGCGCTGTACTTAAACTACTAATCACACCAGGCACTTGGTACTTTGATTTAAACACAATTTTGAGGTACATTGCCCATCACTAGTGTCCTGGGTATAGTTGAGTCGGCAGCAGATACCAGGGTGCGTTCGTTTCGGGCTCTCAAAATTACTTGCAAGAATAAAGAGTTTGTGATAAAAAGCATAAAAATAAGACAAAGAAAATAAATGAATGTCTCACCATGAGACACCAAACAAGAAACCACCATATGCAAAAAGGGAACTATCCAACTTTCCGTCTTTTATAAGTGTGCTTCAATGACGCCAGCAACTTGATCATGATGGTCGTAAAAAAGAGAACTCAACTTAACATTCACCTAAACTGTTCAGTCCTTTTATAGTACGATCTCAAAACAGCTGCCTTCATAGCTGAGCGAGGTTTATATTAAGATGGCCGTATTAACGAGCGCCTACGTCACAAATCAAGTCCACGGCCGCCGCTATCGTCAACAATGAAAAGAAGCCTTCCAGAAAAATTTATACGCTTTTCTGGGAAAAGACGATAAACGGAAGAAATGCCTTCAGTTATTGGTCTATCGGTAGTGAAGTTGACTTCTTTTTTTACCTCACGTGTATACGAGCTTCGTTTTCCTGCTAATGCTTTTCTCCATGGAATTTCGCCATTTCCAAATGAGATAGGTATCCCTGTGAGCTGCCGGATGGCCATTCCTCGATCCAAATACCTCCGTAGTAGTTACGACGAGTTATAGTTAAGTAGGAGCATGCAACTAGTTGTAGCCCGCGGTTATCCAATTGAAGTCGATGAAAGGAACTTGATAAATGAATGATGAAAATGAATGTGCAAAAGACACGACACGGTGGGAATTCAACCACGCCCTCTCGATTACCTGTGGACGGGGCTCACCACTACACAACGGTGGGAATTCAACCACGCACCCCTCGATTGCCTCTGGACGGCGCTAACCCTTACACTACACTCTAAATCCGGTCCCCCTTATCGTCCCCCTTAACGGCCTGTAACCTGTGTTCCAGGGGTTACATTGGCATTTCCCCCTTAAAACCATGGGTTACTTCGTCTAGAACCCGTTCCAAGGGTTACATGCGCCCGCTGTAACGCTTCGGCACCGTGCTACAAGAGTGACAGTGACGTGTCATCGATGTCACCCATGAAATATCACCCTTACATAATTCCAGTCACCCATACTCTCAACCCTAACCCTTATTACGAGGACAAGAACGAATTTGCTACAAGTTTCGCGTCTTCTGCGCCTGCGCTTAAACATTCAAACTGAACGGACGCGGACGCTCGGAGCTTCGAGTCGAGGCTTGGATCAAGTTGTCTCTGCGACCCGTTGGCTTTGAACTCTTGTCTTGTTGCTGTTGCTGTTGTGATGTTCACTTCCGAGGACATTCGCGGCAACCTTCGTGGTCGGTGCAAGCAAAATGAGTGTGATTGCGCTGAGTTTATGAGGAAGATTGAGGATCATGCAGGCGACCGCACTGGGTGGTGTGTGTTCTGCGGCCATTCACCTTCAACACAGGGGCGTCTTGAATCAATTGGTGAGTGTCTTCCGCAGTTACTAAAGCCATCAATTGTGCTGTCGTAAAACAAACAAGGGGCGGTGCTTTTTGTAGACGTGCCTCGCGTTGAGGAGATGGCTGTGGCCACCATTCGCGACGAAACAGTGAGTTTGCAACGGTGTGTACCTCTTCCCTTTTTACATTTGTCCCTCTCTTTCTTTTAATGTGTGACCGGCTTTTGAGAGCAAGTGTAGCTAAGGCTTGTTCATGCATGTGTCTTTTCAAGATGCAGAAACAGTGATGACCTGGGTACACCGGGATCGAATTTCACGGCGCAGTCAGCCTCTGTGTAAACTGTTCGACTGTTCTAGAATGATTGGGAGTACAAGGGTACACCACCAGGATAACGCAAGCCGCAGAGTGAAGTCTCATGCAATACCTTGCATGTACTTGTCAGCATTTCGTAAATGGTTCCCAGGAGCAGATTTGTTGTCAGTAATTCAGATCCGTCATGTTGTCAGTAGTCACATCCGCATCAACAGACAGCTGGCTTAACGAAGCAAACTAATGTTTCCCGACTCTGAGTAGTTGTGAAATAATTTTGTAATTTGTCGCTTAGCCACAATAAATCTATGTGTTCCATACTCGGATTTCATGTACAAGTGTGCATGCGTTTATTTTATCACAAACACAATTTTATTTTCATGCCTGTACACTGCCACTTCTCTAGAAGTACATGAGCTGGGGCCACACGGCGATGCACTCAGCGAGCGAGCTTCACCACAAGCTACACTGCTGTGAGGGGAAGAGCGCTGCAGAGGACTGGTAACCCATAAAGCGGGATTCAGCTTCTACGGGAATGGTTACGATTCGTAACCCATAAGGCTAAAAAACTACGGCCTTGAGTGTCACCCTTATGTGCAGGCCACGCCTACATAACCCGTACAAAAGGGTTAGACCATAACCCCTGATGTAAGGGTTAAAAAATGATCAATTTTTAACCCTTACTATGGGTGACCAGATTTAGAGTGTACGCTCGCATCTCATTTTCGACAACTTATCAACGGATCTCATTCGACGAACGGGAGACGCACGCACTGTTGTAACATTATCTCCAACTATCGCACACATACAAATGAAATTTCAACTACCAGTGAGCTTCCTTCTTGTACTTGCACAGATGTACAGTGTAAATCAGTACTGCTCGATGTAAATACGCCAGTAGGGTTTCATTCTGAAATTAGTCCTTCCTGGATACAATGTTCCGCTATGCTGGTGAGCAGTTACAGTTAGATTGCAGCACGCAACTTCTCGCAATCCGAGGTTACAAAAAAAAAAAGTCTATGGAATGCACACGATAAATGAAGTTCCAGCAGAGCAGGACTACTACTGAGCTAAATCAGTGCTGCTCGATGTAAATACGCCGGTGGGGTTTGATGCTGAAAAAAGTAGCCCTTCCTGGATACAAAGTTCCCCCGTGCCGGTGAACAGGGAATCACACAGCTTCACGTCACTACTATTCTTTAAAACCTTTCCAAAGCCGAATAAATATTTTAAGCATTCATATCTTGTTCGTGCACTAGAAGATTGGAATAGGTTTCCATGAAATGTAGTAGAACACCTACAAATTTACCAGCTTTTATTAGTGCATTACAGGGCTTAATGTAACTCTGCATCCCATAGCTGCTTTGTTTGTTTGTTTTTCTCTCTTGTTGTATCTCCTCTTCTATATTGCACGGGTGAGTGTTCTTTGCGTGTGCAGGAAATGCAGGTTTTGTTTTTGCTTTATTTCTGTTTGACGTTGTGCTTACTGTATTTTATGTTTACTGTAATTAATATGTGTGAATTGTATCTCTCCTGTTATGGCTCGTCAAGGAGAGCCAACAGTATTTATAAATAAATAAATAACAAAGGCATTTGGTTGTTGTTCAGTGCTGTCCTCGTGCCGTCTTTTCTCTGTTTCCTGGCACTGGGGAGATATATTGGACCAACCAGCGCACGCCATATCATTATTTAATGTCATAACAAAGGGCGCAGAGGATTCGCCACCTGTAACACAACGCAGTATGGTTGCTGTGCCCATCATTGCCTACGTGGTTTGTCTAAGAACGCGAAGCGGTTTGTCTCATTATTCTTCCTGGTGATTCCAGGATTATGCGCTGAAATGGATGTCTTTGGAAGCGTCCAGGCGGGATCAGCAGGGGCTGTGAACGAAGGATTGGAATTCAGCCCACCAAAGCTCTGCCCTCACAGCTCTTTTGACCTTTTTGGAGTCCATACGACTTGGACCCTTATTGTAAAGGGGCTCATTATTTCATTCCCCACATCGCCACCATCCTCCCTGAAACTCCCCATTCATCATCTCACAATAAACTTGTTGTTCCACCCTGTGCACTGAGATACTCATCATGTCTCCCCTGAAAGCTTCCTGGATTTGACCATCCTTGCGAGCCCCTCCGGCATGCACACTACTACTCCGGCTTCCACCGTTTTCTATAAGGACACTGATTCCCACAACTGCCTCGCGTGCTCTTGCCACTACCGGCACGTTAAAAACGCAATCCCGTTTTCTCAGTTCCTACGTCTCCGTCGCATTTGTAGTGTACATTCGGACTTCCCGGCTCAACTTTCTAGTATGAGAGGTTTTCTCTTTACAAGGGAGTGCCCTCCCCAACTGTTACATAAAGCCCGGGCCACCGCTATCCCCCTAATGTCGCACTCCATCCTGCCTCTACTAATAAAGGTGCTACCCTGGATGCATAATGCCCCTTGTTATTTTACCAACCACCAACCAACCCTCGTTTCCTTCTTCGTAGGGTTGAAACACTTGACTTGTAAAACAGCCAAAATCGTCTTCTGTTCGGTCTGCCCCAAGACGCTCTACATCGGCGAGACTGAGGCTCCACGGACGTTTTCGTTTAAATTGCCCTTTGGCACATCTACGTATTACTTCTGGTATCGGCGATTCTCAAATTACCCTGGTCTGCCAGCATTTTTTCAGCCCAGATCAACCATTAACAACCTGCGCGTGGTCTTTCTTCGCTCTGGTTTTTCGTCTGCTTCCGCACTCAAATGGAAGAGGTCCGCCTCATCCATTATCACAACACCGCTTAGAGGCTTAGACGATAGACTCGTCTCCGGTTTTCAAGTTTAGTCACAGGTGAGTCAAAGTGCGTCACACTCACACATGCCATCCACTCAGCACGTGTCGTGTAGCCACCTACTGGCTGGGGGAGCCACTTTTGCCCTCTTCGATTCCGATGAAGAACAAGTGCTCGGAATGTCTGCGCTACTTTTATTGATTTTTCTTTTTCTTACGCCACAGTTGTTCTCCCCCCCCCCCCCCAGCAACCTAACTCTCTTTGTTGTTCTCGTTACACACTCAAGGAATGACCCTCAAAGTCAGACGTAGAATACCGATCATTTTTTGCTCGCCAGAATGAACTTTCAGAGGATCAACATGGTGCCTTAAACGGGAGACCCTGGTGATTATTCCGGAATAATTTCAAGCAGTCGCTTTGTCCATGCTTCATGAAGACCATCCGGGAATTAGTAGACTGAAGATGTTAGCGAGGAACTTTGCATGGTGCCCCAATATGGACAAATCGAGGAACATGTCCGCAATTGTCGAATTTTCCAAACTGCACGAGCTACTGTTCCCCAAAACTTCGGTCCACTTCGAATACGAATTGATGAAAATCAAGGACCTGACGTAAGCTTGGGACGCGAAATCCATATTAATTCCTTGAACAGCCCTCGATGGGGTTGGGTGGAGCTCCATATTCTCCCGAAACTCCCGATTTCTAATTCACGTTCTCGAAACAAGGAAAATCAAGGAAATGCTCGATTGCTTCGTAAGCTGATATGCCATGTTTAAAAACACGATTACAGCTTTTTAGCCACTCAAATTCGCGGATTTATTTTCGATGTCTGTCCAAGTTACTTTAGCGAACGAAAGCCACATTTTAGCTGCTGTTAGCACAGCGGACACGACGGAAGAGCACGTTGGTTAGTTTATTAGTAGGTTAGTTCAATTTCGGTGTCTTTTCCGAGTAAGCCCATGCGCATGCGCAGCCACCTGCGGGCGGCTCCCATGCTATTTTGGGGGAGATAATCGGTTTCAAGGTTGCGCGGACGTTGGAGCCCCTGACATGATGACGCTTTGTACTCATGATCGGTACAATGCGCTTGTGGGCACGTCATGGGTTTGAAAGCTGTGCGCAGGAGCGGCGGCGAAAGGAGGCTGACGCTGCGAGACGGCGCCGCAAAGCTGTATCGGAAGAAGCCTGAAAGGCTCGTTTGGCTGCGAATACTGTCTTGCGTTAGCGTTGTGAAGGGCCGTTGAAGGGTCGTTTAGCATTGTGAAGGGCAGGCCTTAAAGTGTTTTTTGTTTGAACATTCGTAAGCATTTGTTTGAACCTGTGAACATTTGAGCTAGTTGTTGTCAATAGTGTTCCCTGTGTCGTGAACGCTATTACCCATGACTTCGACTATATATTACCCAACGACCCATTCCACTATATATTATATTATCCGAATATATATTTAAGACTTCCAGTTCTTGTGAACTTATTTGGGATTGACACAGCTGCAGAAAGGAAACACTGATACTCTATTTTATTCTCTATTTTCATCCATCAAAGTTTCGTGCCAGCGAGTTGAAAGGAAGCACTTTCCCGCATTTGTTCTTTGTCGCAGATATTGTAACATTTTTTCGTATTAATTTGCCGATGTCATTTCAGTACAGAAAATGTGTGCAGAAAATTTCAGGAAATTTCTGCTGCGGGCAGTTTACTCTTTAGTTTTTTGCATTTGCTTTGCATCTGCTCTCAGTCGCGCGTAGCACTGATTCTTTTCTTCAGTATTTCTCAGTATTCCAGTGGCGGAGCCAGAGGGTATTGAAATCCCTCGCGAAGCCGTACCTTTGGTAATTCATTTGGGAATGGCTTAATTTGTCATCAGGTAATTCATCATTACCATTCATGGGTTGTTACCCATCATTCATTGGAAAGGTTCCCATCGAACCCCTCCCGAAATATTACTGCGTTAGCATTAGACTCCTCGCTAGGCAAGAATCGCAGCGTGGTCTGTCTGTAGCCAACGCGCGGCGCGTGGAGAGAGAAGGAGAAGGGGCACGACGTTGCGCGTCGGCAGTGCTCTGTGGTGGTCGATTGGTTCGGACGTGTCTGCGTGGGTGCGCCATGGGTCATGAATGCTCTGCGAAGGAGCACCCCCTAATAAGCAAGCAAGTAAGCAGATAAGAAGCCCGAAAGACTCGTTTGGCTCCGAACGCTGTCTTGCGTTAGCGTTGTGTAGGGTCGTGTGAAGGGTCGTTGAAGGGTTGTGTAGAGTTGTGAAGGAAAGATCCCAAACGGTTTTCAAGTTTTAATGTTGGCGCATTTCCGTCGTATCCACTATGTTTTGTTCTGGCCACGGTACTGATCCATACGCCATAATTCTATACTCTATTCATTGAGAGATTACAAATTCCCTCTTTGGTTGGACCATGACAGCAAACGTCTGGCTAAGAATGTATTATATTTCACATCATATATCGTTGTATTACACTACGTGTATTGTTGCGGGTACATCAATTCGTACGCATACAGCAACACACGTATGCGCATGCTGCCACACATTTTGTTGCAATAACGGATGTTGTTGGAGTAAAGTAACGCATCCGCAGATTAGCCCCTTCCAGCAGTGACAGGGGGGTGAGAGCATGTATACGCACCCGTGACGGGCCAATCGTTTTGCACGTTCTTTTTTATGAAGCAAGTGTGCACCACATAAACACAGTGTTTCAGTAATCATGTCGGTTTTTGACGTCAATAGGGCAATGTACCGCGTCAGCGGCGGTGAATCGCCTACCCGTGCATTTTGCATGAGCTCCCAGGCCCTAGCAATTTGCATGACTTCCCGGGCCCTAGTGATTACCAAGTGTGTTCATGACAATCATTGTGATTTTGTTTCTGTAAAACAATAATAATAGTAATGGTAATAATGGGGAAGACATTTGATAATGTAGTAATAGATGGCACCACCTCTGATAGCGAGGGAGCATCTTATCTGCTGATAAAAAGAGCAAAAGTGCATTGTCCAATAAAGAAACCTTCCCCCTCCATCATTCGCCCACCCCTAATAAACAAGTTTGTTCGTCTGTTATCATGTGTGCGTGTCGCCTGCCCGCTGCGGTATGATACCTACGCAAGGTGACAACATTCCTCAGGTTAATATTAAGAAAATACGAGCTACTTCGGTAGCTTGTATAGCCTCGGGACAAAAGTTTTCGGAACACGTCACTGGCGTATTTCATCACACACCTTTATTTTTTGCTTTGGAGAGTGGGGAGGTTCATCGCCACAGGTGATACTCTACCCCATTGCTGGTGGGAATGGGGGGAATAAAATAACGAGCCCCTTCGCAATAACGATCCAAGTCCGATGGTGTCCAGAAATGTCAGAAGAGCTTTGAGCGCAGAGCGTTGCTGGGCTGGATTAGGCCAGGGACCTAGCAATTTCGATATGGAGAAGGGGCGAGAGTCCAGCTGACGAAGAGACTCGGAGAGTGTGGTTCGGGAAGGTTGGTAGTGGGGGCAATGAAGAAGAATGTGCTCCAGATCCTCAAGAGCACCACAGTGGCAGCAGGTGGGAGAGGCAACTTGTCTCAAGCGGTAACGCCACTGAGCTGTAAAGGCCACATCGAGGCGCATTCGGTGGATTAATGCAGCATCTTGACGAGAGGTGTTTCGTGGCATGCGGTAAGCGATCGTTGGATCAGCTCTGCTCAACATACAGGGGGGAAGAATATCGGTTGTCCATTGGCGGGAAGCCAGGCGTCGCAGAATTGAACGGCGGTCTCCTCTCAGCAGAACAATACGGGTCCGTTTCCGATACGAGAGTGCTGCTTCTGCGGCGCTGTCGGCCTGCTCGTTCCCCATGATACCACAATGGGCTGGAACCCACTGGAGAACTAGCCAGTGGCCTGCTGCGTAGATAGTGTGGTAAGCCATTAACACATCTGTGACTAGGGGTGCGGATGAGCCTCGTATGCCGGAATTTTCAATTGCTTGAAGTGCAGATTTGGAGTCTGCGAAGACTGCCCATTCCCGCGGTGTAAAATCAGCGATGTGTTGTAGAAACAAAAGGATGGCATAGAGTTACGCAGCTGTGGAGGAGACTATTTTTGGAGGAAACGTATTTCATCATCGCAGCGACCTCCCGCTACATGTGAGGAACAAATGGAATAAAAAAGGTGACAGTCCATCTCTTAGTATGTGTGGCAACTCCTGTTTGCTTCTAGGGCGTCGCTCCAATGATGAAGAAATGCGACACGCCGGTGTTCCGTAAACTGTTGTCTCAAGCTTTTGTCATTCGCAGCCTTGGATGACGTAACTTGTTCGCGGCAGGCTCGTTCAAAATGTAAACAAAAGAGTTAACAAATAAGCTGTCATATCGCTCGCTCCCCAGCAGCGCTCTGCCACAGGTTCCGTTCCTCTAAACATTCTGAACCCACTCGAATAAGTCTTCTCCTATTCTGTACTTTGATCCCTCGAATTTACGCTCATTTTGTAGTAGTACTTTTTCACGGCAGTTATTAAAGCGTAAAATTTCGGGTCTTGGACTGGCATGATCTCGGCGTTTTATGCCAAGCATGTGACCAAGTTCCAAACTTTCTACCTTCACATTAATTATGTCGAAAAAATATGGTTGCATAGCTGGCTGGCCTCAGGGATCTCGTTTTCAGGTTCCTCTAGTCCATATACAATAAAGTTGTTCCGTTCTGTCTAGACCGTCGACTTTGCGGTCCAAGGCAACGTATTTCTTCCCCACTTGATCGACTTTACGGCAGACACCCTCAGTGTTAGCTTGGGACAAAAGACTCAATTTCGTTTGTCATGGTCTCGATATTATCCAGTCGTAAATGTGTTACTTGAAGCTTTCTGTCAACTGCGCTATGATTTGCCCTGATTTTTGGTTATTTGATGACGATGACAACATTAGAGTGCCTTGGAGTCATCACTTCCTGTTTGAGAATAGAAACAGTTGTAACTGAAACGTTCAATTATATTCAACGATAGCTGCCACGAAAAGAAAACAATCTCGGCACGCGTGAAATGTTCGAACGGGTAACGTCGTCCCTTTTTGGTCGACAAAGAAATTGAATCCAAGAAAGGGTGCTACCTTCTTCCAACAATGCAATATTGATGAACGAAATGTGGATGAGCAGAATCGTAAAGTTCCTTACCTATTATAGAGCAGCGCTATAAGGTAACCCGCTGCATGTTTCTGTACATGAAAGAAAGGATGGAAAAATTCCTCACCGATTTGACGTTAATGCGATGAATGATTGGAAACAAGGAGTCATTGCTTGGGAACCAGCGATTTAGTAGTCCTGGATACCATTCTAGTATCCTTTTTGACGGTCTGCATTTTGTTCCATTGAGTAACAACAAGAACAACAGTAAAATTAATGATAATGAATGGTAACCGATCAAGGATGGTATCCAAGGATGCAGCACTCACTGTATATGGTACAGTAATTATAGTGACGCGTACCTAACTTCTCAGAATGCACCTACAGGGAACATCTTTTACACCAGTTAATTTCTGCCATCTTTTGGCTGCATTCATTGAAAGTTTATTTTCCTACCCAAACTCGCGCTGGAAGAAAACTCTTGCAGAGAATTAATCAGTCTCTCTGTTTCGACCAACTGGGCGTTTTGTTCGCGTCCTGCGTTTAGCATACGGGAATTTTAAACAGGTTGTCGGAGTGACAAAACATTCGAACGGAATAAAAGAAACATAGAGGGGGATAACGTTAGGTAGACGAGGGAAATCGTGGAAAATGTCGACCGAGGGAGACTTCAATTGCAGTGTAATCAGTCAGGCTTTTGAGTGAAACACTAATATGGGATTGAACGATTTCAATAGAAATTTGCGAGTCAAATGATGTACCCCAAATTGCTGGTTAGGTTGTGAGACACTCATCGACATCGTTCAACGTCCAGCTCTAAATGGTTTTATTAAAATGGACTCACGTTCTCGGTAATTCTTTTTAAACGGGACTATCCGCTCCAACATGAACCAACTAAGGGGATGGAGACGTATGATAATGAAAAATGACCGCGGTATGACTGCATATAAACTAAATAATGTGAGATACATGTGATCTCGAAACAGAAAACAGTTGTTCGGCAAGCCACAAATTTTCTAGAAGGCTCTCGAACAAATTGCAGATTACCAGCAAGCAGCGATCGATAAGCATCAACAGTCGTACCTGGGATGACGTTCATTAATGAACAACGCTAGAGCATATACCTATCGATTGTTCTACACGTTGGTTATAAGTGTTTTTTTGCTATTTATTGGTCGTCAAGACAGCTACTGCAGAGCATCTCCATTTACCAATGCCATCTCGGCCAGTGCAAGAGCATAAGAGTATCCAGCGAACCAATATTCCCTGCCCAGGGAACTAATATGCAAGTGCACTTACTAGTCGTAAGATTAGCGAGGCCCCCAACTCAGAGAATGCTAAGCGGAACCCTAAACTAGGAGATGAATCGCAATTTCAGCGGAAAGATTCTCGTGTCGAAGCATCTGCCATTAGTGACCATGCAGCGACGTCGTTGATCTGTGTTATACCTCTACTGTTTGCTGCCCTACGGCCGTGAGCCCTAGCCCTAGGGCAAGTCTAGCTAGGGCTAACCCAAGGGCTTCTACCTTGCGGCAGTGATCCGTGATCTTCCTAACTCAGCCCGCATCGCGGAAGTCCAGCCCTTCTTGCGATGGAGCACCTCTTCAATGCAACTCAGAATGTCAAGTCAAAAGTTCACAACGATGTTCCAGTGGAACTGCAACGACCCCAGTACCAAATTAGGAGAATTTCGAAATTCCATTCACCGTCATAACTTCCCAGTCCCTCTGCGAAACACAATTGAGTTCACCCGTTAGACTTTCTAACGATCTGTTATACCAATCAGCGAAATCAGCAGGGATCAGGTGGGCGGTTTTGTGCCTTCGAAAAGATCTACCCAGCTTTCCGGTATCTATATCTACATCTGACACGTTTGAGTACGTCACCTGCTCGGTAAGGTTGAACAATCAGGTTATCAACGTGGTCAGTGTGTATATCGCTCCACGGGTGACCATCGATATAGAGAGGAAGTGAGACAGTTCTTCAACAGCGTACCGAGGCTATTCATCCTATGTGGTGACTTCAATGCTCACAATGCAATATGGGGAAGTCATCAAACTGACGGCAGAGGACAACTCTTCAGTGATCTGGCAGAAGAATTCGGGGCCGTTGTAATTAATGACGGATCCCCCATGTACTTCAGGGGAGACTCCAGCTGTTTAGACATTACTTTATGCTCCGCCCAGATTGCCAACTCCATCAGCTGGAAGACGGATATCGAAACTATAGGAAGCGACTACGCTCGGGTGTTGCTTCCTTGCGACTTCGCATACCCTCGAACTAGGGCACGTTTAATAGACTGCAAACTATTTACTTCGTCCCTTGATAATGCCGTGTCCGAGGCTCGGGACCTCGATTCGTTGAACACTCTAATTGCGAAGAAACTGACGTCAGCAGTGATTCAATCACCCCCGAGGTTCAGTGCAGTTGACATCGATTTTGAAAAACTATGTTCGTTCCTGTTCAAAAACGTTGCTGTTCAAAGCTAGTGTGAGCACAAGAAACACAAAAGAAGAAAAACTGAAAGTCACGTTCGTCTGATAAGTTCTCAAGTATTTGACACGAATTGCTAGGTTGTGCTGAATCAAGTAGATGCTGCTGTGCACTGACGAGCGAAGAATCTATGTAAAGATGTGTGAAATCCTGTCTTTCTGTGAACGAGGATGCAAATGGTTTGCGTAGATAGGATGCAGCACGTAGGTAGCTGGTGTCTTTTGGGCAATTATTTGAACACTCCGTGGCAGGTTCTTGGCGTTGCAGCCAAACTGTCTCGCCCGTGCCATAGTCTGGTCGATGGACGATGTCGTAGTGAGCTTTGCTTTGATCCTATGTTTGCTCAGAGTTAGCGTCATGGGGCTGTAACGCACGGTCCGTGCCCACTCTGCACAAAGCTCTTATTCTATCTCAGGTTCTGTATGCGACGCCATACGTTGACCTGTCGCCAACACAATGGCTTAATCTCGAGCGTCTCCATCGGCCCGATATACGAACAGCGCTTGGTCTACCCAGTTTCTCCAGCATTACCTATACTTATCTGGAGATAGAAAAGCCTGTCAGCATCCATTCAAAACTCAGAGGGCTCTGGTTCATAGACAACGCAACACTTGTGGGTAAGAAGCAACTCCTCACCGGTCTTGAATGCAACCTCACCACGTCCCAATGCCGCCTGACTGGGTCGCACACAAATTGCCTCTTACCGTACGACGAATGCAACCCACGACCTGCTACTCCTCCATGGTTTAAGATAATGCCCAATATCTTGTTGCATATTCCAGGGCTGAGAAAGAAGAGCGGATCCAGCTCACTGGAACTCAGGGCGGCTGTTCAAAGCCTCTCCTGTACCATGCACGACGTCACCGGTGGTCTCGTGTGGGTCACCAGCTGTTTTTCGTGCACGGGCTTTGTAACTTTTTCGTGCCACATGAATGATCACTCATCTGCTTCCTCAATTTCATTCTAAAAACCTCGCCAGCGGTAAATGCAAAACCTACAAAAACCGTACGCGAGGAATACCGGCGAAGTGAAGTCCAGTGTTGCTGGACTGCTTTTCCGTGGAGGAGCGCCTAATCACTCAAAGGAAAATATCCCTGTTTCTATTTATCTGTGCCACCTGGGGATGAGAAGCTGTACTCACTAAAATATCATTACGGTACGGTATGTCGTACTGGTGCCTCAACACGTTTTTGCCTTTAAATCGACTTGCTTTCTTTTCTCATCGTAGAAAATAAACCATCGATCACTAGCATTCAGATTTGTACGTATTTAGAGTATTTTAAATATTATTTGCGGTATCTTGGTATGACAGATCTGTCAGTGAGTGCCGCAAGCCCTGTTGGGACTTCTGTATATTTATGGACATAAAGAAGTAGTTCTGCAAGAGTTGTAAGTTCGCAGAATGGAGCCAACGAAAGAAGCGCGTTTACTCCCGTAGCCAATCCTTCGGAGGCTTTTCGAATATGTTTCGAAAGCCGATAATAATATTCAAGTCAAATGCAAGCTTTGCTTACCCAACGACCGGGAAGACATCAAGCTCACTTGTTTCAAATTAAACGTGCATCAAACTCACGTTCGCGTACTTTTCTACGACCTTAACTACTTTCGAAAGCATTTGCTACTCCTAGCTTCATTACTTTTATTTTAAGTATTTATACTCTACCTTAATTACAATTTCGCAGTAGTATTTACTATCTTATTCTTAATACTTTTTGAGGTATATTGTACATGTCTGCGTAGCATTGCTTGCTCTTGTTGTTGCTGTTGTTCTACACAAGCACGGCATCACACAGCCCTGATACACCCTCAAAAGAGGCACGGAGAGTTACTTTGAGCCGGCGAAAAATAGCCAGAGCACCCACAGTAGCTGAAATGACGTCATAACTCTGCGGCAAAAATTACCCAGAGTAGCCAGGGAGTGACAACTCTTCTCTACTCTGCTCTGAAGAAAGGTAGCCGTAGTTATGACGACACACACAAGCTAGCAGACGACGATGCGTCGTCTGCTACCAACCGTCTTGTTGACAGACAATTTGGAAATTTTCAATTTGGTGTTCAATTTGGAAATGTTTGGACTTGTTAAAAACTGTGGAACATTTCCAAAATCTGCTAGAGTGCATGCATCTTCGGTACGTTGTTAAACAGACAGTATGCCACCACTTCCACATCGTCTCGCCCGTCAGGCCAGTCCGCCATTTTGAGCGCAGAGTAACTCTAGCCGTTCGAAAATTGCGGTGTGGCTACTCTGGAGTCACGTGATGATAAAGGCTCTGACGTCGTTACACAACTCCCTGGCTACTCGGGTTGAGTAAAAACACGCGCCCATCGAAAGGAAAGAAATGATGATGATGATGATGATGATTCGTGTTTTTTGGCGCATGGCTAACTAGGATCATAGTGCGCCAAAACTGTGGTGAAAAGACAATGGTGGTTAGTGACTATAGGTAAAAGCACAAAGATTAGACTAAAATTTGGATTTCAGAGAGATTCAGACATAAAACGCGATACATGAGCAAAGCTGGGTTAAACTATATAGCATTTAAATAGCCAATATCTTTAAAATAGTTATAAATTCTCATGAACTGTAGAAAGGACTCATCATCCAACAACTTGAGGCTTTGTATGCGTTTGTCCCTTCTATGTCTTCCAGCCTCAAAACATCAACTCCCATCATGTTCAACAGATGTCGCTTCCGTCGTTCCCGTCGTATGATTTTGTGTATGAGTGAGAAAACACGTAAGAGTGAAAGCGGGATGAGTGAGAGAGTGGTCCCTTCAGATGACGCACCCTTGGAAGTCGCTGGGGAGGTGTGTTAGTTTAGCTCATGGCGCTACGCTAGCTTAGCTCAGTTGGTGGAGTCCTGGACCGGTAATCCAGAAGATGTGGGTTCGAGTCCTACAGCTGGCTAACCTTTTCTGTGACCACAGTCTTTCATCGTTAATTCCTTAGGCACATGAGGCTTTGTATGTATTTGTCCCTTCTATATGTTCCAGTCTCAGAACATCAATTGCCATCAAGGTCGAAGTGAGAAAAAAGATCCATGCGGAAAGAACGTCCACGGGGAAAGAAGATGAGAGAGAACTGATGTTTTGAGGCTTGAACAACATAGAAAGGACAAACACATACAAGACCTCAAATTGCCTAAGAAATGAACGAAGAAGGATGAAAGTCACTGAAAAGGTTAGCAAGATGGCTAAACTTTTCAGTGACTTTCATCCTTCTTCAGGAAAGAAGATCCAAGCAAGAAAGAAGATCCATGGTGAAGGAACATGCATGCGGAACGGAAGATCAATGCAAGAAAGACGGTCTACGTGGCAGAAGTATTGGGATACAGTGAGTTCTCGTGAGCGCGTGTACCGGAAGGAATGATGCACTACGCAATGCACAAATGCAATGTGGCAATTGATTTACAATTCCAACGAAAGACAGGAAAATCCGTAGGAAACGGAACGTACTTCAGAAGCAAAACACATATTACGCCCTTTCAGCTGCGAGCAATCCTATGTCGGTTAATTATGCAGTCCAAATAGTTGACGGCGTCAAGGAATATGGAGGCATGCTCCGCAGCGTACGTTCTGAACCTTTTCATTTTAGTCAGCAGCAGCCGGCTCAACACGGGCGGGCACTGAGGCGTTCCAACAGCGATGGTATCGAGCCTCACTGCCTGCAGAGATTCCTGGAGGCCTGCTGTGATGTTTGAAGCCACCGAAGGATTTCTCCAAAGTCGGGATGGCGCTTCTCGATCCGACTGTAGCCCTTTATGTTAGCCTTCAACCATATTCATCGTGCGAGGTCCTGTGTTGCCGAACTGCCCCCAGATGTCCTTGACGATGGGGCTCTCCACCTAGAAGTTTATAAAGTAGCGGGAAAACTATTCTAGCTTCGCAGCCTCAAGTGGTAAGTCCTGTCGTACTGCCAGAAGATGTTCGGCAACACGCAGACGAAAGGCGTCGGGCACGAACGGAAGGTGACTTATTCTAGCCAGCTACAGAGCGACTTCGGATTTATCGCTGGAAATCCCCTTCAGTCCAAGCTTGTTCAGGGGCTTGTAACTTGTAACTTAACTCGGTACTTTTGCCCCGTGGTAACTTTCAGAGGAACTCGTTCCTTTTTCAGGTAACTTTGCAAAAGTAACTTATGTTAAGTTCCAAGTTACTTTTAACTCGCTTTTCACTCACGTCCACTTGTTTTCTTGCTCTCTCTCCAGTTCCTTCGTGGCATTTTTTACCATAAAACGTAACATTCAATGAATGACAGTATTTTATTGAGGGAGTAAGAACCGCTGCCATTGAAATTAAGCTGAACCATTGTGCGCCCACAGGGAGTAAGATGCAAGACGTTCGAATAGACCTTTACCAGAGAAACGTCACCATGACATTGGTAGACAGACTGAAATCGAAACAAATCGGAAGGAGAGGGCTGGGTGCCAGTAACGGGCACTTGTTTGCTGCCTCCCATTGAAAGAAAAGCAGGACCGAGGGTCGCGTCCCTTTAAAGGACCATATCGTAATCCCCTCAAAACCGTACGTGGCTTTCGGGCGCGACCTTGTTCACCTCTAGCTTCGAGCGTAGTTCAATTCTACCAAATTTGTGGCGCTGTCGAACACTATGACGTCATTTGTTTACAAACCGGGAGAGGTCTATTGTTGAAAAACGATATAAGCGTGTTGCACTCCTACGCAGGCAACTCAAGGTCCAACTCAACTGCTCACGCGCGCTGCATCTGCGTAATGCTATTTTGTGTCCGAAGTAACTTGGAAGTAACTCGTTCTTTTTTTTTTTTTGAGTAACTCAGTAACTGCGAGTTACATTTCAGGCTGAAGAACTTCGTTATTAACTTAGTTACATTTTGCACACGGTAACTTAACTTGTAACGAGTTCTTTTTGATGAGTAACTTCTCAATCTATGGTTTCAACTGCTTCCGGTTTTGGGTATCTCGCCCAAAACTGCAGAGGCTTCCAACGATGCAAGATATGTGCTGGCGCCCATAGCCATAAAGAGTGCACCAGAAGACGTGAAAGACAGTGTGTCAACTGCCATGGTCCCCACGCAGCGACTTACGGCGGATGCCCTAAGCGCCAAGCAGCCATCCGAGCCATCAAACTTGATTCGTATGAGGACAAGATAGACAAGAAGCAAATCAAGGCTATGAACCGCGACCTTGTCCAGCCACCACCACTCGTGCCACTTAAACGGAGGAAACGTTTCGCGGGCTTCCAAAAGTCACTCACTCAAAGTAATCAAGCCAAGTCAAAAGTAATCAAGAAGCCACAGTAGCAACAAAAGACATGTGCCTGGGCGGCGTCAAGCTTACCTGTACACGCCGAAAACACCTGGGATACCGGGAAGAACAACCCTAAGAAAGAGGCTCCTCGTCCATCACCACGACAGAGACGGGATGCACAGGAACAGCCTTCTTCCGCAGAAACATCAATAATCGTGCACATCGTACCGTTCCTGATAGCTGCCCTCAAAGCAGTAATCGCCGCACTTCTAAACTCCGCGGATCTTCCAGAGGTGAAGCAGGTCCTTGCCCTTGAGGCAGAGCTTCTCAAGTTCCTAAACAAGATCCACCATTAATAATACATGTAAGTCTGCGTTTATACTGCGGTGAAACTGCAACGGACTGAGAAACAAACTCAGCGATGTGAGGGTAGAGATATACCAAGTGCCAGTGCTCGCCCCGTCTGTAGCTGATATGGAAGCCAAACCGCGGCCCGGAAACTATGAATTGTATATATTATAGTAGCAACAGAAAACCGCGTACTCCTGGCCGTCCGTAAAGACATGCCCTCTTCTCTCCAGTATATATCGACCAGCCCCAATGAATACAACGCAGTCAAGGTTAGGGTCAATGACACCTGCATCACGGTGGTCAGTGCATATACAGCGCCTCGCGCACCTACTAGCGACACAGCCATTCAAGATATGATAAGGAACGTTTCCAAGCCTGTGATAGTGTGCGGGGGCCTAAATGTCCATTCCCCATTGTGGGGAAATCACAAAATAAGCACTAGAGGACAACTTTTAGAAAGAGCCATCAGCAGATATGACCTTTGTGTCCTTAATGATGGATCGCAAACCTATCCCAAAGGTGCATTGTACTGCTCTTGCATAGATGTTACAGTACGCACTCGAGGCATTGCGCTCAACTGGACCGTAGATGCAGAGACGAGAGGAAGTGATCGCCTGCCAATCTTCATCTCCTACACAGGATACAAGCAAACATCTCCAAAAAGAATACTCACTGTGTATAATTGGTAAGTATTCCGTCATCGAAACACAGCACCACTGAGCGAAAATGTCACTCCAGTGGAATTCGTGCACTCAATAAACCAGAACCTCTAGTCATCGAGCAGGCTTATCAAGATACCCATTGGCTACACGAAAACTGATATGGAATTTGAGCATTTGCGAGCGCCGCTAACGACGGTCCGGAGACGTCACGCATCTCGTTCAAGCCAAATCCACGATGCAAAAGATAAAAAGACACCTTCAGAAATTGGCTATTCACGTTTGGGAGGGGAACTTGCAGCTCCCTGTCACCGCAAACCAACCCAGACAAGCTGTGAAGAATAGTGAAGAGCCTCAAAAACAACCCTTTGCAAGTCTCGCCTTTCCGCACCATCGCGCTCAAGATGAACGTTTTCGAAACTGAGATAGCAGACATATTCCAGGTTGCCTTGAACAAACCTTCAGTTGCGTCCACAAGCGTCCTCCACTATCAGTCTCTTCGCACAGCAATAGTCGACAGTCCACTAACCATGCGCCCTGCGCCCTGAGAACTAGACTGCGAGTTCACAATGGACGAGCTCGACCGCGCGATCAAAACAACGGCAACCAAACGTACCTCCCCTGGTCCAGACAAGGTGACCTACAAATGTGTGGTGAACCTTGGTCCAAAAGCCAAGAGCATACTTCTCAAATTGTACAATGAAAGTTGGCAATAGGGTAAAGTTCCTCGGGAATGGAAAACACTAAGGGTGATTCCGATCAGAAAATCTTGCAAACCGATGGAAGAAATTGCCTCATATAGGCCCATCAGTTTGACAAGCTGCGCAGGAAAACTGATGGAAAGAATGATCCTCGCACGCATGCAGTGATGGTTAGAATACAATGACGGGTTCCCCGACGAGTTAGCGGGCTTTCGAAAAGCACGATGCATGACAGACTGCAATCACAGATCTACTTACAGACGTCCAGCATAACAAGGCCCTGTCCACTATGACAATAACTGTATCCTTCGACATCAAGAGCGCATTCGACAGCGTCAATCACGCTCATCTGGTCCAGGTGATAACAAAAGAGGTTAGAGGGCCGAACTGCAGCATGGATCCAATACTTCCTAAACGACAGAATGGTGTACATGGTCACTGCTGATGTTGAAACAAACAAAGTAGCTCTGCACCGAGGAGTACCACAAGGCGCTGTCCTCAGTCCTACGCTGTTTAACCTCCTGATGGCCGAATTAGCGGCATTTCCCCCACCACGAGTCAGGTTCACGATATATGCTGACGATGTCTGCATTTGGACCAGTGGAAGAAATATCAAAACCATCTAACGTACCTTACATACTATACTGACGATTATCATCATTCTTGAAGAACGAGCTACGCGACGAAGCATAGATTAGGCATTGTGACCTCTAACCTCTGCAGCAGACGCAAGGTGCCAGAGGATACACTTGACGTTGTAATGCCGTGCCCATACTACGAGCCAGCAAGAGCAAGTCTGAAGCAATCCCTCCAAGCGCTCGACCAAAGGCCTTTCTCTTTTTGTAAAGTGATGGGGAGATGGCCTACACAGGACCAAGAAGTTAAAGCTCTGAAGGCACTCTGGGTCTTCCTAAAAGATAGCGGCATACACTACCGCTTTTAACATCTTGGTTGCGTCTCTGAAACATGATCTAAACCAAATGACATGGAGCTGCAGGCGCCCGTTTTGGCAACCACCCTGCTCCAAGACTGTATCCTTTCCTTTCTTTTTCGACGCATATAGGTAGTGCACTTGAGGAATACGACGAGAACTTTGAAACGAGACCTGGGAAATGCGAAAGAGCGCATATATTCTCTTTTGGTTTTGATGACTTTTGAGAGGTCAGACAGGTCGTGCTGATCCTTCGTCAGGATCTTGGCTATCGAACACTCTCCGAAACCCGGCGTACAGGAATGAGGCGGGTTGTCCGGGTTCGTGGCAATGACTCCGTTACGTCAGATGAAGTGTGCCAAAAGTGCATTTAACCTCCGAATTGGCATCGCTCCGGATTAGTTGATAGCACTGTAAGCATACTCGGGGGTCAGGTATCCTTATATGATAATATACCTACCTATTATATATATATACCTATATATATATCTCGCCCACTCTTGTACTGGATTACTTGCTTACTTGGCCGATGGAGGGTGGTACAAAAATCGAGTTCCAATGCCTCTTCATTTCAGGTGGTCGTTATATACTCGCATCGATCACCCATTCTGGCAGTAGAAGATGGTCAAAGAAGGTGGCCACAAAGCAAGGTTGTCTTGCACTGCTCACATGGCTTAGACTCTTATCACACGTGAACAACTTGTACGAGGACAGCACTAAGCAGGGTCGATAGCCGTTTTTGTTCCCACACAAACCGCATACTCCTCGGTTCAGTTATGGAGAAATTTTCTGCTCTTGGCGCATAGTCCCGAGGAAAGGCGCTGCCAAAACAAAACAAGTTTAATTTTTCACAGCCACACAAACAAATAATATTTTTCGAAAGAACTTAGCGACATCATGACTCTTGTGATCATACCAGCGCGTCAGGGTCAGAAGGCAGGAACTTTGTTCACGTAGGGTGACAAAGATTCAAACGGCAAAAAATATCCATGTGGTACGAACGTTCATACGGAAAAAAAATCCGAGCGAGAAAAAACATTCATGCGGCAAGAATATCCATGGGGGAAAGAAGATCCATGGGGGAAAGAAGATTATTTATTTACATACCCCAAAGGCACTTACAGGACATATTGCATGTGGGGTCACACAGGGAGGATGGTAGTATGCAGTATAAATACAACTTCAATTGTAAGTTGAATGTCCCAAAGACGACGACAGCTCATTACGTCATCGCTCGCGTCACCATTCTTGGTCGCTACCGCGCGACTATAGCTCGCTTGTTCTTTCATTTACTCTTGGTGAATAAACGTTCGCTGTCTCGTCTTCTACAGTACACAGCTGGACAGAAACACATAACTGCGGTGCGAACTTGATGAGGGTCAGTAAGCTCGGCTATTCCAGGAAATGCGGAAAAAAGGAGTTGATGAAACGAAGACGTACGACACAGTTGTCTTTCTGCTTTGTGTGGATGGTCAATGCATGGAAAAACGTCTACAATGAGAAGGAGCAGAATCTCGCAATGAACCTACGATGTTGCAGAGACCTAATGATGATTTTATGCTTGTGACTCTCGATAAATATGAGTAATCAGAAACAATGAACCGGACTATAGAGCCGGTCTAAGATTAGTGCTGCAGGAAAGTCTATAGGGAAAGAAGATCCACCAGTGATTTTTTTCTCGGTGGATTCTATGCCGTCTGGATTTTTTTTTTTCTCTTGAAATCGAGTAGCGCCCCTGGCGATGAAACTCCCCAAGCATAAATCACAAAATAGAGTTATTGTCGTTATCTGTTCATTCATCCTCCACAATGATTTTGTTTTCTGACACGACAAATCCGCCTACTGACACACTTTTTACAGAGATTTTCAAATAGTAGTTCCTCTAAGGAAATTGTTCCCCAACTGTAGTCGTCCGCGGACCCCCGGGGGTCCCCGAGTCTGTTCCTGGGGGTCCGCGACGACCAAGCCGCGCATTGTTGTGGTCTGAAGACCGTCTTTGCGAGTGCTTGTCACATCATTTCTGAGGGGAACTCTGGAGTCTAAATGGAAATATGGAATATACTATTGAATCGAAATATACTACTTTCTCATTTCCTCACCTCACCTCACCACCTCACCCATCACCTCATCCCATCGTCGTTCATGTAGTTGTTGACTCATTTCCTGCATGGCGGTGCCGTGTTTGTTCTTTCTTCACTTGCCATATTTATGTCAACATGGGTCGTCCTCAAATGGATTCTCAGTGGTTTTGGGAGTTAGCGTCTGTGGAATACGTTATACAGATAATGGAAAACCCCCTTTCGTTAGATCTGATCTCGTTAATTAGGAAATGGTTCGTCGCATTGCAACCTGTTCATGGAACCACTTCTCAACTCCTTTTTTACATTAATGGGTCGAGCGATAACAAAAGGAGAGCAGTTTTCAGTCACGATACTGATTATCTTTTATTTCTTCCTGATAAATAAGTGAGGAATAAAGTGTTGGTTTTGTGACAGGGCCGAGTGAGTCCATTCGTTGGTAACTCCAAGCTGGAGTCTTTAAAAACATCATCCCGAATGAGACAGTATAATTGTCACAAAAATTTCTGCTCAAATCAAAAGCGATCATGGGCCGTACAGTGTGTGACAACTTCTGTTTCCCCGCAGTTACCCCTGAAGCCGTCCCAGGACACTCCTGTCTCTCATGTCCCCGTCTTTGTACGTCGGTAACCCCCTGAGAGCCATGCTTGTCTCGCGGCGCTAACACTCAATAAAGAAAATCGATAGAATATATTAATGAAAAGCAGTTTGACCTGAATGGCCAAGAAGATCTAAGAGTTTTCAGTGGTTGTCAGAGAGATGAATTTGTCAGAGCTTTGTGGAAACGTGAACCTGAACCACAGTCATTGTGCTCTTAGTGAACAACGGATATCGAAACACCCATAAGATAAGGCGGTTCTTCTCGCGCATAAAACTAAAGCCATTGTATGTTTTCAAAAACCCTCATTGTGATCACCTGTCCGGTATTATATTCAAGCGTATTCCGAAAAGGAGAGGAAGAAATGGCGCCGGGTCAACGTTTTTCTTCCTTCGGACATCTGCGCTCGCGTGTTGTTGCCCGTCCGCTTTTTGTGGCTCAGACCGATGACATCACTTCCGTTGGTCCCCACACACGGTGGGAAGGAGGGGTACCCTGAGAATTTATAGGGTGGACGCATTAAAGAGAGCGCGCCCTATTTCTCGCTCTACAATCTCCGAACATCTCTATACTTTCACAAATTCCCCAGGGAGCTCATCAAAGTTATGGCACACCGTTTGATTCCAAATTGAACTAAACTATCGTCGACACTCTTTGGCGAAAACGTTTTCGAAACATTTTCCAACAATTTCATTAGAGCGTGTGCTAAGAAACCGGAAACGTCATTTTAAATCGTCACGCAAATCCAGAAAATCGCCTATACCAGCTCGAAAATTTCACCGACCTGATAAAAGACAAAAATCATCGTACAAATGTCGTCTACACGATTGGCCACCGTGATTTATATACGCAACGACATGGAACATTCGGCTATTATTTCTTCTGCCCGAAACAGTAGGCGAGTCACATATAGGATGTCGTTGCGCTCAAATAATATCTGCATCATACATGCGTACAGATTGCTACTAAATAATGTGATTGGACAATTCGGGTTTAATCCGAATGGGTCCTACGCCTACCATACAGAGATACAAAAACAAAACTGGGATAAAACGACATATTGCTTGGAGAAAATGTTCAACGGTACATAATGTGCATCATTTTGAAAATGAAAGAAATAGTTACTACAACCGAAAACGCCGCTTCAGTTGATTCCCACACTTGGAGGCACCTTGGCTTCTTCAAGTCAGCTATACAGGGTGTTTGCTCTAACGTGTCCAGCGATAAAAGAAAAGCAAGTGGTACTTTTCTGCTAACTGAGTAAGAAACGGGTACTGCTTCCCTAGTAGCACCTGTTTCTTAGTCTAGTAGCTGAAAAGTACCGCTCGTTTCTCTTTTATCGTTCGCTTTAAGTAAAATTTCTGGACACGTTAGAGCAAACACCCTGTATATCGACAATGGGATTCACGGTTGATGCGAGACGCCCAAGAACAATAAACGTCTCTCAATGAATGAACCTCGTTGTGCTTTCTGCAAGGCTTGATTCGTATGAAACAGTGTACTGTCCTGGCTTACATCCGGAACGAATATATTCCACGAGGTACTGGATTGGAAATTCCAATAGAGAATGCGATATTTGATTCCGAATCGAATACACAACTGTTTGCTTCGATACTGGAAATGTCCCAATATTCGCAAAGCCCTAGTGAAGTTGATAGCCGTTTATTCATAAAGAGGTAGAGAACTAATGACAGGAAGGATTTACCGATTCTCTATGTCTAACTATATCATGAGTTGGTGCCAACACACACACACGATCACATGTTAGTTTTTGGTCTTTGTATCATACATGCCTCTCTCAACACTGTTTTTCCTAAGTAGGTGGGTACCACGAGCTCTTGTATCTCTCTGCCGTTTCCGAACACACAACGTCTGTACAGCACACCATTTTTTTTTCAAGAAAAATGTATACGTAACGTTAAGACGGTCATGTCTCACGCCATTACATTGAAATGCTCTGGTCAGTGATTCGTCAACCTTTTGGTCAACTGCGAAACCCTAGCTGAAGGTGGAACATTCAAAGGTTTTTGTGGTTTCTTGGATTCCGCATCCTATATAGTTACCACGGCACTCACCGTGACCTATGTTTCATTATCCGCACCCGGACAGCTACCTCAGCGTCATGGCCAAACGCTGCGCAGGGCACAAATGCTCCCTTTGTAAGGAAATTGAACTTCTGCGTGTCATCCTATAATACTTCTTGAAGTAGACCCTTTCACATCAACTGCATCTACAACCATTCAGGAATGTTAAAATTAGTTATCCTACTATTCACAACTTTACATGTCGCTTACCGAGGTGAGGAATTCACTTTCGCATGGCCTCACTTCGACTTGACAGGTTCGACTTCGTTTCTTGCGCTGCTCTCTTAACAACAACAGCTTTTTCTTAAGAAGCAGGAGTTTCGTCCTATGGCTGATGTGAACAACAACTTTAGTTTGACTTTGGAGAGTGGGGAGGTTCATCGCCAGATGCGATATTCTACCCCATTGCTGGTGTGGGGAATAAAATAACGAGCCCCTTCACAATAACGATCCAAGTCCGATGGTGTTCAGAAATGTCAAAAGAGCTTTGAGCGCAGATCTTTGCTGGGCTGGATTGGGCCAGGGACCAAGCAATTTCGATAGGGAGAACGGGCGGGAGCCCAGCTGACGAAGAGACTCGGAGAGTGCGGTTCGGCAAGGTTGGTAGTGAGGGCAATGAAGAAGAATGTGCTCCAGATCCTCAAGAGCACCACAGTGGCAGCAGGTGGGAGAGGCAACTTGTCTCAAGCGGTAACGCCACTGAGCTGTAAAGGCCACATCGAGGCGCATTCGGTGGATTAATGCAGCATCTTGACGAGATGTGTTTCGTGGCAGGCGGTAAGCGAGCGTTGGATCAACTCTGCTCAACATAGATTGGGGGAGAATGTCGGTTGTCCATTGGCGGGAAGCCAGGGGTGCTACGAGGCGTCCCAGAATGGAATGGCGGTTTCCTCTCAGCAGAACAATACTGGTCCGTTTCCGATACGAGAGTGCTGCTTCTGCGGCGCTGTCTGCTTGCTCGTTCCCCACGACACCACAATGGGCTGGAACCCACTGGAGAACTAGCCACTGGCTGATGTGATGCATTTTACTGCAGGTGAAAATCTGAATGAATGCTGGCAAGAAGCACGGAAACAAGCATGTTTCAAGCTTGAACAAGCATGAACAAGCAAGCAGTCTGCTTCGAACTCACGAGCTGTTCGGCTGTCCGCAAGCTAGCAGACAGAGTTGCCAGCTTCAACGTCATTTTGCATCGAAACAGAGACAAGCGCGACAAACGCCACGGCGCGAATTGAATTCTCGACCGAATGTCAAGTAAAAGCAACGAAACAGTGAATGAACTGCTTTGAGGCACCGAATTTTACTGTATGGCCGCATTTCGTTCCGTAAAACAAAACGTAGCCGAAGGTTCCTATGGCCACACTGTTTTTTGGCGACGCGGCGGTGCAGCACGACATGTCGCGAAGGGTATCGCGGCCGTGTGTACCATGTCTCTCATGGGACACGCGACAGGTCACGATGCGAATTTGGTGCGACGCGCATGTGTCTCAGCCTGGCATGCTGCAGTGCGGAGCGAGAGCTGTCAAGATAGCTGCAAGCGACTCCTATCAACACCGCCACGGTTGGCGCCGGTGCTTAGACCTGGCGACAACGCGTTTGTATCAAATGAGACGTCTTTCGTGGAACCGCTTCACCTCTGGAGGCTATACCTCACTATCATCCATGTCCAGATTATCAGCACAATACGCAAAGGTCTGCCTAATGCTTACATTTTTCATCTTGACTGTCCTGACAGCTCATTCGCTGGGAATTTAATATCGCGGCTAATTGGGCCACACATTTTGCCTGTCGTGTAGGCAGCCAGCAAAATGCCCGTGAATAAATTAGTGCTCTATCTCTGCTACACAATTTCATATTATTCGTGCGCTGAGCGCGAGACTTCTCCATCGTCAACGCGTCATCGTCGTCTACTTTCAAAACAAGGCATTCCACGTCATTCTCCTCCTCTTGCTGCCTTATTGACTCAGAGTGCAGCGTCTGGTTCCCAGACGCCTTAACCTCTAATTACAGTCAACAAACCGAGCGCGTTAAAAGCGACATGGGAATACCAAAACTGGCAAGTGTCGCTTCCGGTGATCGTAATCGCCTTTTACCCATAACCCTCTATGAACACCGTCGCTCAACAGCGGCTCGGAATAGCGTCATCGTCGTTGTCCACGAGTCGACACATCACACCCTCAGACGCGGAGCGGTGCATGCTGTTGAGGTTCCTGTCGATACTTTCTTTTAAAAGAGGAGAATGAGAACGACTCGTAGATGATGGACATATCGCTTGTGATTGTGGCACTTGATGCAGCAGCAGCGGGATGGCAGGAACAAGAGCGCCGCGATCCGGCCGGGTTCCAGTGCGGAGTAGTTGAGAGCTTGAGTAGTAGCTGATTGCGTTTAGCGGTTGCTGAGTGTGTTGAGTGATTACTTTACGGGCGTTGGTTGTTGCTGAGTGAGTGCGTTGCTCAGTGGGCGACAGTACTGCGACCGGTACGAGAGCGTGAATGCTGGTTGTCGCCAGAGAAGTGCCGGGAGTCCCGTGAAGCAGGTGGAGGCCGGAAATTGAACTTGCTGTGATTTCCCTCCGGGTCCCCGGAGGAACTGGTGTCCATGGGGTCCAGGTGTGACTTGACTGCCAGAAGGTGGCTCGCTGCTGGTTTGCCGAAAAATGTAGGATGATGAATGGCCGAATTACGCCGAACATGATGTTGGTTGTCCGGGTCACCAAATGGAGAGGAGGTGGTGTTCCCCTGCATGAGTCCTGATCGGCGATATTGGAATGTCCCAGCGGGCAGGTGGTCGTGGCCGCACGCTAGGAGGATGCCGGTGGAACTGAGTGAGTGCCAAGAGGAAGTGGCACATAGCCCAAAGGCGATTGGCTAGATGGAACTGGCTGCCAGGCTCAGTAGCGCGCGGCAGCAGAGGAGCGTCGTCGTCGTCGTCCATGGGCCACCACATCCCCTCACAAAATCCAAACCGTCAAAAATTATTGGCGCAAATACTCCTCCTTTTTTCTGCTGTGCTCCATGTTTTACGTTTTATTGAAAGTAGCGGTAACGGAGGAAGAACCCGCCAGAATTTCTACACGAAAAACTGTTTGTATTTATAGTGGGGTCGCTACTCCGTTGCTACAAAAAGTAGCTAATACAATATCAGCGCTACTAGTAGGGCTGCTAGGTGGAGCTAGTTGGTGAGCAGAGCTTTGTTTGCGTCTTACAAAGAATAAAGCTGATTTGCCACACTTGACCTTCACACGTCCGCCTCGACGCTGACACAAAACCCTCCTCTCTGCGTTCGTGCTTGGGGTTCTTTAGAGTCTCTAAATAAGCTACGCTTCAAAACAACCAAGAGCGAGCATGCGCCATCTTGTTTCTGCGCCGCGCTACCCACGCGCACTCTGCACGTTAGCGCCATAGGCCTGTTCAGTAAAACATCCATTTGGGCTTGTTGGTACATTTCCGTAACGATAAACGCGCTAAACAAACAAACCAGCTAAACAACAGTGGAGGGGTGATACAAAAAGCAAAGGAGAGATTTGGAAAGCCCTGATGATTGGTAAAGGTGAGGACACGTGTGTTAGCACAGAGAGTGTCACACTATCGGAGAGGGAAAGAGAATTCCTGCTGCATAAATGAAGATGGTTTGGCAGTCCATTAAATTGTTGAAAGTAGTGCTCTTTGTTGTGTCGTCTGTGTTTGTCTCTTTTGGCGCTTTTATCGTCACGTGTATAGGCCTGGTCTTCGAGAATAGAGGAAGAAGTCTCAGGACGCATTCCTCAGATCACGAAGCTCTCATGGTCACGCTCCGCTAGAGACAACGAAATAAAATACATTCAGTAGAAAACTGCCGTAAAATTCGTTGGTCACCATTTGTCATCCATGTAGCGACGAAACTGTCTACACCGCGCCTCAGCAGCTGCCAGCAGTGCTAATTCGTGTAAAAGTCTAGCGCTAACCGTAGCTCAATTTTTTTCCAACGCACATCAGAAGATACGAGTATACGTCGCTCTAACCAGACGGATAATGCGATTAGATTATTGTTTTTTTTTTTAAGGTTCACTCTCATGCACTTACACTGCTCCATCTCGAGAGGAAGGAAGTCGCCATTGTCATCTAACTTAGTTTGGTCCGAAGGGTCAGCAAAAAGTAGGTACCGATTGATTTGCAAAAAGCCTGGTGTGAACCGAAAAATCAGCGAAAAATCCGCAGCTTGGCGCGAGCCTCGAGAAATGACGGAAATAATACGAAGAACATCTAGCGAGACGTCAAAATTGATGAATTTGCGAAGTCGGGTTCTAAACCAATAACCGGTATAATTTCCACTCGAAATTTTACTCGTTGGTGAAAGAAGGAAACAAGTAAATGTTGATTCGTACGTCGCCGATGACGTCACTCGTCCCCAAAGTGGTCTGTCCAAAAAAACGAATTTTTGTCTTGACTCGATTTTCCACTCTTGGCGACGCTTTTTACATCTATATATTTATCTATCTATTTATATATATTTATATATTTTGTGGGGGAGTAATGGAATGTCATTATATTTCAGTCAAGTAATGACATTACTCATTACTTGGCTTTAAAGTTGACGCCACCAATGAAGAATTATGCCCGGGAGGAAAATCCCAAAGCTTATTTTTTCCACAAGCTCCTTCTATATCTTGCAATAAATGTTACCTATATCTATATGATCGCTGACTTCGATTACGCTCTCGTATCTTTCGCAGAAAATATCGGTGCCGTCTCTTTACGATCCGCACCACAGAGAACTGTCACTTGTGGTAAAACGCAATGTCAAAGCAATCTGATGATTACTTGATGAATGCCTTAGTAGGCTGGTCTGTCCTTTTCTGCCCGTGTCTCCCGCTTTAGTAATGGAATGCATTACCTCGAAAAAACTGTAATGAGGGATGTAATGTATGTAAAACTGTAATGTATGTCGTGGAGCAAACCAACCAAATAAAGCTCCCTCTCTAAGACAAAGGCAGACGACGTTTCTATGACGTGCAAATCCGTACATATTAAATGAGGATGTGTCTCGCTGGTGTTAATTTTTTGTTCATTTTTCGCGATGATGCTGCCTGTGCAGAGCCTCACAAATCTATATGTGACGTAAAAAGCTTTAGAAGACGGTGTGTTATTATACCTTCATAAAACACGTGGGATCTGTCCTAGTTGAGGACGTGGATCATATACTGCTCGAGGTACAGTGCACACCTTTGTACCCTTGTGTCGCTGAACCGCCTGGATAATCGGCCATACTCCACCGAAAAGGTTCTTGGGTGCGGGCCTCAAATCAGCTCATGCCTGCCATGCGCGCTTGTGCAATTTCTGGTCTAGACGGACCTCTTTTACACTTTGTGACGGTCTTTGTTTTTTGTGCATTGAGATTTCGCACGTGGACTCTCCTACACTGTTGCTTTTGGTGACAAGTTTTGCGGTGATGTTTTCATCCATTCCGTTTCAAAGGGTATAGATTTGTGTAGTTTCCCTTTCTTTTATGAATAACGCGTCCCGGAAGTAACCAGTCCCGAGTGGCACGAGACTAACATCTCCATTTTTTTCCTTTTACATATCAATCAATCAATCAGCTTTACCATCTTTTTTGTTTGTGCGTGTGCTTCAAATCACCTCTAAAGGTCGCCCAGCAATATGCACTAACGAGACACATATTCGTTTTATATATTCCTTCCAACGTTTTAGCGCTCACGCCGGCAGAAGCGAAAAAATAGTTACCACACTTATTGATTCGCAAATCATGCCATGGATGTCCCTGATGCAGGCAAAACCGGAATGGGACAAAAAGCGCCCCCCAGGGAATAAAAAACGACAACAATGAGGCGTCCGTTTCTAGCTTTTGGGAGAAAATAGGGGAAACCGGTTTTTCTCCCCAATCTTTGCTTCCCGGTTTTTATCCAAGGCGTTGTTGTCTCTCTGGTCAAGATACCGATTCACTTGGGATTTACGTAGCCAGGTGAGTTGCACGTAGTTTCATTCCATCTATTTTTGGCAACCGCAGCCAAGTTGTGCAACTGAATATTTTCCCAGCTGTACGTATCTAGGCAAAATTGAACCTAAAACATATTATCCTCCTATACGAGAAATCGTTTAATAAATTCAGCGCACCGGCAAGCAACACAGTAAACAACATTATACTTGACGTTTCGGGTTCCATACGGGTCCCATCATCAGAAGGTGCGCTGAATTTATTAAACGTGTCATACTCCCGGCCTCTGGACTATATTCATATGCGAGAAATTGTAGGACAAGTCGATGACATTTCATGAGTTGTTTTCTCGTCCTCACATCCCACAACAGAACACCCCTCACGACCACGTTCCTTGAAAGACTTATAACTGTTATTGTCGATCCTAACAAAAAAGAGCCGATTCCTCTCAGCCTGAATGTCAGGTTCCACATGGTTCCTTCAAAGTTGTATTGCGTAGGTATTTTTACATTAAATTTAGATACCACGACAGCCTCCTGCAATAGACACAACCCCACCTTTAAGTTGACGCCCTGTTGTTTGACGTTGACGGCGGTGATAATTTAGTATTGATATGTGTTCTTTCCTAGTTTGTTGCAAATGGGAGGCCAACACTCCGATTAAAATCACCCAGCGTTTTATTCTGCCGTTAGAACGTTCCATCGTGCAACTTAATATATATATATATTGACGAACTGAACATTTCAAAACTCCCACTTTAAATCGTCACCTACACTTGTACTTCGTTGCCGCAAAGGCGGCATCTTTTACATCGAGTGGATTTTCTAAGCATGCTTGTATCGGAAACCCACGAATAGTGATGGGAAAACTCTCCGACGGCAAACGTAACGCTGAAAACAGATGGGGATAAGACCAGTTCATATTTTAGGATGTCGCCATTTTGAGCCCTAGGTGCTGGTTGGGAAAAATACTTTCATGCGTGAACCTGAAAGACATTTTTTTAAATTATTTTCGAATTGCGCTAAATCGTGCTCTAAGAATAATGAAATCAGCCTTTCTATATACAAGCAAAGGGCGTTTCCTGGGGTTATTTTGAAATTTTACGGCAAATTTCCTGCGATGACGTAATTTTTTCGATGCTGTTAGTTCCTTGTACGCAACAGGGTGCGCGGACAATCAACTTTTAAGTGTCCCTGAGTTTCCTAAATCGAAGAGAAAAGACTTGCGATGTGTAATGCTATTAGACGACGGCATTTTAAAAAATTGTCAAGTGAAAAGAGACACAATGCTGTACAGGCTCAGGCAGAGCTTGTCCCGTGTTGTCGCGTGTTCTTTTCGCAAGGTATTTGTCAAACCAACTAACCCAACTCCCTACAGTGTATATATATAAAATAATGAATAAGTGAGCCGGATGTTACATGAAAAACAAACAAAACGGCGAAACATCCCACTACATCACCATCACTTATTTGTTGTTTGGAGGAGAAGCCCTTTTTGATGACACGTGGGCCTCTAAAGTTACGGCCCTACAAAATCGCCAGACAGGAATTTCATATAAAATAAGTGGAGCCGAGGCATGTACTTCCCACTGACATAGAATACTGGGACTTTGTCCAGGATCTCATATACTGTGTCTTCCACGCCGGGCCTACAAAACACCGCTTACCGACACAGCATACTTCCGTGAGCCCCGCCGGGCTAAGTATAAGCACTATCAAGAGTCGGATGATGCCCTGGTGTCCTTCTTATACATATCAGCACCCCCTCACGAAATACGCGCCTTCAATCTTACCGTCTTTTACATATTCTAAGCAGAGCTAAATAAAGAGGGCTACTAGACACTGCTCGTCTGCCGGACCGGTGCGTCCGGCCGGTAAAAAGTCCCGGGCTTCGGTCGAGTAATGCAAACGACCCCGAAATAATGGGATGGTATTCGTCTGAAGGACCCTTATCGCGCCCGTGATAATATTCGTTTTCCCAAGATTTTCAACTTTGGAATTGCGCGATATACGACGACATTTGATATAGCCTCTTTTTGTCTTCTCGTTAATATGCGGAAGAGGGGCGCATTTTACTTTTGTTGTCATTCAGATTACCCTCAGCTACATGCATTTCTACTATACACTCGGACTGCACACAAGAAAAAGTAATGGGAAATCACGATCAAATATCCGCTTATATAACGCTCTCATTTCTTGGAACGCAATTTACATAGGTGGGGAAGTTACTTTTATTTTGTAGCGAACTACCGTTACTGACTACTTTTTCAAAAAGTAACGCGTTACGTTATTCGTTACTGTTGCGGTAGTAGGTAACGCGTTACTAACGCCGTTACTTCCGATATGTAACGCCGTCACTTTTGCATTACTTCATGAGGTTTTGCTTATAACATGTACCATTTTTGGTTCAGTCACATAAGTGCATTCCGCAAATCAATACAAGCAATGTTGGGCACTGCACAAACAAGGGTCTCGCATGAATACAACTTACACGTACGATTTATTGCAACGCAGAAGTAGTTGATGTTTAAAATTTTCGTCTGTGAGCTTCGCCCGTAGGGCTGAGAGGACGCCTAATGACCAGTGAGTGCTCCTTGTCAAGGTTGATAGAGACGGTGACCTTTTATCTCACATAGTAAAAATCCAAACAGCCAATCCCGTGGTACTTTGTTACTTGTTCAGATGGTAGAGGCTATTTTTCTGCAGCTTTTGCCTCATTCGTCCGAAAAACACCAGAGGGAGTGAAAAACACAAGGTGGTAAACAAAGGTGACATCTCAACCAGGGTATAGGTCAATAACCCTTCTTTTGCGTTCTTTGTGGGTGTCGATGTGACCTTAATTCTTGTCATTGTTGAAGATGAACAGAAAAAATCGGGTATTTTCCCGGATTCTGCAGGCACGCTCCTCGCTCAAGCTTACAAGTTTAGACGATGAAGCAATGTTCCCGAACACGCAGTAACGCATAACGCCGTTACGCGTTAGTTATTAAAAATGTAATGACGTTACGTTACTCATTACTTTTCTCCCAAATGTAATGCGTTACCATATTTCACTACTCGAATGTAACGCGTTACTCCCCACCTCTGAACGCAAATAATGAACAGCAACTATAGATCTGTGTGAATACAGCATATCGAAATCGCACCGAATATAAAAAGCGGGGATATGTTTATTAAGAAAAAAGAAAGGGAAGGTCGGCTTGCTATTCCAAAAAAGGAATGGAAAAGGAAAAGAAGAACAATGACAGAAAAATCAAAAGAAACGAAAAAGAAGCAGAAGAATTTTATATTTTTGCATACCGGGAGTGAAGCGAATACTAATGAACAGAACACATGTGAGCACATACATGAACCAGCTAGCACTCTCCTTGTTTTATTACCACCCTCGTTGCGTTTTTTGGTACACGTGAAGCTTCGGAATACATTACGTTTGGAAGAGACGCCGCTGTCATTCAAAATTCCAAAATATCCATTCGGAATTATGTGCTTCCGTATCCGAAAAATCTACACGCCTCCTCTTAAACGCACACGAACAAAAACGAGGTAAAAAAAATAGGCAAAGAACGCAATCACCGAAAACCGGTATTGATTTGTGTTCGTCGATATTGAGCAGACTGCTCGTTGTGAGTGGGGGAGACCAGTTTGCATTTCCTGCATGTGCTCCAAGATTTATCGTACGTATAATTATGGTTCCGCGTTTTTGGCATTTATTCTTGGGCATTTTAAAACGCTTGCGCCAAACATAGATACCAAAAAATCGTCAGCTATGATCACTAAGGGAGACGGAATGAAAGCGTAGGAGGACATTGAGATTCCTTTGTGGGAACCCTCTTGATCAAAATGAAGTAGAGCCTCCGTAAGGTGGTATCCCTCCTGGAAACGAAGTGAGGGAAAAACGAAAAATGTCATGCTCCGGAGGAAGAAAAGTACCAGCAGTTTTCGCACGTAGTTACTGACGTAAGAGGAAAATTATGAATTTTTCGAAACATGCCGAATTTCCAAACCGGCACTTTTTCGGCTAATGGCGAAAACGCGGATAAATGAAAACAGAGACAAAAGCGTACCACGATGACATCACCAGAATGATTTCAGTCTTAACAATCATTCGAATACGACCAAGTTGAGTCTTATTATTCTCGCGGCAAGAATAGATAGCACCAATAAAGTTTATTGGCAAGTTTTTGTACAAACGCTCGGTGTGCTAATTTAGACATTTGGCGCAAAACAGAACGAGCGGAGATACTTATGGACGTCTACCACAGAACGCAAGGTTGACGAATCATATCATTTCATTCAATAACTTGCACTTTGAGAACGAGGAGAACAGAGACAAAAATATTTAGGTTCGCTATAGAATCTAAGCTTTGGGGGATCGAATTAGTGAACTTGCCGCACAAAGTATAAGCCAAGCAGAAAGAATAACGAGGGAGTAAACAGGCCATCGTAACATCGTAACAGAAAATCTCTTACTGGACTATACCCGACGAATACTCCGTAGCTAAGAAAATGCCTCGTAATAAACTCTGTTTCTTGCCGAGAATATCTTATTAGAGAGAGTCAGGTAAACAAGTCTTAGCCCCAACATTAATTACGTCGAGAACAAACAGGGCCCCAATATTGAAGCTCCGTCAGGATGATTTATTGTGTTGTCCTACCGCCGGAGGGGGATTTTTCTTGGCGTCCAAATATATTATGCTGCAGAAAACCAAGAGCGGCGTGGGAGGCGCCTTACCGATGACATCACTGCCGGTGGAGGCGTGGAATGTCTTTTCTGCGCCGTTTCATACGAAAAACAATGCGCACTTTCCGTGTAAAAGTACCCACCGGTGCGCATTATCTGTAGGGAGTGCGGGACACCGAAGGGCATTTTGTGACGCGCATTATTCGTCAAATATCTTTCAAATCCTGCCGTTGGACTATATGGCAAAATACGTTTAATCGTGGTTTCATATCGGGAGACAACTATCATGATTAGTCCAGGTCCTTTAACGTTCTCCGTCTCTGGAGTATAATCCACCAAGTTGTGGAACCCTCGATCGCGTTCAACCAAAGCTGCTTGTAAATGCGGTATTTTTGTCCAGATGAGCTCCATAAATGTTGTTCACTTAGACGAAGAGGACGTTCTATATGGCGAGGCGGGTGCATGTTTATGCATGCGAGAGAAGCCATTTTATTATGGCGCTCGTTCCCCTAATGGCCACAACAAGACAAAATTTATGCGCACGAAAGATTAAGAGTCGCTAATTAGTTTTCCGATACTTCTCTACTGCGCATGCGTATGCGAGGAACACAACAAAGACGGCGCGCAAATATCACCTGGCGTCGTCCGCTGGCAGATAAACAGACGTGGAAAAACGTCAGAGCGACCATAAGTTTTTTGTCCGTCGGTTTTAATCCGTTGAGCATCCGTCAAGTGAATGACTTGCTCTGGTTCCCAAATCTCTCCGATGGGGTTGAAGCGTACTTTTGGATACAGCAATATATTGATCCTTTGTTTCAGACACTGTTCTTTTTGCACATAGGAGATTCTCTTTCTCGTCCTCGGGTCAGCACTTAGATGCTGACAGTGTATGCCGCTACCGTAATCGATATTTTTTGAAACCGACATTGGAAAAGTGTTTCTGGTAACGTGATCGTTAACGTTTGTACCGTTTCTTCACCGGTCATATTGCTTACGGACACTTTCCCAACGTTCACCGTGTATTTGCATCATCGGAACGTCTGCAGTGTCTGCGCAGACGCGCTTATAAGAAAGCGTGCTAGGATGATAGACGAAAATTTTCCAGAGATATTGTTAAAAGTCAAACAAATCATCGAAGCATTCTTCTCTCTTTTTCTTTTTTGTTGTTGTCTTCTCCGAATTCGCTATTGTGCAAATGGAGTGGCCAGCTAAGCCAGACTTGGATGTTGCACATTTCATGCAGCTCGTTGGTATTTTCAGCAAAAGTACCGGCTAAAGTATCGCGTTATTTGTTACCTTAAAAAGGAAATATCGATACTGGCATTTGGCTACTTTTTACTCAAGTAATGAGATAGGTATCGCGATACCATATTTCAGTAACGGGCACAATTAACACTGGATGCGTGTGCACAAACGTCAGAAAATAAGACAGGAAAATTGATCAATCACCGAAAACGTTTTATTCGTGATTTCACTTGGACTTTGATTTGGAAACGTAAATGGCCCGACTACGTAACCGTGACGGCCGGCCTGTTCTGTTTCTGTGTCGTCCATCTTTTTCATAACTGGAAAACAGTTTCACTCCATTCCACGCATATTATACTACGATGTCATTATCTCATTATCGTACTTTGATTATCATTTTCTTCACCTTAATAACCTAGTTGCCGTGTATCTCCTGTGTGTCCGTCTGTCTTGGATGAATTTAACATTATTGTCGGTAGAATATTTTCACGAAGGAGCATTTTGTGCGGTCGCCAGCCACGAATGATAGGGTTATCGCTTTTAATTACAAGAGAGAGTGCCGTACGCCTTTTTGTGTCAATTATCATATTGAAATTGCCATAAAAGGCGTACGCCCCCTCTCCTCGCATTAAAAGCGATAGCATTCGTGGATGGCGGTCAAGTTCGCTTTTTGCAGTGTGCGAACAACTACGCACGAATTTCATATTCATGTGTTTCGTTGCGCGCATCTTACTGACGCTGTTCTCCATTACGTTATGTAATTAATTATTTATGTAACTTACGGCTCCCAAAATGTGGGTCGCGACATGTTCCCAGGGGTGTCCCACAAATGAAAAAGAGACTCTCTACTCCGTGTTATCAGGAAGGCTGTGGCAGCAGACCCGGAGGTTTCTCATAAATGCGACATTTTCGATGCCTCGCATTCACGCCTGATTTCACTTGTGCCACCGCTAAATGGATCTATGACAGCATACACAGACGCCGCTTCTCGAATAAGAGCGGACGCCAAAAACCTAAGAAAACCGTTTCGCGTGCGATGTCGGTGAGCGAAGCATGCAGTTGTGCAGCATGCTATAGTGCGAGACTCTCTGGCCTCCGAATGTTGCTTCAATAAAATATGAGAGTGTCGTTTTGGCCAAAGTTCATACACTGAGGTCGGAAGACGTCCGACATCGCGACAAGGGATACCAGGGGGGTCGTCTATATTTTTATGAGGCAGCCAAGTTTGGGAACCGCTGACTTACGGGGTTTCTGTTTGTAACGATGACGTTCGTGTCGTTGAGAACAGGATTGAGGCTACAAAGAACTACCACGGTTTAGCGATTATTCAAAACGGCCCGGTGAACTGGAATTCAGTACGGAAGCCTCTTCCAACTCATTACGTACACGCGTGGTGGTTTATTGTAAACATGTGCGGAAACAAGAGCATGAAGCATGAAGCATCCCCCGAGCGTATCGCCCATGCAGGCCTTTATTCCAGAGTGACGCACTGCAGTGCTCTGGAGAAAAGGAACAACATATTTCACTGAGAGATTGATAACGTTTCCTCTCCCGTAATCAGGAGGGAAAACACTAAGAGCATCCTATTGATTTGATTGGGAAAAAAGAAGCGCGAGGGATAGAAAATGGGGAGGAGTCGGCGGCTCTGCGAAAAGGAAAAATGGGGAACAGAAAGAGAGTAAACGTGACGTCACTGTGCAGGCCGTCCAATCCGCAAAGAGGGGAGGTATAGCAGCAGCACGCCCTCTGGCGCTTTATTTTTGCGCCTCCTTCGATGTAGGGAAGAAAAAGCAAGATACAGGATCGATGCAGGAGCGAGGAGGAAGTTTTAATGGCGCGTGTGGAAGAGGATGTAATTTGGAGATTCAAATGAGGAGCAACTAACAGCGGAGAAGGTAAAACTCGCAGTACTCGAAAATAGTACCTTTCTTCCCATATGGGATATCGATTGAGACTACCTTCCCGACTGGAAAGTTTCGCCCGGATGACCTTTATGGAGTTTGACGCCTTCAAGATCCACTAGAATACTTTGTTCACCGCTACTTGGGCTCATATACATATGGATCGATTTTGGGAAAGTCTCATCGAACCAATAGAAAGCGACCGCCATGAAAACCGGCAAAACCTTTCGCAGCGAGTACATATACGGTGTTTCTACATTTCTATCAAAATTATTATTATTATTTTATTTTTTGCCGCTCAGCAGGTTAGACGGTATGTGAAATCCTCAGACCCCAAACTACAAAATGTTCCAAATGATAGTTCAGTAATCATCCAATGCGCATACCGCGAATTTCGGTTGCGGTGCACAATTTGAGCGGCCAACCCGCGATGACTCTCTACGTGGCGGCCAATTGTTGAAAAATGCAAACGAGGATCATTCCTTTGAGCGTGTTGTTCCGAAACTGACTCCTGAACAGCTCTGCAAAAAAAGAAAAAATGACAGTAAGGCAAGCTGGTGTCATATCGTTTTCGGTGGCCGAGTCCACTTTTTCTTGTGCAGCGAAAGAAAGAAATCCTCAACCTAACGAGTAATGAAAGCAAGAAATACCTTCGTTAGCGCTCATAACTAAAGGATTAAATTCAATGCCACTCATTTTCTTCAAGAAAAGCGTCTGATTTGAAAAGAAAACCCATTTCAAACTTTTCGCCTCCATCCGTGGGTCGTTTGGAAAATAAAGCACCAGTAAGGAGGAAGTCTTTCAACGAAGCATTTTTATTTCCCCAAATGACTCCCCAGGCGGTGCTTTTCAAAGTGGGAGGCACAGAGAGCTTAATTGCTTCAAAGTGTCAGCTCCCCTTTCGTGTAAAGGCAAAAAAAAAAACTTTTTTGGAATGGCAAGTTTAAGTAGATACTATTACTTATTTGAGGAGATCCCGTTTGGACACAGTTGCTTCGCGGTACAAAACAGCCTCGAATAGTATTACCCTCCACATCAGTACAGTTACAACGGTCCCTGAATAGCCTTGCCTGTGTATCTATACTTTCGGCCGGAAGAACTTCATTTTACAGATTTACGATAACAGTAGTACTTATATTGAAAATGCCGACGGATACAGGACTAAAAGGGATTAAAGAACACACGATCTAGCAACTCTCTATACTGGCGGGAATCTTGTTGTCAACAGCCTTTTAAGCGCTTGAAAGGTTACGTCACACAAGGCACAAACCCTACAATGCAGCGCTCTATGTCCCGAAGGTATGGCGGTCAATAGATGAGGCATGCTCTAACATTTAAGCAACGCCAAGACTGGTCTAGTGGCTTCCAAAATCCAAGGAGTGTTCCCAAGGCTCAGCATTCAGCAAAGGAATTCCTATGGCGGGCGAATTTCACAAGTCGAAGGAGGAGACGGGCTGTTGATTCTATAGAACAAGAGCTTCTGTAATTTGTGCGGAGCAGAAAGCACCACCTGAACCCCATATCTAGCCCCAACGTTTTCGATATTGTGTGAAATCCTATGGGCAAAACCACAGGTCTCCCTGGTGGCTCAGATTCCTATAGGCGCCCATTGTTTCAGCTGCCTCAACAACGACTCAACAACATCAACTAGGCCAGAATCGGTCAAACTAGCTTCTATTTATTTGAACATGAAAACTGTTACCAACTGTGTGATGGTGGCACGATTTCGTTAAGGGTGAACGCATAGTCCATTCTTAACCCCCTTCTTAACTAGCTTAGAATGGGCGGAAGAATATGTCCTTTTACGGATCCCGGGTTATATTTGTAACATATGTGCTGATGAGTTTTTTGGATCGGAAGATCCAAGTTATCGTCAGTTGGTTATTCTACAGTAAGTCCTCCTAAACACAAAATCCACCAAGTCATAAAACGAGAGAGCATCATCCACAGACCGGGTGGTGGGGCAATGCATTTCTTTCTTGTCCCATGCGCACAAAAAACAGTCTTGGGTAAGATACTTCTAAAAAGTAACTGAGTTACAGTTACAGTTTATCTGCCAAAAATAGTAACTAAGGTACCGTTACTTTCTTGCTCGAGTAACTAGTTACAGAGAAAATGACTTAGTTACATTACGGTTACTTTTTATAAAAATGACCATGAGAGGGTGATACAATTGTTGAACACATACGTTTATGTACATTTATCGGGTGCGATAAAAGTTGTCTTGCACTGAACCAGAAGCTGACACGAACCAATAGGTGTACCATCGGTGTAGGATAGGAAGATGATCGGTCGAGTCTCCGGCGCCGTCTCGCTCATCTAGGCTCTTTCCCTCGGGGTGCTACTTGGCCCTGGCTACTCAGCACGCTGTAGTCACGTCTGCGCTGACACGATTCCTTCGAGAACCTAAACTCTTGGCCACTCTCTCATACGTCCTATATGACTGTCTGCACAACGATTACTGAAGGAGCAGTTTTTTTTCTTCTAAATTTTCTTTATGATTTTCTGCGTGTCTGTTGCTTTTATCTTGGTAGTCGCCGGGGAGGTGTGTGTTAGCTTAGCTCAATTGGTAGAGCCTTGGACCGGTAATCCAGAAGATGTGGGTTCGAGTCCTACAGCTGGCTAACTTTTTCAGTGACTTCCATCTTTCAGGTTTTATCATATTTTGTTTGTTTGTTAGCCTTTGGGAACAGCAAGCCTACATCACGGCTAACCTTTCCCTTCACTTTTTTAATTTGCATTAAACATATTCCCCATCCCCCCTTTTTGAATATAGTGTCTTTGTCCGTGTTCAACAAGAGTAGCTGTTAAGTAGGTCGCGAGGAGCTCAAGTTCCATCCTTCATGCTGCATTTTCAATATGAACCAAGTTTCCCGTTGGATCCCACTTGTGAACGGTATACTGTGAAGCAGACTTTGTGAGAGAGGAAATGTGTTCACATTTTATATATAACGGACGTCCCTCTCATGTTGTCTCGTTGTGTACTCTATAGGGGACACGGTTGTCCAAAATAAGCCATCTCAAATATCCATTTCTTTCGAGTAAGAAACACGTGCTTCACAGGGTCTACCTTGAAATACAATATTGGCACAACATTTTCAAGTGCAACCGAGGTAATATGGGACGGCCAAGTACTGAGAGGCGATTTTAGCTAACAGTGACCCCAACGGTACACGATTAGGAAAAATTGTTCCCCGATTGTCCTCCTTCACTATGCTGCAAACGAGCGAGAACGGTTTGGGTTCATTGGCCGGATGTCCGCTTGACGCGAATGACAACACATCATTTGACCACACCAAGTGTGGACACCCCCATTTTGCAATACCACCTATTTGCTGTAGAGCCCCATGTTGCAGGTGGAAATTCTTTGTGTCTCTGCATGTTGCGTTTTCGTGCAGCGCAATGTAGTGTTCAGTGTGGAAGCGCCATCACGCAGTGTAGTGTGCCAATTGAGACTATATAAAAACGAACCGACCAATGAAACGCTGGATCGAAGCGGCCGTGTGACGTGCACACTCGAGCCAGTGCAACTTTTTCTGCATTATACATCGACCAGATGAATTGTACATTATAGAACGATAGGTGGAACTGGAAACCCATCATGAAAGATTGTGCAGGTGATAACAGGCTACAACAAACTTGGAGACAGCCGCCGGAAATCGGTTGGAAGAAACCGGGAACTGTGATGGAACCCTATAAACTTGTTCTTTGTGGTTGTTAGCTTACTTTTTCGTGTTCTTCGTCGTTGTTGTCGGCGTGCTTCTCTATACACAATTGAGTCTTTACTCAATTGTGTATAGAGAAGCACTGTATACCACATGAAATGAAGACGCCTTATAGAACGTCTCTAAAATGATGACCACTTTGCCACGTCGGTTCAGAACATGTCGCGCGTATATTCTATAATGTTCTATGTTCTATAATGTAGAGTTTTAGTATATCGTACGCTATCGCCTTTACGAACGTAACGTTGGTGGATCTGCCCTCTTTCTGTCACGGGCGATATGCGTACGATCTACTAAAACTCTATCTTGTGGGAGACAGAAAAAGACGTTCTTGGCGTTTATGCGCGGATTAATTGATTAATTAACATTCGTGGCGGAGACAATAAAAATCAACGAAAATCATAAAATGAGAATGAAAATCATAAAATGTGTCGTTTCGTCCGAAATATCGGCCGTTGACTTAAATCCCTTTTTCTTCTCCTTCTTCTATCACGTCACATCACATCGGCGGAAAATAACCCGATACCTCTTTTAATGTATCTACGAGATCTTTACAAATGGCGAAAAAAGATGTCGACTTAGTTGAATGACATAATCGATCCTCAAATATGTTCGAAATCTGTTACAAAATACGCTTCGTCATTAAATAGGATCCAATTTGCAGCCACGTACAAAAATAAAGTATACGGAGAAAATCCTTTTTCTGTCACGGAGAGAGAAAATCTGGCCAATTCGGTCGGCCAATGAAATAAAATCAATCAGTCTCATTCAAGTCCAACGCCCATGTTGACGTGGTTGTATGCAATACGGGCGCTTCAAATATTCCCGGAATTTCTCTATAATCCCGGGAATTACGTATAAGGAACGACGGATACGTAATTCCTGACGTATACGGAATGCCGGAGGTTCCATCAAAGACTTGGTCATTTTCTTGATTAAGAGGAGAAGTTGTGCGGCATAAGAAGGGCTGTACGAGCCACTCTTACACTGTCGTGCAGAATGTTCTTTTTCGGACTTTGTTCAACACCCTTTCCTGGAAATTTGGACGGATCTAAGTTGCCAGAAAAAAAAAATCATCACAAAGTGGTGTATATATCATTGGGCGCAGATTGTGGCTTGGTACCATATAAGCTAGGGTTCCGGATTTTCGGAGTTTATATGTAGGCGTTACCGGATGATGTTTTTTGGAGTTTACTGTTTTTTTTAAACGGAGTTTTTTCGGAGTATATGATTTACAGCTTAGTTAATACCTGAAATTGGGCGAAACTTTACGACGCACGCACAGTTGTGCAACTAAAACGCAGTTGTGTCATTGCTTCAACACTAAAGCGACACAAGGTTAACAATACACTCTAAAGAAAAAAAGGTTGAATTTCCTACCCAATATGGTAGAACGACAGTACCTCTACCATTCTGTGCCAATCCACACGTGCCTCCTGCTCTGCGGGTATAAGCGATCCTTTTCCTTGCTCCTCTGTCTCAAGTTTGCTCTAAGAAAAAATGGTACAATTTCGTACCCAAGCTGGTAGAACGACAGTTTCTACTCTGTAGTTTGCTTCTACTCTGCAGTTATGCCCATAAGGTAAAATTTGTTTGAGTAGGAATGTGGTTGCAATTCAGCTCTACCACGATGGGTAGAAAATTATACGTGTTTTTCTTAGGGTGACATTTCGTGCGACGCACATTGAGGTGTTTCGCAATTCCAAATGCACCCTGTCCGTGTGGTCATTCTTATGGGGCAGTACTTACACACGACAGTCTCTGCATCGCCATCGCGGGATGATGTGAACTCCTCGAAATCAGGGTACTCCTTGACGTAGTCGCAGGGCACCTTTCGCTCGCGTTCCATCTTGTCGTCAGCACGGCAACTAGTTGCCCTTTCAAAAAGACCACTCCGTATGATCTCGATTTGATGCTTATTTTAGTGCTTAGATCAATGTAGGACAAGAAAATCGGGAAACAGGCCGGGGGAAAACCCGGCCGGTGAATCCTCAAGTGGTCGAGGTGACGACACGACGACGACGTCGAGAAAATACTAGGTCACGGAAACCATTATTATGTTGCGGTGGGGCCGGTATCCGAGGTCAGAAGAAACCCAGGACACTAAAGGAGGCCAAGAACAATAACCCAGTTATGAGGGAAGACATCTGCCGAGCGGAGTTTTTCGGATTAATTAATTAATCCCAATCGCTTAAAATTGTACCGGAGTACGTTTTTCGGATTGTTTTCTGATAAATCCGGAACCCTTCATATAACTTATACTACATTTTTCTTTCTTTACAACAGTATTCTGGGACCACACTACTTTTTTTATTCCACGTTAGCGCAGCAAAACAACTGAGGTTCGCTATGATATGAGAGGAGGAAGGAGACAGGGGTCCTTGGAGAGGGAACGTCTGAGAAGTCTGCCGGAAAAAGCCGAAGCCACCATGCCGCTGGTGGAGTTTTCATATGACGATGTATACAGGGTGTCTCAGTTAAATCCCCGGGTTAAATAACTCGCACCAATCGAAGAACGTTCTTTTTAAAAGTATCTGTCCGACACCATCTACAAGCTGCGCACCGCGCCAATCAGTGGAAAACAGTCATTATTTATCGAGGAATTACGTGTCCCACACCCCGCTTATCTGACTGATATGCACCCTTTCTCTATTATGATCGCACAGACGGAACACAGTTAATCACATAGTACCTTGATATCACATACTTTCCACTTTTTCTTCAGCACTCCCCGTTGCCAAGTGAGCTCAAGAACACGTAATTCATCGGTGGATAAGGGAGTGGAAGAGCGTCCTTTTGCGTTTCACCGCGACCAGGCACGACAAAAATATGTAAACCAAAACCAATTAATTACTGCAACTAATGACCCGCCTCGGTGGCAGATTTTTCTCTAAAGGGTGTCCACCGAAGGTCCCAAAACGGGTAGTACCCATTTTAATGCCAATGGCGCTGTGCTTTAGAAGTTATGTTTTTCAGCAAACTTATTTGAATTTTTATTTAAATAATGACTGTTTTCCACTGATTGGCGTGGTGCGCAGCTTGTAGACGGTGTCGGACAGATACTTTTAAAAAATAACGTTCTTCGATGGGTACCGGTTCGCGAAATATTTAGCCCTGGCATTTTACTGAGACACCCGTATACGAAGATTTTGTGGTACTTTGACGGGGGGGGGGGTTCATTACAGAATAATTATGCGTAATTTTGCTCTTCCAGCGAGTGCAAAAATTGGTGTCGACGTACACTCTAAAAACAGAGCTTCACCGCATAGCACGCTGTGCGCCAACCATTGCCACGAATGATAGGGTTAAAAAATGTTAGCAAACGCTTGATGTCGACGTGTCTCGAAAGGAACTGCCATCAGAGTGACCCCAATACAAGCATAGGTTTCTGAGACTTTCCAAGATTATTGAGCGTCTTGGGCAAGGACAATGAGGAGAGAAATTGTCTCTTCACTGTCATAATGAACCGTCTGTAACCCTATCACTGTTATCAAGGAGCATACCGCTTGCTCTCCCACCAAGATAAAGGTAAAAAGCGGTGCCGGTTTCCGTTCTACACACTATTGCTTTTGCAGTCGTTTCAACCCCTCCCGGTGATGTCAATAAAGACGACCATACAATTGCTATTTTCACGTCGTCACGGTATGTTTGAGTTACATCATTTCAGCTTAATATGAACCTCCTTGAGGGAGGTTACAGGTAATTTTAGTTGACCCAATCTGGATTCCTTGCGAGAGGTAAGAATGTTTCATAAATGTTAAGCCTCTATGCTTCCTAAATCTGATTATTCCGTGCTTCACGATCTGTTACCGAACGTACAGGTACAAGTGCTGAATGTCGCGAGAGAAACGAGTATGGCAACAACTGGCCCCATCTCCAAACTGCAGTGAGTGCGATGTTGTCGAGGACACGGAATACATCCTCCTCAGGTGCTCCAAGTATGCCGACAGTCGCAGGACACTAGAAATAAGTCTGGCCCTCCCTGCTCTGACGCCCTGCCATTTGACCTTGTAAAGCCCCGGGGTCCTCAGCCATTCAATCATCAAGCAGCTGCATTGAAAGCGCTCCTACATTTCATCGAAGAAACTCATCTGATAGACATTTTGTGACACTTTCTTGTCCCTCGTTTGTGTCAGGTGTTCCCACTAGTTTGGGATGTTTGTCTCCCGGCTCCCAACTACTGGGGTCTCTCCTTGTTTATATTTATTTCGACTAACAGCGGCTAAGTTGTCTGGGGTAGCCAGTTTGACTTTGTCGTGACTTAAATCCAATTTTTTTTTCTTTTTCTATCACATCACGTCACAGAATCAAGTATAGGAGTGAGTGTATGGATCAATAAACACTAGGAACGCAGTACATATTCGCCAGCTTTAAATGTGAATGCACGTCTTTTTTTACTGTCCAATTCAGTGCGTAGCAGTCTGTAGAGTTACAAAAATTCTGCAGCCTCTCTACACACATTGGTACATCTGAGGGTCACAATAAAGCTTTCAGGCGAGAGAAAATGGGTATACTTTCTGCCTGCATTCTGCGCATGGTCTGTAGACTCTGTGCAGAAAAATGTGTTCCAACTGCCCTGATAAAGGCGCGGGTGACAGAAAGCCCGTTGAATGTCTTGAGGCTTTCTGAGCATGCACAGTGCAGTTCTGCATGTAGACATTCGTCTGCCAGAGCGGAGTGATATTTTTTGTAAGGATGCCAACGACAACAGATCAAACATGAGAATAAGACAAAAGGCTTCAAGTAAATGACTGTTTCTTGATTTCCCTACAACAACTTTGTTCAAAGGTGCCTATTTGCAAACAGCTATCAAGTTCCAATATTTTGTCAACATCCCTTTTGATATATTCCCATGGTGACGGGGAGGTTTATATCTTAGGCTTCATCGCATCCAGTTTGTGACACTCGTTGGAAATCATTATCTGTGATCTGTGTGATTGATTTATTTGTGATTTGAGTACGATGCGACATGTATATATGGCTGACTTCACACGTTCTGGGCTACGTGTCAAGTATAGCAATTTCAAACGGTGCATGTAAAATGCTTCAAAATGAAGTCCTTGCTAAGTGAATATCAAAACAGCAATTTCAATCCAAAGTCTCGGCGGAATTTGTCCCGTGTAGTTTGGGTCTAACATCTTCATTTTTCTTTTCTTTTACCAATCAATCAATGAAGCGCAGAATTTCATTCGAAAGCGCAAATGGTGGTAGACGATCCGGCGAGAAATTTTAAAATCACTCGCAGTAAATTCTAAAACACCTTTTCAGGTGTTCTATGGCGGACACCTTTGAGATTGGTGTTTCCTAAAACACCATTTACGTCAGTGTATTCCATTCGAAACGCCCAGGACAGAAGCTTTCGCGGGGCCATCGAACTGCATGTTGCTGTAATGCAGTGTGCGTTTTTATTTCTATGTACAGATACAGGCATACAGCCTAAACCACAGGTACCCGTCGTTAGCTTGGCAACACTGCGCAACTAGTGAAAGTGCTGAGTGCACCATCGGTAGCCTATATTGGCTAGCTCGATGGATCATATATTGAAATAAGATTTATTGGGGCATATTCCATAATAGGCAAGTCTGAGCGATGGGCAAGACACGTAAACAAACACAAACACGAGGGTTCATTTGAGCCCTCGTGTTTGTGTTTGTTTACGTGTCTTGCCCATCGCCCATGCTTGCCTATCATGGAATTTATCCATCAGCTAGCCCGCATTTACGCCATTTTGTCTATTATGGGGCACGTTCGTTAAGTGTAGTGGGGCGAAAAACGTTTCTAACGGTGACAGGCAGTTAACACGTACAGCTTGGGACAAAAGTTTACGGAACACCAGGGTGTCATATTTCTCAGTTGGAGCGACACAGCAAACAGGAGTCATACTAAGAGTAGCCCGTTTCTTATTCTATCTCTTCCTGGTATAGCTACAGTAGGGGGCCACTCCGATGAAGAAATGTGCCGTGTTCCGTAATCTTTTGTCCCAAGCTGTACGTGTTAACTGCCTGTCACCGTTAGAAACGTTTTTCGCCCCACTACACTTAACGAACGTGCCCCATAATAGACAAAATGGCGTAAATGCAGGCTAGCTGATGGATAAATTCCATGATAGGCAAGTAGTGACATCTCTCCGTGTCAGATACTGTGTTTTAAACTCAGGCTGTCTTCTATAAAATGTGTTTACGTGCTAAGTATACGTTTTCATAGATCACCAATTAAAACACCCTTTTCAACACCATATTCTAATAGAATAAGGTGCAAATGACACCATTAACGCTGGAACAAAATGTGGTGTTGATATTATACCTTTGGTAATAATTTTCCCCCTTTCCTTCAGTTTGCGGGATAGAGAAGGCTGTTTTCATAAAAATACACATATTTTGAGCGATTCTAGGTGTAAAATGATTTACTATGTACCCAAATTATCTTTTCACTTTACTTTTGCAGTTCGCGAAAAGTTTTCACTGATGCGTTGAAGAAGTGGTGTCCCCCGGTTTCTTTTATATATATATATATATATATATATATATATTGGGTTGCTTTTCATCGAATCGCATTTACAGCCCTGACTTTACACGTCTCCAGAAGTGCATCCCTTGGAAGACCCCAAAACATCCTGCCCTCAGTAGACCCGGTGTTGTTTCGTTATGGGTATGGAATAGTTAGCCAGGGTTGGTTGGCTTACACAAATGCAAGTACCGGTCGACACCGAGTCTGAATAGGTTTAAATTTAGGTTACACTTCCGCCACAGACCTACGTGACAAAGCTGTGACAAGCTACGTGATAAGCTGTTGTACATCTAGGCGCGTCGGCTGTTTTTCCTGACGGCTTCAGATTGTAGAGCGCGTCATTGCTGGCGTATCTAGTAACGTCATGGGGTTGTGTAGCGATATTAAAACCTAACAATGTACACGTGTATGTACTTGTTTTATACCCTCTCTTCTGGTGTTCCAGGTATTCCAAGCTTTTGAACGCACGTCGAGTCAAAAGTCGAATTAAGAATTCCATGTTCGATTCGGATGCAATTATTCGCTTCGATACTAAAAAAAATCCGCAAATATTTGCGTAATGTTTATGTGGAGCTTCTGGAATGAACATTATTTTACGGAACACCTGGTGGAATATGAAAACTGGAGGCTGATCTTTCGCGTTCCCTCGAAAGGCTCTTTCTGGGTATTCTATCAGTTTGAAGCGCTCGACAAGCTTCTTCCTTGTGTAAAAATACCAGAAACAAAGCAATCTGACGGAAAACATTTGGATCCAAGTGACGTCCCCTCATGGTGACGCATGGTCTATCTAGGAATAGCCAAGAAAAATGTGTTTCCAGGTCAGCAAAACAATGAACACGTAATGGTAACAGCCATGGTTTCATTGAGACAGCTATTTCTATCTACACCGAAAGAAGGTTATACGAGCCATTGTGTACCCGCTCAGCTGCACCCTCTGAGCCAAAACCGGTCTTGTTGTTGTTGACGTAAAAAAACGGACGCTCCTCAATTTTCCCCAAAACCTGTTTTCTATAAAAAGCCCCTCATCTCTTCCCCGCCTCATCTGCCTAGCGATCAGTTTGGACTTTATAGGCGTGCTATTTATCGGTCCTTTGTCGACGCAGCCGTTGTGCCGTCTTATATCCTTTGGAGATACTCGAGGAATATCATTTCTCGTCTATTGCTATATTAATCTTAAGTTACAACTGAAGCCTATAGTCATGTTCAACTCATACACGTAAAAAATACCGCACAAAGGAATCTAAACTCAGATATCAAATACTGAGAGATGATTTTATTTAAGATACATGCTGGATTTGCCAGTATTCTACAGTTGGGACCGCAGTAAAACGTCGTCTTGTAAATCAATTGAAAATGCGGTCTCGAGCAAAGGCGGCTCCATGGTCCGACCTGAGAATGGTGGCGCCTCTCTATACCTAAATCCTAAATTATATCACTAAAAGACAAAATGGAACAAAAGCAGGAAAATAAAAACTGCGAGAGCCTGGCAGCAGTGCGATTGACAAAGTAATTAATGTACTGAGTAGAAAATAGGAAAGAAGTATTTTAGATAGAGTAAAAAATACTAGTAAGACGCTAAATACCGAGAAAAGTATTAAATACGATGCTTAAAATACGTGGTTCAACGTGGCATTGCGAGTGCAGAGGAGAACATAGTCCGTTTGCATTTGGCCAGTTCAGTATTATGAGAACCCTTTAGGACCCGAGATGCCGTTCTTAGGTCGAACACGACGTAACTCTAAATACTGCTGGAACGAAAAACGACGCCATCATGACGCAGAGCTGCGCTGTGGTTTGTTGTAGCCGCAAAATTATCCCCCAGTTAATGTTGATGATTGGTGATGCGCAACTATTAAAAACCCTGTTTTGGGGCCAAATACTACCTTAATAACACATACTCCATAAACTACCACTTCAGTTCAATAATACGATATGTCAAAGAACGGGCAAATCAAGTAACAAGTGTGCATAGGTCACAACGCCATTACTCTGCTCAAGTGGGTGCAGCACAGCAATTTGCTATAGCTTGTCTCACGTTTTTTATCCCAAAAGACGTGGATACAAAATGCGGCGCTCACGATGACAATTATAATACTGAAAGTATTTATACCGTTTATTGCGAGTCAGAAATATTTTTGTGCCAAAAAGAAATTTATGACAATCTCCACACAATCGGAAAACATTTGCTTAGTTTAGACAGAGAACACTTTACAGAATGCACGCTCTGTAGTCAAAGAGAAGATTAAAACCCCTGTGGAAGAATATTGCTGAGAGAAAAGTATCGATCCGCGAGTTCCAGGCAAAACAGACGACGGCTGACAGCGAACGCGTCTTGTTCTCCCCATAATTAAAACCCCCTTTGCAGCAACAACATAAGACATTTCGTGAAAGAGAAATCCCTCTTCCCCAATAAAAATAGGCACAAAAGTAAAAGGCATTTACCGTTCGCCTGCAGGTCGAGGAGGAACACACCCACTGTTGCCAGGCGCTGCCCGTGATGGCAAGAAGGAATGGTGGCACCACATCGCGGGGAAACCGAGCAACTCTACTATAGAGGGAGCCACAGCATCTCCGGAGGATGCGCTCAAGTTCCTGTTTCGGTTTCCACTCGATCCAAGTGTAGGTATATACCGGGTGTTTCAGTTAAATCCCCGGGCTAAATAATTCGCGAACGGGCGCACCAATCGACGAACTTTCTTTTTACAAGTATCTGTGCGATACCACCTACAAGCTGCGCACCGTGTGAATGAGTGAGAGGCGCTCATTATTCAAATACAAATTCAAATGAGTTTCGTAAAAAACATAACTTCTAAAGCAGGACGCTTTCGACATTAAAATGGGTACTACCCCTTTTGAGACCTTCAGTGGACACCTTTTAGAGAAAAATCTGCCACCGAAGCGGGTCATTTGTTGCTGTAATTAATTGGTTTCGGTTTACATATTTTGTCGGGGCTGGTTGCGGTGAAGCGCAAAAGGGACGTATATTCATTGGTGTAATTCATTGGTGTAAGGACATAATTCATTGGTGGATAATGGAATGGAAGAGCGTCCTTTTGCGCTTCACTGTGACCAGCCGCGACAAAAATATGTAAACCGAAACCAATTAATTACTGCAACAAATGACCCGCTTCGGTGGCAGATTTTTCTCTAAAAGGTGTCCACTGAAGGTCCCAAAAGGGGTAGTACCCATTTTAATGCCGATAGCGCCCTGCTTTAGAAGTTATGTTTTTTTACGAAACTCATTTGAATTTTTATTTAAATAATGAGCGCCTCCCACTCATTCACACGGTGCGCAGCTTGTAGGTGGTATCGGACGGATACTTGTAAAAAAGAAAGTTCGTCGATTGGTGCACCTGTTCGCGAATTATTTAGCCCGGGGTTTTAACTGAAACACCCGGTATATTTGCAGTTTCATGTTTGTGTTTTGCGTACAGACCCCAAAGAACCGTTCGAGTTCAACGTTTTGTCAATGCCTCGTGCTGTATCTTAGAAGAATATATCAAGCATCTTCCAGAGATAAAAAGGAAAAGACGCACACACAAAAAAAGAACTTCAAGAGCGATTTCTTTTTCCTCTAGATTTCCCTTTGTCGTGTTTTGTCTCTTTATCGGGGGCGCTACTTATCGGCCAGCGAGATCTACATCATGATTGGACACTGGAAATTTGAATCTTGAACGTCCAGAAGCGGACGTACGACTACCGTAGCAGACGACAGCAACAGCTCCTACAAACCCCCATAGAATGATGATGATAATCAACTTTAGAATGAAACATCTTCCGTGGGATATCCACCGCTTGTACAAAATGTTGCATATCACTTTTTCATAGTATCTTTCATAACAATTCCATTAATTCAGACATGCTTACCAGGGCTACATTTATCTCCCATAGGGTTGACCACCTGTACAAGGTGGGCTTGGTCCATTGTCACCATAACTACTCCCTTCATTCTTTCATTCCTCGCACAGCCAAACTTTGGAATGCTCTTCCCTAGAACATAATCCTGCTTCACGATCCACAGAAGTTCAAAGCCGCCCTCACAAGCCATCTCCTAGGCTAGTATGACTCGGTCCAGTCTTCCTCCCACCTTTTGCCGTTATGCATACAGGTTGCAGTATAAACAACCAGGACTCTACTGGGCTGCCGGTGGAACTGCTGCGCCACTATAGTTCGATGCCATCTTTTATCGCTTGGAGCATGCCTTCGATTGGCTTGGGGAGTTGTGGATATCAGTCTCCTCCTTCCTACTCCGTGGCGGTGAGGCGGACATGAAAGCGGTTCAACGCAGGCGACTACAACTGCGCTAAATAGAAATTACATGAACTGCTAAAATTGTGCACGTGATTTAGTACTGTCTGCCAGTCGTTATTACGTTTCGGCTTCCTGTGACTCAGTTGTAGGGGACGGCTTGGCGGCATGGACAGTGGAAATCACGGTATAGTTATTGCTGCCCGGTATAGTGACAGCTATTGATGTTGATGTTGAACGTTTGTCGTCGTAGCCTACGCAAAACTTAAGGTTGGTTAACTTAACTAAGGTTGGTCCTCACTGATGCGCCTCGACGCACAGGCATCCGTTCCATTGCCCTGTATCCGTCAGTTACCATGACAACGACCTAACGGATAGCTCCCACGCACGGACGCACAAGAGTTCGCAACGGCTCAACTTTTCCGAACAGCAGCGTGTTCGACGCAGTATGAAGACCATTCAGAGCGGCGAACCTCTAACCAGTGGCGAACCAGTTTGTACTTGGTAAGTAAACAGCAATGGCGGCCAACTGAGCAGCATTGTGTGGTTTTGTGTATCTGGTTCTGCCATGGGCGTTTCAGTGCAATAAAGGCTTTGCAGCGAAATAGAAGTGACAAGGCGATGCTAGATTATAAAAAGGCAGTGCAGCGTGAAAAAGTCTATTCTTGTCTCAATCAATCTGTGTCAAAGTCTTGAATTTCTGCTACAAGAGTAGCGCCGGCGAGGAATACTGGGCCACAAGAAATCCAGCGAAAGCATCGCTGGGCGTCACCGTTTCCGTGTCTTCCATATCGAGGCACGCAAACAAAACGCTTTTAAAACACGATGTTCAATCGTAGTGCCTTCGCTGTGCCTTCGTCTGTGCTGTATGGGCTCGTACTGAACCCATCTTGGCGTCGACCACATGTGTCGACAACCGTCAACCGACGGATGTAGGTCCCTGGCAGTGAGAACATGTCAACGCATTGCGCTGCGTTAAACACTGAGGATGCGTGCCAATGATACGGGTACCTGTGCGACAAAACGCACCAGTGAGGATCAACTTTACTCATATGCAAGACAAATATTCTGTACTCATTGGCCCACTGCCAAACGCGTACGAAATGTGATAGCATTGCAGCAGAAGAAGGACGTTGCCTGCGCTGTGACTGTACACGATTTATGTGCGGCGCAAAGGCAGTCCCCAACATAAGGTTGCCATGGGCCTCATACAGAAACATTGCACTGGAAGGAGCAGTACCGGCGGCATCATGTGGGGCTGCTCGGCAGTCACGCGCCGACACTCACGTTCGACATCATGAGACATATTGTTATTACAGACATATTTCACGTTCGACTTGGGTAAGTGTAGCAGTCACTGCTTCGGCAGCAACGGCAGTGCGGCGGTCGGCTTCACTAGTAGTCGAGACTTCCCTCGAGAAGTGACGGAGCGCAATGGCGACCACGACGGATACTGAGACTTACTTACTCCGACGGATACGGAGACCTACCTCGTGATATCAAGGCTGAGCTTAAGATTAGGATGTGGTTTGTTTGAATCCTACCATAGTCTCAGCTGCCGAAGGTTTTCCTTGAGTTTTTCGGCGGACCTGACGTCAGGACGTCCACGGTCCACTTCTGTATGCTAACACACATATTCGAGAGTTTTAGCACACCAGAAGCGTTTTAGAAAACTACACGATAAAGGAAGATGTCAAATCTCAGATCAGCAACGCGATGACAATACATCACGTTTTCAGAACCGTTATCGTAAAGACCTCCCCCATCTGCTAATCTTTCCAATGCTTCTAAATCTCCTAACTGAACCGGCGCCGTGCCCGTGATCAAGAAATGCTCCGTTTCCAAGCACCGTGACGCGACGCTGGAGTGAAGGGATAGTGACTGCTAAGAAAATGCGCAGGTCATTTCAAAATCCGCGTAATGTTTTGCAGATATGGGTCAAATGTATAGAGTAGAAATGTAGAAATAAAACCACTTGCCCCGAATTAGAGATAAATTTTCACTAAAACCTATCTTGTTTGTTTCTTCTCCGTTGTGTGCACGGGATTACCGAATGCAAAGTAACGGCTCATGAGTGATGAAATACGTTATGTAATCTGTGCACTTCAGCGCGTAGACTCCTCTTGAAAACAGAATCGGTCCGTTTCAGCCTGTCAAGCTCGCAATCAAACTCAAAGTCGACTCTAGTGTGTGTGTTTTTTTCTGTGTTTCGAGAGCCCTTGGTTTTAATGATCTGAAGCAATCAGATGACACGTGTGCGGATGAAGACATGCCTAACTGGGTTTACTCCAACGCGTAGACAACGGCCACCAACATGGGAACTCCGATAAAGATAGTCACGCGTTTTCACTACGGTGCTTCGTGTTCGTCTCGTCCTTTCGTGATCTTTGCACTCATGTTTTATCGCTTTTCAAAACGGTAAACAGGAGCTCACGAGAAAAGGTGCAGTCTTCTACTTTTCATTCCACTTCGCAGACTTACGCCCTACAACCGGCAGGGTGCGCGCCGTGCAGTACATAATATACTTTCTTTGGAATCGAGAAACTAAACATCGTGGCACTTAATAAAACCATCATTTAGGTGTGCAGTACATTCCACTTCGCACACCTTTACGCCCTACATTCAGCAGAGAGCCCACCGTAGGGTACATCATTCACTTGCATTGGAATGGAAAAATTAAACATCGTGCCATTTCATAAAACCATCATCCAGGTGTGCACTTCATTCCACTTCACACACTTTTGTGCCCTACACCCAGCAGAGGGCCACCATAGGGTACCCGCATGCACTTTCTTTGAAATAGAAAAATTAAACATCGCGTAATCTAATAAAATCATCATCCAGGTGTGCACTTCATTCCACTTTGCACACTTTTATGCCCTAAACTCAGCAGAGGGCCACCATAGGGTACACGCATGCACTTTCTTTGAAATAGAAAAATTAGACATCGTGGAACCTAATAAAACCATCATCCAGGTGTGCACTTCATTCCACTTCGCACACTTTTATGTCCTAAACTCAGCAGATGGCCCCCATAGAGTACATGCACGCACTTTCTTTGAAATAGAAAAAATTAAATATCGTGGAACCAAATAAAACCATCATCCATGTATGCACTTCACTCCACTTCACAGACTTTTATTCCCTACACTCAGCAGAGGGCCACCGATGGGTGCACGCATGCACTCTCTTTGAAATAGAAAAATTAAACATCGTGGAACCTAACAAAACCATCATCCATGTGTGCACTGCATTCCACTTCACACTTTTTTTCCCTACACTCGGCAGAGGGCCACCGTAGGGTACACGCATGCACTTTCTTTGAAAAAGAAAAATTAAACATCGTGGAGCCTAATAAAACCATCATCCATGTGTACACTTCATTCCAATTCACAGACTTTTAATCCCTACACTCAGCAGAGGGCCACCGATGGGTACACCACTGATCTCTATAGTATAGGCTGGTCACCGGCCGCCATATTGGTGGGCCCATCGCATCCTGTCGTCTGCATTTAGTTCAAGCGGTGCTACGCGTATTCTTTTAAAATTTCCTTTAAATTATAGGGCATCTCATGCCAGTTTGTTGCAGCTTTGAGTACACTTCATGCGGACAGAAAAAGAGCGATAATTTTTCTCAGGTAAGCTCTTTATTTTGAAGAAAAATCTGTTTATTCGTATCGCGTGCATCTGACAACTCGGACTTGTTTGCGTTGCTACTTCGCTGGTGCCATTGCGTACTAAGAAAGTGTGTGTGGCTGCTACTACAAATCTCAAGACCATGTATTTTCTATAAACAATGCGCTTGTGCTTGCAGGTTCCCCTCACAGTCGCCAGCTGTGCCGAAGAACCGGATTCAGAACCTACGCCAATATATCCCAATTTGTTCCACTGTTCCTTTAATCTGTGAGGTACGGTGGAAGAAAATAAACTGCTGTATTAATCGTATGTGCAGTTGCTCCTACAGCGTGTGTGGTAAGTCATGCACCTGCGCGCATGCTCATCGTGCACAGCGCTTCGAATTTACGTTCACACCTAAACTTCTGCAAAGCACTCATGACAATAACATTATTTTAAGATGAGGAATGAGGAGTTTCATTGCCAGGGTCTATACTCCACCTTATTGCTAGTGGTGATGTGGTGAATAAAATAACGAGCCACACCACACGAAAACCGAACAACAAACGAAAACAAACAAGAAATATAAAATCGGAAGTACCTTACAATAACAAACAGCGTGAAACCTTTCTGAGTAAAAATAACTAATTTTATAGGTTGACATTCACTAAATTCACCATCATGCGTATGCGCCCTTTGCATGGCAGTTACGACCCCCTATTCGAAATACATGCAGAGGACAAGAAAAAGAAGGCAATTACCATTAAAAACTACAGGAACACGACTGAAGCACGTTTGGAATACATCAGCACACTGATTCCTAAGAAAGATGCGTGCTAATCAGCAATGAGGAGCGTCTAAAGCGCAATAAATACTCCAAAGCAAATCGCTTCCCATTTTTCCTGTGGGAGCAGCCGACGCCAGTGGGCCCTCCAACATGGCGACCAGTTGCCGCACCTCTCTCCCACGAGCCCCTCTCCTATGCGTGATCCAGCATTTATACATAGAGGTCAGTGGGGTACAAGCATGCACTCTTTTGCATAGAAAAATTAAACATCGTGGAATCAAATAAAGACATCATCCACGTGTGCACTTCATTCCACTTCGTACACTTTTATGCCCTAAACTCAGCACAGGGCCACCATAGGGAACACGCATGCACTTTCTTTGAAATAGAAAAATTAAACATTGTGGAACCTAATAAAACCATCATACATGTGGGCACTTCATTCCACTTCACAGACTTTTATTCCCTACACTCAGCAGAGGGCCACTGATGGGTACACGCATGCACTTTCATTGAAATAGAAAAATTAAACATCGTGGAACCTAATAAAACCATCATTCATGTGTGCACTTCATTCCACTTCACAGACTTTTATTCCCTACACTCAGCAGAGGGCCATCGATGGGTACAAGCATGCACTTCCTTTGAAATTGAAAAATTAAAGATTGTGGAACCTAATAAAACCACCATACATGTGGGCACTTCATTCCCCTTCACAGACTTTTATTCCCTACACTCAGCAGAGGGCCACCGATGGGTACACGCGTGCACTTTCATTGAAATAGAAAAATTAAACATCGTGGAACCTAATAAAACCATCATCCATGTGTGCACTTCATTCCACTTCACAGACTTTTATTCCCTACACTCAGCAGAGGGCCACCGTAGGGTAGACCCATGCACTTTCTTTGAAATAGAAAAATTAAACATCGTGGAACCTAATAAAACCATCATCCATGTGTGCACTTCATTCCACTTCACAGACTTTTATTCCCTACACTCAGCAGAGGGCCACCGTAGGGTACACGCATGCACTTTGAAATAGAAAAATTAAACATTGTGGAACCTAATAAAACCATCATACATGTGGGCACTTTATTCCACCTCACAGACTTTTATTCCCTACACTCAGCAGAGGGCCACCGTAGGGTACACACATTCACTTCCTTTGAAATAGAAAAATTAAACATTGTGGAACCTAATAATACCATCATACATGTGGGCACTTCATTTCATTTCAGATTTTTATTCCCTACACTCAGCAGAGGGCTATCGATGGGTACACGCATGCACTTTCTTTGAAATAAAAAAATTAAACATCGTGTAACATAATAAAACCATCATGCAGGTGTGCACTTCATTTCACTTTGCACACCTTTATGCCTTAGCTCAGCAGAGGGCCACCATAGGGTAAACGCATGCACTTTCTTTTGAATAGAAAAATTAAACATCATGGAACCTAATAAAACCATCATCCAGGTGTGCACTTCATTCCACTTTGCACACTTTTATGCCCTAAATTCAGCAGAGGGTCACTATATTTTACACGCACGCACTTTCATTGAAATAGAAAAATTAAACATCGTGGAACCTAATAAAACCATCATTCACGTGTGCACTTCATTCCAGTTCACAGACTTTTATTCCCTACACTCAGCAGAGGGCCACCGATGGGTACACGCATGCACTTTCTTTGAAATAGAAAAATTAAACATCGTGGAACCTAATAAAACCATCATCCATGTGTGCACTTCATTCCACTTCACAGACGTTTATTCCCGACACTCAGCAGAGGGCCACCGCAGGTACACGCATGCACTTTCTTTGAAATAGAAAAATTAAACCTTGTGGAACCTAATAAAACCATCACACATGTGGGCACTTCATTCCACTTCACAGACTTTTATTCCCTACACTCAGCAGAGGGCCACCGTAGGTACACGCATGCACTTCCTTTGAAATAGAAAAATTAAACATTGTGGAACCTAATAATACCATCATACATGTGGACACTTCATTCCACTTCACAGACTTTTATTCCCTACACTCAGCAGAGGAAAATCGATGGGTACACGCATGCACTTTCTTTGAAATAGAAAAATTAAACATCGTGGAACCTAATAAAACCATCATCCATGTGTGCACTTCATTCCATTCAGTCTTTTACTCCCTACACTCAGGAGAGGGCCACCGTAGGGTACACGCATGCACTTCCTTTCAAATAGAAAAATTAAACATTGTGGAACCTAATAAAACAATCATATATGTATGCACTTCATTCCACTTCACAGACTTTTATTCCCTACACTCAGCAGAGGGCCACCGTAGGGTACACGCATGCACTTTCTTTGAAATGGAAAATTTAAACATCGTGGAACCTAATAAAACCATCATACATGTGTGCATTCATTCCACTTCGCACACTTTTATGCCCTACACCCAGCAGAGGACCACCATAGGGTACCCGCATACACTTTCTTTGAAATAGAAAAATTAGACATCGTGGAACCTAGTAAAACAGTCATCCTGGTGTGCACTTCATTCCACTTTGCACACTTTTATGCCCCAAACTCAGCAAATGGCCACCATAGGGCACATGCATGCACTTTCTTTGAAATAGAAAAATTAAACATTGTGGAACCTAATAAAACCATCATACATGTGGGCACTTCATTCCACTTCACAGACTTTTATTCCCTATATTCAACAGAAGGCCACCGATGGGTACACGCATGCACTTTTTTGAAATAGAAAAATTAAACATTATGGGACCTCAAAAAACAATCATCCAGGTGTGCACTTCATTCCACTTCGCACACTTTTATGCCCTACACCCAGCAGAGGGCCACCATAGGGTACCCGCATGCACTTTCTTTGAAATAGAAAAATTAGACATCGTGGAACCTAGTAAAACAGTCATCCTGGTATGCACTTCATTCCACTTTCCACACTTTTATGCCCTAAACTCAGCAAATGGCCACCATAGGGTACATGCATGCACTTTCTTTGAAATAGAAAAATTAAACATCATGGAACCTAACAAAACCGTCATCCATGTGTGCACTTCATTCCTCTTCAGACTTTTATTCCCTACACTCAGCAGAGGGCCACCGTAGGGTACACGAATGCACTTTCGTTGAAATAAAAAAATTAAACATCGTGTAACCTAATAAAACCATCATGCAGGTGTGCACTTCATTTCACTTTGCACACCTTTATGCCCTAAACTCAGCACAGGGCCACTATAGGGTAAACGCATGCACTTTCTTTTGAATAGAAAAATTAAACATCATGGAACCTAATAACACCATCATCCTGGTGTGCACTTCATTCCACTTTGCACACTTTTATGCCCTAAACTCAGCAAATGGCCACCATAGGGTACATGCATGCACTTTCTTTGAAATAGAAAAATTAAACATCGTGGAACCTAATAAAACCATCATACAAGTGGCCACTTCATTCCACTTCACAGACTTTTATTCCCTACACTCAGCAGAGGGCCACCGTAGGGTACACGCATGCACTTCCTTTGAATAGAAAAATTAAACATTGTGGAACCTAATAAAACCATCATCCATGTGTGCACCTAATTAAACTTCAGTCTTTTATTCCCTACACTCAGCAGAGGGCCACCGTAGGGTACACGGATGCACTTTCTTTGAAATAAAAAATTAAACATTGTGGAACCTAATAAAACCATCATACATGTGGGCACTTCATTCCACTTCACAGACTTTTATTCCCTATATTCAACAGAAGGCCACCGATGGGTACACGCATGCACTTTTTTGAAATAGAAAAATTAAACATTATGGGACCTCAAAAAACAATCATCCAGGTGTGCACTTCATTCCACTTCGCACACTTTTATGCCCTACACCCAGCAGAGGGCCACCATAGGGTACCCGCATGCACTTTCTTTGAAATAGAAAAATTAGACATCGTGGAACCTAGTAAAACAGTCATCCTGGTATGCACTTCATTCCACTTTCCACACTTTTATGCCCTAAACTCAGCAAATGGCCACCATAGGGTACATGCATGCACTTTCTTTGAAATAGAAAAATTAAACATCATGGAACCTAACAAAACCGTCATCCATGTGTGCACTTCATTCCTCTTCAGACTTTTATTCCCTACACTCAGCAGAGGGCCACCGTAGGGTACACGAATGCACTTTCGTTGAAATAAAAAAATTAAACATCGTGTAACCTAATAAAACCATCATGCAGGTGTGCACTTCATTTCACTTTGCACACCTTTATGCCCTAAACTCAGCACAGGGCCACTATAGGGTAAACGCATGCACTTTCTTTTGAATAGAAAAATTAAACATCATGGAACCTAATAACACCATCATCCTGGTGTGCACTTCATTCCACTTTGCACACTTTTATGCCCTAAACTCAGCAAATGGCCACCATAGGGTACATGCATGCACTTTCTTTGAAATAGAAAAATTAAACATCGTGGAACCTAATAAAACCATCATACAAGTGGCCACTTCATTCCACTTCACAGACTTTTATTCCCTACACTCAGCAGAGGGCCACCGTAGGGTACACGCATGCACTTCCTTTGAATAGAAAAATTAAACATTGTGGAACCTAATAAAACCATCATCCATGTGTGCACCTAATTAAACTTCAGTCTTTTATTCCCTACACTCAGCAGAGGGCCACCGTAGGGTACACGGATGCACTTTCTTTGAAATAAAAAATTAAACATCGTGTAACCTAATAAAACCATCATGCAGGTGTGCACTTCATTTCACTTTGCACACCTTTATGCCTTAGCTCAGCAGAGGGCCACCATAGGGTAAACGCATGCACTTTCTTTTGAATAGAGATATTAAACATCATGGAACCTAATAAAACCATCATCCAGTTGTGCACTTCATTCCAGTTTGCACACTTTTATGCCCTAAATTCAGCAGAGGGTCACTATATTGTACACGCATGCACTTTCATTGAAATAGAAAAATTAAACATCGTGGAACCTAATAAAACCATCATCCATGTGTGCACTTCACTCCAGTTCACAGACTTTTATTCCCTACACTCAGCAGAGGGCCACCGATGGGTACACTCATGCACTTTCTTTGAAATAAAAAATTAAACATCGTGGAACCTAATAAAACCATCATCCATGTGTGCACTTCATTCCACTTCACAGACTTTTATTCCCTACACTCAGCAGAGGGCCACCGACGGGTACACGCATGCACTTTCTTTGAAATAGAAAAATTAAACATCGTGGAACCTAATAAAACCATCATCCATGTGTGCACTTCATTCCACTTCACATACTTTTATTCCCTACACTCAGCAGAGGGCCACCGATGGGTACACGCATGCACTTTCTTTGAAATAGAAAAATTAAACATCGTGGAACCTAATAAAACCATCATCCATGGGTGCACTTCATTCCGCTTCACAGACTTTTATTCCCGACACTCAGCAGAGGGCCACTGTATGGTACATGCATGCACTTTCTTTGAAATAGAAAAATTAAACATCGTGGAACCTAACAAAACCATCATCCATGTGTGCACTTCATTCCACTTCACAGACTTTTATTCCCGACACTCAGCAGAGGGCCACCGTAGGGTACACGCATGCACTTTCTTCCAAATAGAAAAATTAAACATCGTGGAACCTAACAAAACCATCATCCATGTGTGCACTTCATTCCACTTCACAGACTTTTATTCCCTACACTCAGCAAAGGGCCACCGTAGGTACACGCATGCACTCTCATTGAAATGGAAAAATTAAACATCTTGGAACCTAATAAAACCATCATCCATGGGTGCACTTCATTCCACTTCACAGACTTTTATTCCCTGCACTCAGCAGAGGGCCACCGAAGGGTACACGCATGCACTTTCTTTGAAATAGAAAAATTAAACATCGTGGAACCTAACAAAACCATCATCCATGTGTGCACTTCATTCCACTTCACAGACTTTTATTCCCTACACTCAGCAGAGGACCACCGATGGGTACACGCATGCACTCTCATTGAGATAGAAAAATTAAACATTGTGGAACCTAATAAAACCATCATACATGTGGGCACTTCATTCCACTTCACAGACTTTTATTCCCTACACTCAGCAGAGGGCCACCGTAGGTACACGCATGCACTTCCTTTGAAATAGAAAAATTAAACATTGTGTAATCTAATAAAACCATCATCCATGTGTGCACTTCACTCCACATCACAGACTTTTATTCCCGCCACTCAGCAGAGGGCCACCGTAGGGTACACGCATGCACTTTCTTCCAAATAGAAAAATTAAACATCGTGGAACCTAATAAAACCATCATCCATGGGTGCACTTCATTCCGCTTCACAGACTTTTATTCCCGACACTCAGCAGAGGGCCACTGTATGGTACATGCATGCACTTTCTTTGAAATAGAAAAATTAAACATCGTGGAACCTAACAAAACCATCATCCATGTGTGCACTTCATTCCACTTCACAGACTTTTATTCCCGACACTCAGCAGAGGGCCACTGTAGGGTACACGCATGCACTTTCTTCCAAATAGAAAAATTAAACATCGTGGAACCTAACAAAACCATCATCCATGTGTGCACTTCATTCCACTTCACAGACTTTTATTCCCTACACTCAGCAAAGGGCCACCGTAGGTACACGCATGCACTCTCATTGAAATGGAAAAATTAAACATCGTGGAACCTAATAAAACCATCATCCATGGGTGCACTTCATTCCACTTCACAGACTTTTATTCCCTACACTCAGCAGAGGGCCACCGAAGGGTACACGCATGCACTTTCTTTGAAATAGAAAAATTAAACATCGTGGAACCTAACAAAACCATCATCCATGTGTGCACTTCATTCCACTTCACAGACTTTTATTCCCTACACTCAGCAGAGGACCACCGATGGGTACACGCATGCACTCTCATTGAGATAGAAAAATTAAACATTGTGGAACCTAATAAAACCATCATACATGTGGGCACTTCATTCCACTTCACAGACTTTTATTCCCTACACTCAGCAGAGGACCACCGTAGGTACACGCATGCACTTCCTTTGAAATAGAAAAATTAAACATTGTGTAATCTAATAAAACCATCATCCATGTGTGCACTTCACTCCACATCACAGACTTTTATTCCCGACACTCAGCAGAGGGCCACCGTAGGTACACGCATGCACTTCCTTTGAAATAGAAAAATTAAACATTGTGGAACCTAATAATACCATCATACATGTGGGCACTTCATTTCATTTCACAGATTTTTATTCCCTACACTCAGCAGAGGGCTATCGATGGGTACACGCATGCACTTTCTTTGAAATAAAAAAATTAAACATCGTGTAACATAATAAAACCATCATGCAGGTGTGCACTTCATTTCACTTTGCACACCTTTATGCCTTAGCTCAGCAGAGGGCCACCATAGGGTAAACGCATGCACTTTCTTTTGAATAGAAAAATTAAACATCATGGAACCTAATAAAACCATCATCCAGGTGTGCACTTCATTCCACTTTGCACACTTTTATGCCCTAAATTCAGCAGAGGGTCACTATATTTTACACGCACGCACTTTCATTGAAATAGAAAAATTAAACATCGTGGAACCTAATAAAACCATCATTCACGTGTGCACTTCATTCCAGTTCACAGACTTTTATTCCCTACACTCAGCAGAGGGCCACCGATGGGTACACGCATGCACTTTCTTTGAAATAGAAAAATTAAACATTGTGGAACCTAATAATACCATCATACATGTGGGCACTTCATTCCACTTCACAGACTTTTATTCCCGACACTCAGCAGAGGGCCACCGTAGGGTACACGCATGCACTTTCTTTGATATAGAAAAATTAAACATCGTGGAACCTAATAAAACCATCATCCATGTGTGCGCTTCATTCCACTTCACAGACTTTTATTCCCTACACTCAGAAGAGGGAAATCGATGGGTACACGCATGCACTTTCTTTGAAATAGAAAAATTAAACATCGCGGAACCTAATAAAACCATCATCCATGTGTGCACTTCATTCCACTTCACAGACTTTTATTCCCTACACTCAGCAGAGGGCCACCGTAGGGTACACGCATGCACTTTCTTTGAAATGGAAAAATAAACATCGTGGACCCTAATAAAACTATCATCCATGTGTGCACTTCATTCCACTTCAGACTTTTATTCCCTACACTCAGCAGAGGGACACCGTAGGGTACATGCATGCACTTTCTTTGAAATGGAAAATTTAAACATCGTGGAACCTAATAAAACCATCATCCATGTGTGCACTTCATTCCACTTCACAGTCTTTTATTCCCTACACACAGCAGAGGGCCACCGTAGGGTACACCCATGCACTTTCTTTGAAATAGAAAAATTAAACATTGTGGAACCTAATAAAACCATCACACATGTGGGCACTTCATTCCACTTCACAGACTTTTATTCCCTACACTCAGCAGAGGGCCACCGTAGGTACACGCATGCACTTCCTTTGAAATAGAAAAATTAAACATTGTGGAACCTAATAATACCATCATACATGTGGACACTTCATTCCACTTCACAGACTTTTATTCCCTACACTCAGCAGAGGAAAATCGATGGGTACACGCATGCACTTTCTTTGAAATAGAAAAATTAAACATCGTGGAACCTAATAAAACCATCATCCATGTGTGCACTTCATTCCATTCAGTCTTTTACTCCCTACACTCAGGAGAGGGCCACCGTAGGGTACACGCATGCACTTCCTTTGAAATAGAAAAATTAAACATTGTGGAACCTAATAAAACAATCATATATGTATGCACTTCATTCCACTTCACAGACTTTTATTCCCTACACTCAGCAGAGGGCCACCGTAGGGTACACGCATGCACTTTCTTTGAAATGGAAAATTTAAACATCGTGGAACCTAATAAAACCATCATACATGTGTGCATTCATTCCACTTCGCACACTTTTATGCCCTACACCCAGCAGAGGACCACCATAGGGTACCCGCATACACTTTCTTTGAAATAGAAAAATTAGACATCGCGGAACCTAGTAAAACAGTCATCCTGGTGTGCACTTCATTCCACTTTGCACACTTTTATGCCCCAAACTCAGCAAATGGCCACCATAGGGTACATGCATGCACTTTCTTTGAAATAGAAAAATTAAACATTGTGGAACCTAACAAAACCATCATCCATGTGTGCACTTCATTCCACTTCACAGACTTTTATTCCCTACACTCAGCAGAGGACCACCGATGGGTACACGCATGCACTCTCATTGAGATAGAAAAATTAAACATTGTGGAACCTAATAAAACCATCATACATGTGGACACTTCATTCCACTTCACAGACTTTTATTCCCTACACTCAGCAGAGGGCCACCGTAGGTACACGCATGCACTTCCTTTGAAATAGAAAAATTAAACATTGTGTAACCTAATAAAACCATCATCCATGTGTGCACTTCACTCCACATCACAGACTTTTATTCCCGACACTCAGCAGAGGGCCACCGTAGGTACACGCATGCACTTCCTTTGAAATAGAAAAATTAAACATTGTGGAACCTAATAATACCATCATACATGTGGACACTTCATTCCACTTCACAGACTTTTATTCAATACACTCAGCAGAGGGAAATCGATGGGTACACGCATGCACTTTCTTTGAAATGGAAAATTTAAACATCCTGGAACCTAATAAAACCATCACACATGTGGGCACTTGATTCCACTTCACAGACTTGTATTCCCTATACTCAGCAGAGGGCCACCGATGGGTACACGCATGCACTTTTTTGAAATAGAAAAATTAAACATTATGGAACCTCAAAAAACAATCATCCAGGGGTGCACTTCATTCCACTTCGCACACTTTTATGCCCTACACCCAGCAGAGGACCACCATAGGGTACCCGCATACACTTTCTTTGAAATAGAAAAATTAGACATCGTGGAACCTAGTAAAACAGTCATCCTGGTGTGCACTTCATTCCACTTTGAACACTTTTATGCCCTAAACTCAGCAAATGGCCACCATAGGGTACATGCATGCACTTTCTTTGAAATAGAAAAATTAAACATTGTGGAACCTAATAAAACCATCATACATGTGGGCACTTCATTCCACTTCACAGACTTTTATTCCCCATACTCAACAGAGGGCCACCGATGGGTACACGCATGCACTTTTTTGAAATAGAAAAATTAAACATTATGGTACCTCAAAAAACAATCATCCAGGTGTGCACTTCATTCCACTTCGCACACTTTTATGCCCTACACCCAGCAGAGGGCCACCATAGGGTACCCGCATGCACTTTCTTTGAAATAGAAAAATTAGACATCGTGGAACCTAGTAAAAGTCATCCAGGTATGCACTTCATTCCACTTTGCACACTTTTATGCCCTAAACTCAGCAAATGGCCACCATAGGGTACATGCATGCACTTTCTTTGAAATAGAAAAATTAAACATCATGGAACCTAACAAAACCGTCATCCATGTGTGCACTTCATTCCTCTTCAGACTTTTATTCCCTACACTCAGCAGAGGGCCACCGATGGGTACACGAATGCACTCTCTTTGAAATAGAAAAATTAAACATCGTGGAACCTAATAAAACCATCATCCATGTGTGCATTTCATTCCACTTCACAGACTTTTATTCCCGACACTCAGCAGAGGGCCACCGTAGGTACACGTATGCACTCTCATTGAAATAGAAAAATTAAACATCGTGGAACCTAATAAAACCATCATCCATGTGTGCACTTCATTCCACTTCACAGACTTTTATTCCCGACACTCAGCAGAGGGCCACCGTAGGTACACGTATGCACTCTCATTGAAATAGAAAAATTAAACATCGTGGAACCTAATAAAACCATCATCCATGTGTGCACTTCATTCCACTTCAGAGTTTTTTATTCCCTACACTCAGGAGAGGGCCACCGTAGGGTACACGCATGCACTTCCTTTGAAATAGAAAAATTTAACATTGTGGAACCTTATAAAACCATCATATATGTGTGCACTTCATTCCACTTCACAGACTTTTATTCCCTACACTCAGCAGAGGGCCACCGTGGAACCTAATAAAACTATCATCCATGTGTGCACTTCATTCCACTTCAGAGTCTTTTATTCCCTACACTCAGGAGAGGGCCACCGTAGGGTACACGCATGCACTTCCTTTGAAATAGAAAAATTTAACATTGTGGAACCTTATAAAACCATCATATATGTGTGCACTTCATTCCACTTCACAGATTTTTATTCCCTACACTCAGCAGAGGGCCACCGTAGGGTACACGCATGCACTTTCTTTGAAATGGGAAATTTAAACATCGTGGAACCTAATAAAACCGTCATCCATGTGTGCTCTTCATTCCACTTCACAGTCTTTTATTCCCTACACACAGCAGAGGGCCACCGTAGGGTACACCCATGCACTTTCTTTGAAATAGAAAAATTAAACATTGTGGAACCTAATAAAACCATCATACATGTGGGCACTTCATTCCACTTTGCACACTTTTATGCCTTAAACTCAGCAAATGGCCACCATAGGGTACATGCATGCACTTTCTTTGAAATAGAAAAATTAAACATCATGGAACCTAACAAAACCATCATCCATGTGTGCACTTCATTCCACTTCAGACTTTTATTCCCTACACTCAGCAGAGGGCCACCGTAAGGTACGCGCATGCACTTTCTTTGAAATAGAAAAATAAACATCGTGGAACCTAATAAAACTATCATCCATGTGTGCACTTTATTCCACTTCAGAGTCTTTTATTCCCTACACTCAGGAGAGGGCCACCGTAGGGTACACGCATGCACTCTCATTGAAATAGAAAAATTAAACATCGTGGAACCTAATAATACCATCATCCATGTGTGCACTTCATTCCACTTCACAGACTTTTATTCCCTACACTCAGCAGAGGGCCACCGTAGGGTACACGCATGCACTTTCTTTGAAATAGAAAAATAAACATCGTGGAACCTAATAAAACTATCATCCATGTGTGCACTTCATTCCACTTCAGAGTCTTTTATTCCCGACACTCAGCAGAGGGCCACCGTAGGTACACGTATGCACTCTCATTGAAATAGAAAAATTAAACATCGTGGAACCTAATAAAACCATCATCCATGTGTGCACTTCATTCCACTTTGCACACTTTTATGCCCTAAACTCAGCAAATGGCCACCATAGGGTACATGCATGCACTTTCTTTGAAATAGAAAAATTAAACATCATGGAACCTAACAAAACCGTCATCCATGTGTGCACTTCATTCCTCTTCAGACTTTTATTCCCTACACTCAGCAGAGGGCCACCGATGGGTACACGAATGCACTCTCTTTGAAATAGAAAAATTAAACATCGTGGAACCTAATAAAACCATCATCCATGTGTGCATTTCATTCCACTTCACAGACTTTTATTCCCGACACTCAGCAGAGGGCCACCGTAGGTACACGTATGCACTCTCATTGAAATAGAAAAATTAAACATCGTGGAACCTAATAAAACCATCATCCATGTGTGCACTTCATTCCACTTCACAGACTTTTATTCCCGACACTCAGCAGAGGGCCACCGTAGGTACACGTATGCACTCTCATTGAAATAGAAAAATTAAACATCGTGGAACCTAATAAAACCATCATCCATGTGTGCACTTCATTCCACTTCAGAGTTTTTTATTCCCTACACTCAGGAGAGGGCCACCGTAGGGTACACGCATGCACTTCCTTTGAAATAGAAAAATTTAACATTGTGGAACCTTATAAAACCATCATATATGTGTGCACTTCATTCCACTTCACAGACTTTTATTCCCTACACTCAGCAGAGGGCCACCGTGGAACCTAATAAAACTATCATCCATGTGTGCACTTCATTCCACTTCAGAGTCTTTTATTCCCTACACTCAGGAGAGGGCCACCGTAGGGTACACGCATGCACTTCCTTTGAAATAGAAAAATTTAACATTGTGGAACCTTATAAAACCATCATATATGTGTGCACTTCATTCCACTTCACAGATTTTTATTCCCTACACTCAGCAGAGGGCCACCGTAGGGTACACGCATGCACTTTCTTTGAAATGGGAAATTTAAACATCGTGGAACCTAATAAAACCGTCATCCATGTGTGCTCTTCATTCCACTTCACAGTCTTTTATTCCCTACACACAGCAGAGGGCCACCGTAGGGTACACCCATGCACTTTCTTTGAAATAGAAAAATTAAACATTGTGGAACCTAATAAAACCATCATACATGTGGGCACTTCATTCCACTTTGCACACTTTTATGCCTTAAACTCAGCAAATGGCCACCATAGGGTACATGCATGCACTTTCTTTGAAATAGAAAAATTAAACATCATGGAACCTAACAAAACCATCATCCATGTGTGCACTTCATTCCACTTCAGACTTTTATTCCCTACACTCAGCAGAGGGCCACCGTAAGGTACGCGCATGCACTTTCTTTGAAATAGAAAAATAAACATCGTGGAACCTAATAAAACTATCATCCATGTGTGCACTTTATTCCACTTCAGAGTCTTTTATTCCCTACACTCAGGAGAGGGCCACCGTAGGGTACACGCATGCACTCTCATTGAAATAGAAAAATTAAACATCGTGGAACCTAATAATACCATCATCCATGTGTGCACTTCATTCCACTTCACAGACTTTTATTCCCTACACTCAGCAGAGGGCCACCGTAGGGTACACGCATGCACTTTCTTTGAAATAGAAAAATAAACATCGTGGAACCTAATAAAACTATCATCCATGTGTGCACTTCATTCCACTTCAGAGTCTTTTATTCCCTACACTCAGGAGAGGGCCACCGTAGGGTACACGCATGCACTTCCTTTGAAATAGAAAAATTTAACATTGTGGAACCTTATAAAACCATCATATATGTGTGCACTTCATTCCACTTCACAGACTTTTATTCCCTACACTCAGCAGAGGGCCACCGTAGGGCACACGCATGCACTTTCTTTGAAATGGAAAATTTAAACATCGTGGAACCTAATAAAACCATCATCCATGTGTGCACTTCATTCCACTTCACAGTCTTTTATTCCCTACACACAGCAGAGGGCCACCGTAGGGTACACCCATGCACTTTCTTTGAAATAGAAAAATTAAACATTGTGGAACCTCATAAAACCATCATACATGTGGGCACTTCATTCCACTTTGCACACTTTTATGCCTTAAACTCAGCAAATGGCCACCATAGGGTACATGCATGCACTTTCTTTGAAATAGAAAAATTAAACATGATGGAACCTAACAAAACCATCATCCATGTGTGCACTTCATTCCACTTCAGACTTTTATTCCCTACACTCAGCAGAGGGCCACCTTAGGGTACACGAATGCACTTTCTTTGAAATAGAAAAATTAAGCATTGTGGAACCTAATAAAACCATCATACATGTGGGCACTTGATTCCACTTCAGACTTTTATTCCCTACACTCAGCAGAGGGCCACCTTAGGGTACACGAATGCACTTTCCTTGAAATAAAAAAGTAAACATCGTGTTACCTAATAATACCATCATGCAGGTGTGCACTTCATTTCACTTTGCACACCTTTATGCCCTAAACTCAGCACAGGGCCACCATAGGGTAAACGCAAGCACTTTCTTTTGAATAGAAAAATTAAACATTATGGGACCTCAAAAAACAATTATCCAGGTGTTCACTTCATTCCACTTCAGTCTTTTATTCCCTACACTCAGCAGAGGGCCACTGTAGGGTACACGCATGCACTTTCTTTGAAATAGAAAAATTAAACATGGTGGAACCTAATAATACCATCATACATGTGGACACTTCATTCCATTTCAGAGACTTTTATTCCCTACACTGAGCAGAGCAAAAACGATGGGTACACGCATGCACTTTCTTTGAAATAGAAAAATTAAACATCGTGGAACCTAATAAAACCATCATCCATGTGTGCACTTCATTCCACTTCACAGACTTTTATTCCCTACACTCAGCAGAGGGCCACCGTAGGGTACACCCATGCACTTTCTTTGAAATAGAAAAATTAAACATTGTGGAACCTAATAAAACCATCATACATGTGGGCACTTCATTCCACTTTGCACACTTTTATGCCTTAAACTCAGCAAATGGCCACCATAGGGTACATGCATGCACTTTCTTTGAAATAGAAAAATTAAACATGATGGAACCTAACAAAACCATCATCCATGTGTGCACTTCATTCCACTTCAGACTTTTATTCCCTACACTCAGCAGAGGGCCACCGTAGGGTACACGCATGCACTTTCTTTGAAATAGAAAAATTAAGCATTGTGGAACCTAATAAAACCATCATACATGTGGGCACTTGATTCCACTTCAGACTTTTATTCCCTACACTCAGCAGAGGGCCACCTTAGGGTACACGAATGCACTTTCCTTGAAATAAAAAAGTAAACATCGTGTTACCTAATAATACCATCATGCAGGTGTGCACTTCATTTCACTTTGCACACCTTTATGCCCTAAACTCAGCACAGGGCCACCATAGGGTAAACGCAAGCACTTTCTTTTGAATAGAAAAATTAAACATTATGGGACCTCAAAAAACAATTATCCAGGTGTTCACTTCATTCCACTTCAGTCTTTTATTCCCTACACTCAGCAGAGGGCCACTGTAGGGTACACGCATGCACTTTCTTTGAAATAGAAAAATTAAACATGGTGGAACCTAATAATACCATCATACATGTGGACACTTCATTCCATTTCAGAGACTTTTATTCCCTACACTGAGCAGAGCAAAAACGATGGGTACACGCATGCACTTTCTTTGAAATAGAAAAATTAAACATCGTGGAACCTAATAAAACCATCATCCATGTGTGCACTTCATTCCACTTCACAGACTTTTATTCCCTACACTCAGCAGAGGGCCACCGTAGGGTACACCCATGCACTTTCTTTGAAATAGAAAAATTAAACATTGTGGAACCTAATAAAACCATCATACATGTGGGCACTTCATTCCACTTTGCACACTTTTATGCCTTAAACTCAGCAAATGGCCACCATAGGGTACATGCATGCACTTTCTTTGAAATAGAAAGATTAAACATCATGGAACCTAACAAAACCATCATCCATGTGTGCACTTCATTCCACTTCAGACTTTTATTCCCTACACTCAGCAGAGGGCCACCGTAGGGTACACGCATGCACTTTCTTTGAAATAGAAAAATAAACATCGTGGAACCTAATAAAACTATCATCCATGTGTGCACTTTATTCCACTTCAGAGTCTTTTATTCCCTACACTCAGGAGAGGGCCACCATAGGGTACACGCATGCACTTCCTTTGAAATAGAAAATTTAAACATCGTGGAACCTAATAAAACCATCATCCATGTGTGCACTTTATTCCACTTCACAGTCTTTTATTCCCTACACACAGCAGAGGGCCACCGTAGGGTACACCCATGCACTTTCTTTGAAATAGAAAAATTAAACATTGTGGAACCTAATAAAACCATCATACATGCGGGCAGGGTGTCGAACCGAAACGTTTTTCGTTCCGGTTTTCGTTCCGGTTACATCATAAACGATCCGGTACCGGTGCTGGTCCGGAGCAGAAAAATAACGGTTCGTACCGGTTTTTAACCGGTTCCGCTTCCGCTGGGAATATTCATCCCCACAAAAAAAACAATGTTACAAAATGTAAACCCGTTTATTCCGCATACATGGCATTTAATATTAATACACAGGTGTGAAATTGGTAGCTCCTGGTTCCTGTAGGTTACTGTCTGTTCAAATGGGCTTTCTCCTTTCTTGAAGCACATGCTACAAACGGACTTGTTTGTCGTGATGTCAGACGTAGAGTACTTCCTTGGTGGATTGGAGCGATCGCGTCCCATCCGAATGTCTGTTGCTACTGTCTAGCCAGCAAGCACCACCACACGAGTAATACCCCTGCCAGACGGCATGCTCGAAGGACTTCGGGGAATTTTCATTTGCAAAAAATGACATCTGACAGCCGTGTCAGACGGCAGCTCAAAGGACCTTCCTAAGAAATGACCATCAACGCGAAAGGAGGCCCCCAACGACATTTGAGGAGCAGAAAGGAGCAATCTCGACAACAGTGTTATGCCATTGTACCCTCGCTACCTTCGCAGTTGAATGTAGAAAAACCTATAAAATGCAGATAATGTAGTGAAACTGTGTAAACGTATTTAGATCCTACTTAGAGAAGTGCGTATGGCTTCTGCATCTTGATTTGTGGCGCACAGACCAACGTCAAATTTCCACAGCAGACAGGGAAAACGAAACCGAAAAAGGGAGCCTGTGAGGGCAGTCACTTGAGGAGCACTTCTTTCCCGCCTGTCTGGCAGGCGCCCCTGAACAAAGGTCATTTGAGAGGCCGAAGTCCATTTCTCGCAATTGACATTTGAAATGCTGTCTGACTAGGGTATAAGACGCAAATCGAAGAACACCTTCACTCACAAACGCGCTCGACGCTCCGTTTTATTTTCTCCGTGTCCTGTCCACAAAACAGTTGCCACTTCGCACGGGCTTGCCCTCGCGTATACGTAAATGTATTCAACTTAGCTGCTCTCAAACAAGGGACTCGTTGTGCGACATTACCGATAGAGAAGCCGTTATGCAGCCCCTTGGGTCGCTGTTTAGTTGAGGAGAGTTTGCGGGGATCAAATTAAAACGAACACTACGGCACATTGCTAGAGAGTCACATATACCTTTAAGTCTGTGTGCGTGCGCGAACGATAAACCATTACAAAGGGAGTCTAAGGGTCATAGTATGCTGACATACATTCCACCGTAACCGTAACCCTCGTATAGTATCCATGACATGACTCCAGAGCACACGACGTCTGTTTCATTCGCCTATCCGCAGTCCAAACCGGCTAAGTTTTTTCTTGGGCCGAAAACCGTTAAATATATTTTTCGGTTTCCCTCCCTCGATTCCGTTCCGGTTCGCACCAAAATAGCGGTTTTTTTCGGTTCGCTCCTACACCCTGCATATGGGCACTTCATTCCACTTTGCACACTTTTATGCCTTAAACTCAGCAAATGGCCACCATAGGGTGCATGCATGCACTTTCTTTGAAATAGAAAAATTAAACATCATGGAACCTAACAAAACCATCATCCATGTGTGCACTTCATTCCACTTCAGACTTTTATTCCCTACACTCAGCAGAGGACCACCGATGGGTACACGAATGCACTCTCTTTGAAATAGGAAAATTAAACATCGTGGAACCTAATAAAACCATCATCCATGTGTGCACTTCATTCCACTTCAGACTTTTATTCCCTACACTCAGCAGAGGGCCACCGTAGGGTACACGCATGCACTCTCTTTGAAATAGGAAAATTAAACATCGTGGAACCTAATAAAACCATCATCCATGTGTGCACTTCATTCCACTTCAGACTTTTATTCCCTACACTCAGCAGAGGGCCACCGATGGGTACACGAATGCACTCTCTTTGAAATAGGAAAATTAAACATCGTGGAACCTAATAAAACCATCATCCATGTGTGCACTTCATTCCACTTCAGACTTTTATTCCCTACACTCAGCAGAGGGCCACCGTAGGGTACACGCATGCACTTTCTTTGAAATAGAAAAATTAAACATTGTGGAACCTAATAAAAACCATCATACATGTGGGCACTTCATTCCACTTTGCACACTTTTGTGCCCTACACCCAGCAGAGGGCCACCATAGGGTACCCGCATGCATTTTCTTTGAAATAAAAAAATTAGACATCGTAGAACCTAGTAAAACCATCATCCTGGTGTGCACTTCATTCCACTTTGCACACTTTTATGCCCTAAACTCAGCAGATCTCCACCATAGGGTACGTGCATGCACTTTCTTTGCAATAGAAAAATTAAACAACATGGAACCTAATAAAACCATCATCCATGTGTGCACTTCATTCCACTTCAGACTTTTATTCCCTAAACTCAGCAGAGGGCCACCATAGGGTAAACGCATGCACTTTCTTTTGGATAGAAAAATTAAACATCGTAGAACGTAATAAAAACCGTCGTCCAGGTGTGCACTTCATTCCACTTCGCACACTTTTATGCCCTACACCCAGCAGGAGGCTACAAGGTCTCAAGCTCCGGAAAAATCGCTACCCAGGGCAGTATAATTCCATACTGAGCTTACCAAAAACTTGATGTGCAACTTAGCTTGATCATAGCTCCGGTTAACGGTACTGGTTGCAAAAAACGCTAGACAACGTATGTTAACAGGTTACGGTTCACCTATACCTGCTAGGCTGGACCTAGGCTGGACCTAGGCTGGACCTTCCCAATGGAGGATACGTTTACCACGGATCGTCAGGATTTTTTCCTTTCGCCGTGCCACAGGACAGCAGTTCAGCTAAGCAAGCTGCAGCAACGTCCGTCGAACCGTCACGGCTCCCGACTGTCTTGGGGTCATTCCATGGTCCCCAGGAGGAGCGCCGTCAGCTTGAACAAGTACTGCGGCAGTTTGACGGTGTCTTCACGAAAAAAAAGGGTAAGTCGTCTGTGTTACAGCATAGCATAGACACGGGTAACGCTAGGCCCTGGCGTTGTAATCCGAGTCCATTGAGTGTGCATAAGCGTGCTTTGTTAGACGCTGCTCTTGATGAAATGCTCGAAACCGGTGCAGTTCACAGGTCCCAGAGCCCTTGGGCGTTTCCTGTCGTCCTGGCTCCGAAACGTGATGGTACGGCTAGGTTATGCGTCGACTACCGTCGACTTAACGCATTAACTGTAAGGGACTCTTACAACCCTTTCCGTCCATCGAGTCTATTATGTATTCCCTGGGCAACGCTACAGCGTTTTCAACGCATGATTGTAGTAGAGGGTTTTTGCAAATCCAAGTTGCCCCAGAGGATGTCCCGAAAACAGCCTTTACCTGTCATAGGGGTTTGTTTGAGTTTGTACGGATGCCTTTCGGTCGGTCTCCCGCCAGTTTCCAACGGCTAATGGCTAACTCCTTTCCTGCTCCTGGCAGCAGCACAAGTGGCACGAGACGTATCTTCATCTTGGGGCACGGTCGTGAGCAGAGAGCAGCTCCTAGACGCTCAGAGAGCGGACGGCCTTTGTCAGCGGGTGTCTCAATGGTTAGCTGAGCAGGACTCGGCAGGCACCGGAACGACTGACGGACGGCACGACTCCTATCTGCTGGGCGAGGATGGCATCCTGTTCAGATACATACCCCAGGTGGATGACGATGACGGCTGATCCCCATTCAGAGTCGTAGTGCCACGGAAGTTGCGTAAGTCTTTCATACGTTACTTTCATGATTTGGCCTTGGCAGGTCACAGCAGTGGCAGGAAAACTTATGAAAAGTTGTGTCGTGTTGCGACATGGCCAGGAATGAGGCAGGATGTAACTAAGTATGTTCGCACTTGCCCCGTATGCCAGAGAGCAAAACCTCGTGGTGGTTTACCCCCTGGGCGCTTACAGCCTATTCAGAGCAATAGGTCCTGGCAGATAGTTGCTTGTGATGTGATGGGACCGTTTCCACGTAGTCCTAGAGGTAACCAGTATTTGTTTGTGGTTACTGATCATTTCACGAAATGGGTTGAGCTGTTTCCTCTCAGGACGCTGATTTCCCAGAGAGTGTGGGAAGGACTACTCGACACCTTTTGCCGGTTCAGGTTTCCTGCTCAGCTCATCACAGATAACGCTACCTACTTTACAAGTAAGGTGTTCTCAGATTCTTGCGCTGTCTTAGGCATTCAGCACAAGAAGACTTCCCCATATCACCCTCAGGCTAACATTACCGAACGTGTTAATCGGAACCTGAAAATGATGTTGGTTGCTTTTACTAGTCAGCACCACCGTGATTGGGATCTTCGCCTGGCTGAACTGGCGTTCGCTACACGGACAACAGTAAACAGATCTACAGGCTTCACCCCGGCGTTCCTGAACTTGGAACGAGAGGCACCTTTTCCAGTGGAGAATGCTCTACGCCTCCGGGATTGTAGTACCCAGCCTCCTTATTCAAGGTTCGCTGAGGAACTCCGGAGTCGACTGGACGATGCAACTCGGACGGCTCGGGAGAACCTGGACGTCGCACGGTTGGACCAGGCTCGCCAGTACAACCGAGGTCGTCGGAACCTCACCTACAGCGTCGGTGACCTCGTCCTTCGACAGACTCACCCGCTAAGTGATGCCGCACGCGGCTTTGCAGCTTCACTCGCAGATAGGTGGAATGGCCCCTTCGAGGTAAGTGCGTGCTCATCCGGCCTCACTTACAGGCTTCATCGCTGTGACACGGGCGAAGAAACTGGGCCAGTACACATCTCGGACCTGAAAACTTACCACCTTCGAGACCCTGAGGGCGAAGAAGCAGACGTTCAGCTTCCTCCTCTAGACCTGGACCAGGATATCCGTTCCCGGACCTTTCAGGCGCTACAGTTTGCGTCCCCGCAGGCGGCGCACGTAGCTGCCACTATCCTAGTCGCTAAATCCTAATGCTCTTGTATAGTTGGTCTTTCGTAGTGTGATTTCTGTTTCGCAGCATTCAGCTACGATATTCTGGGGGAGAACCTTTTCCCGCGGTTTGAAATAGCTTTCTTACCGTATTCCCCTTTTCTTCCCTGGCAGACTACGATGCCTCCCAAAAGGAAGCGCCAGCGTGCCCGGCCTCCTGGACAGCCCTGGAACAAGCACATCGGGATCACGAGCTCGGTCTCCAGGCGGACCAGCGCCAGCAGCGCCGACACACCGATCGGTTGCCACCTGGACCGTGGTGTCAGAAGGAAGACCTGTATCCTGGGCCTCCCGTACCCGCTGGTCCGCGCAGCTACGCTCCGTACGGATGATCCTACCAAGGCGCCTCTCCCCTCCAGGGGACTGACCCCAGCTGACCGTCACCTGAATGACCCGCCCATCCCAATTACCGAAGAAGAGAGGAGACTCCTGTGTCCGCTTTGCGGAGTACCGGAAATTCACCGCAGTGCTCACCGACGTGGCCCACTACACAAGGCTAAGCAGCAGACCGCTCAGCCCGCCCACGGAGATGTCGCCACAGCATTGGCCACGCTCAGAAGGCTCAGGCCTGATCTTCTGAAGGCATCATCCCCAACCAAGACGAATGATCCGACGATGAACTACGAGTGACGGGTGGGACACTTGAGGGTGGGGGGGATGTGTGCCACGAGTTTGCTGGACAGGTGGTCGACGACACTTGTTAGGGGGCGGGTCAGGGAGATATAAGCACACGGGTGCGTGTGGTTTGGGCTGTCTTTGTTTGACGCCTGTGTGACTAAGACGGTATGAAATAAACATTTGTTGTTTGTTGTTCGAACCTTTTGCTTGCTGGGTCTTCCTCGGCGACGGAGCGGACGGACTGACGCCCCGAGGTTGTGGAAACAAGGTTTTTCCACAACTGGCGCCCAACGTGGGGCCCGAGCTTACTAAGAACTTGATGTGCCACTTAGCTTGATCATGAACAGAGCTCCGGTTAACGGAACTGGTAAGAAACAACGGTGGACAAGTTATGTTAAGAGGTTACGGTTCACCTATATGGAGGTAGTCACCGACGTATAACAACGCCAGCTACCACAGGGAGATTTGTGGCTTTTCGTGCATATGCGAAAAGTCCTCAACCTCCGGAAAAGTCACTACGCAGGGCAGTACAGCTGTATACCGAGCTTGCTAAGAACTGGATGTGCCACTTACCTTGATCATGAACAAAGCTACGGTAAACGACACTGGTAGCAAGCAATGTTGTCAACTTATGTTAGCAGTTTATGGTTCACCTATATGGAGGTAGTCACCGTCGTATAGCAACGCCAGCTGCCAGAGGGATATTTGTGGCTTTTTGTACTTGCGAGCAGTCCTCAAGCTCCAGAAGAGTCCCTTCGCACGGCAGTACAGTTCTATACCGAGCTTACTAGGAACTTGATGTGTCACTTACCTTGATCATGAACAAAGCCACGGTAAACGACTCTGGTAGCAAGAAATGTTGTCTACTTATGTTAGCAGGTTATGGTTCACCTATATGGAAGTATATAGTCACCGACTTATAATGACGCCAGCCACCAGAGGGAGATTTGTGGCTTTTTGTTCTTGCGAGCAGGCCTTAAGCCCCGTAAGAGTCCCTATGCAGGGCAGTACAGTTCTCTACCGAGCTTACTAAGCACCTGGTGTGCCACTTAGCTTGATCATGAACAGAGCTACACTCTTAGTCTGGAGACGCGTAGAAGCCGCGTGACGCTATTTTTCTCCGTCATTTTTAATATCAGCGTCGAAATCTGCATCGCCGAGCAGAGGCTCACCGTCACATCACCACAGGCAATGGGATGCTAAGCAACATCGGCGTGTTACGCCTTTGAAACTAACGCCGAAACTTGGTGGAGAGAGGGAGAGGACGTGCTCTGGCTTGTTGGCATGGCATGGTAAGCGCGTGCTCGGCGTTTGTTCTGACTTTTGGCGGTTCAAAACGCTCGCCCTCTCCACGTGTTTGGAAAGTAAGTGCAATTTCAGTTTCTGTAGGTTGGTGAACATTGCGAAGAAGAAGAGAAGCTTGTCAATGAAATTGGTTTCTGCGTGTCGTAGGTACATAATCTACTTCAATGCGGTGACAGGCTACCACCGAAGGATATGGAGTACACTAACAGAGACCTTAAGGGTTTCAGTCGAAGAGAGTGCAGGGAAGGGAACTGCGACTGTTCGGAATTCATCCAGCGGTAATTGCTGTCTTGCAGGCACCACCCAGCCCTGACTGGTGTATTTACAGTGGCCATCCCCCGACAGCGCACATGCTCTTAGGTAAGCCGGTCCGTGTCTTCCCATTTCGCCTATTCCCATTTTGCCTAATGCTTCTTAGCGGATTATCGCGCCATCCCTTAGCAGATTCACTGACCTCGAACTGCAGGGGGTCCCATTTGGCCTAATGTATGCTGCAGACAGTCCCACTTCGCCTACTAATCCGTGTTACGTAAGAAAGAAGGCGGTCCTCTGGCATGCTGCCAAAAGTCAATTTCGGATCTTCATATAACTTTACATGCAACCTTGTTGGTTTCACTGAAGCATGAGGTCTGTATTTATAATTCATATTACACTAGGGTTTCTTCCCTCATCTGTTGGTTCACAAATATAGACTGTGCAAGAGTGACAACGTAGTTTTTATTTACATTTTTTTTAAATTAAAAGGGCAGCTTTGTTTTCTGTGCTTCAAAATTCTTCCAAATTTTCAGCTCTACTCAATATGCATTAGATGTCCCACGGCATCGAGGTACGACATCATGTCCCGTTCGCCATTCTGAATTATTGACTGCTCAATGACATTCTTAAGTAGCATCACAACTTTTTATTAATTCCAACGCCCTACGCCGGCTTTCTCAACTGACCCTAAGTGATTTGGGAGAAATTCACAGCACACCCTGGAGGAGACTAGAATTTGTACGACACCGACCAGAAAAGGAATTCCTGTCGGAAATATTTCCGTGTATAACTCCCACCGTTAGATAATGGGCAGGCCCTCTTCAGAGCACCTTTTTACCGAAAAACGCGCGCGTTATACACCGGAAAATACGGTAGTTAGGTTGAACGTGGGTTAAGGCGTCTCGCTCGGTGGTGTCGTGCTAGCTGGGAGGCGGTGGGTTCGAATCCTACCACCGGTTGTGCTGTCTGAGGTTTTCCCTGGGTTTTCCGAAGACTTTCGAGACGAATACCGGCACAGTTCCCCCTGAAGTCTGCCCAAGACGCATATTAACCCCCTATCCCCCCACTCCTTCCTGCTGTCCTCTCTCCATCTGTTCTCATCTGTACGTCGCTTATAGCCACCTCTCATCTCCACATAGCCACATCTCGCTCATAGCCACCTCGTCGTAGTTCATAGCTTCGCGGCGCTAACACGAAAGAAAAAAAAAGAGTTAAATTAAACACGACTATAGTGACACCAGTTTCCATATTTAACATCGCTCAGGTGACACTGAACATGGCTCGAAGCCTTGTTTCATTCGTCATGCTGTCCATCAGGAGTCACTATGTAAAATGTTTGTAAAATGTTTTTGTTGTATTTGTACATTATATTTACACCTTATATTTGCAAATGTAAGGGGTCTTTGTTTCAGACGACGTAATTTAGTTGTCCGACGAGCACATTCATTTCTTGCACACGTCATCATCGGGTCGGAGCGTGTAAGTAACGCCCACTTGCCGACAGTCCGGTTTTGCCTAATGAGATTGCACGGCAGTCCCATTTCGCCTAACGGCTGTTACCCCTCCCGCCTCTTTAATCCGATAATCCGGGTTAGGCAAAATGGGAATAGGCGAAATGGGATGTAACCAGCCGGTCGGTTCACGGAATCTCGAGAAAATTGTCGAGCATTGCAGCTCTAACTGCATGTGCTAGACCTTCTGCTATGCATTTCGACTTCTAAAAATGTTCTAAGTGCGACATGTTGCGTTTGTAGGGCACGCTGTCCTTTACTGCTGTACGCTGTACTTACAGCTCACTTGAGAGATGAGGCTGATATCAGCATTGACAATTACAATTATTTTACCTTGGGGTGATTAGTTCATCGAGTGTTTATTGTTGCCCGTTAAAAATATAAAGTACAAATCCAACCACAGGACCGCTGAACCAGATGCATGCAGTTAGAAATGAGCAGCAGAGTGTTTCTGGTGAGCTTCACAAATCTTAGGAAGCGATGAAATGTCATTTTGTTAGTCAACGTGTAATATTCCTTCCTTGTGTTACTTTAGCATCCGAAATGGTTAGTGCCTGTAGCTCCAGATGTGCGAAATGACCCATGTGACTTCGTTCCAGTGTTCGTGCAACCGTTAACCAGTCTTATAACTTCGTTGACGCATCATGCATTCTGGCAATGTAAAAACGGCGTCTAATAAATATAATACACATAATAACTTTGCATTGTTACGTTTCATTTTGCACCGTTCTACACTTTGCCCCCAGGCGAGTGACCTTTGCAGGTGACTTGGAAGACACCGGAGCACTGGTTTCACCACTGGTCACGATACTGGATCGTAAATCGGGATGCCGGTTCCGGTATACGCCAGCTACATCCTGACGGCGTATAGCCGTCGAAATCACGAGTGCTTTTAACGTCGTAGTGCCGTCACGCGAAAAAGCGTCACGTCAGAATGGCGTTAGGAAAACGGTCACTTTTTGACGGCTCAGTGGCGTCATGTAGGAAGGCGTAAAGCTGTAACGGCGAAGGCTGTCGTTCAAAAAATGCTATTTTCCTAACACTAAAACGCCGTCTCCAGATTAAGAATGTATGGTTAACGGTACTGGTAGCAAGCAACGCTAGACAACTTATGTTAGCAGGTTACGGTTCACCTATATGGAAGTATGGAGGATATAATTTTGTCTTTTGCTTGGGCCAGCCGAAACGGTCAGCCACGAGTAGTGCACATGGAAACACAGGGCAGTGACATAGCATCATAACGGTGAGGTCATATTTTATTAGACGAGGAGCAGAACTGAGGAAACTGGAAGTCAATGCTCGCGAAAGTTACAGATGGGTAAGAAAAAGACCCCTCTTACCACATCTGCAAAACAGCGTCTTGCTTCTTTCTAAAAAGCCACGTGCAGCCAACGACTGTGTTCACCCTGGTGTCACAGACGAGAAAAAATTATTGCTAAGAAAATGCCACGCGAAAAACCCAAACTGTCCACAAACTTGCCCCGGTCTTCAAGTAGCCCCATGCGCTTTAACCTATCAGAAAGCAATGACCACGCACAGCCTAAAGATCATATTGAGCTCCTTCCATTATTATTTTTATTCACAGCACGGTGGCTCCCATCCAGTTCATGAAAGTGAGAACAATTCAATAGTAAGCGAGCTGGTGATAGTATCCATGATGGCGAGAGGAGACACAACGTCGAGACATTGTGTATGTCCTTCCCTATCTCTCGTATCAGGGTTTTTGCTATGGACTTTCATCACGTTTCCTTCCCGAAACGTTATGATATTTTTATGTAGAATTGTGAAGGGCACAGCCAGGCGCTGTTCGCAAATCACACAGTACTTTTCTTGAAACAAGGATCTATGGAAGGTTCACAGTGACCCTTAGCATTGCAGATATCTATGGTGCATGTTAATCACTTTGGAATGTCACAGACATGCCAAGGAAGCTTCCACATACTCCCTACTTAATTATGGTTATTAGTCAACACTGCCCAGAACGTGGGAACTCAGTTTTGTACTAGCTACACTCCACTCTTCAAAATGACCTTCACGCACAACACACGAGAGCCTGTCCCTCCCATTGTCTGAAAACATTTTTCTGCGACCTTGCATAAGGGGATGTTAGTACAAGAAATGCACACGTTCCTTTTTTCAGCAAATCAGTATTCAGAGCGTTACCACACTGTGGAGGGCCTGCAGTGCATTATGTGGTGCAGCACACACTGTAAAAGATTTCACCGTAGAACATTTCTCCCGTTATAATGACCCCCCATACGTGTTAGCTTAGCTCAATTGGTAAGAGCCCTGGACCGGTAATCCAGAAGGTGTGGGTTCGAGTCCTACAGCTGGCTAACCTTTTCAGTGACTTCCATCTTTCATAGTCTCCCCCAGTTTTTCAAACTCCCATTTCCCATAGTGGTTTACGGTATGACACAGTATTTCTAAATCTTTATTGTAATTTACCGGTTGTAGCAGGAAAAGATACCATTGTTTCCCGTGACAGGATACAGGCCATAAATGCTATACGGCAACGGTACGTCCTGACATACAACAAACGTGAATAAATGTTAGATTACATGATGTCCCTGTCCTGTCCTGTGTGTCCTGTGATCGAAAGCAATATGTGCTTTGGCTCATGCTGCCCAGCACAGGCGAAATGGGCTGCAAGTGAGGATAACAACATGAAACCGAGTCTGGGAGGAAAAGGTATGGCTATACGACCTCTGTGTCACTCTTCTCATGTTGTAATTGTGTACCAGCTGGCCTGCACGTGAGAATAAGTTTGATGCATTGTATTTGTACATTGGACATGCTGTGTTATGTGTGTTGTGATATAGTAATGCCACTGGCAGTTGAAAAATAATGCTCTAGGTGGATTGTTTCGGTACAATTTTGAACTAAACATACTAAGGAGTAGTTTTTCTTTTTTTCAATTTCGTGTTAGCTCCGTGGAGCAACTGTGGCTTTGAGCGATGTACCGACGTGGACACATGGAGAGAGGACAGCAAGAAGGAGCAGGAACAGAGGGGCCAAGGAGTAGTGACAAGTTTATCTGGAAGTAAGAACGTAAATGTCAGCTCAAGTTGAATAATTAACATTATCAATATACTACTGCAGATCATACTAATAATAGCGTCAAGATGCTGTGATATGTTTTGCAGGAATGTCTCTGCTATTAGTACGGCAGCTACAGAAAGGCATAAATCAAGTTTTTGTATACATGATACCACTTGAATGCAACACAAGCTTCTGTTGCATTACCAGAACACAACAGCTGACAGATTTACCTGACTTAAACCTGACAAAAAGAATTCATTCTGTTGCACACATTATGCTGCTTGAATGTAATTCTGAAACGTCTCAAAAACACATAATTTGTGACCGAAACACATCAGTTGGAAGATTTAGATTTGCCTTACTCAAAACTGAGGAAGGATATGTGCTGTTGCGCACATGAAACTGCTTGAATGTAACCCTTGAGGGCTCTGGAAGAATACCTTATTTGTGACCAAAATACAACAACTGAACCAATACTTAAATTTATATCTTACTCAAGAGATGTGCTGCATGTGCCATGCAGATGATACAGCTTAAATGTACACTTTGGAATGACTGGAGTAAGAACACAAACGCCTCAGGCATGCTTGCTCTAAGCTAGCCAGCAACAGCGAGGATATACAAATAATAGAAGTCGAGCACAAGTGATGCAATGCACTTGACTAATCAGAATATGAAATATCTCAGTACAGGTGTCACTGTTCCGTCAACAAAAACAGACGAACTTCGAAGGCGTGTCTGGTTGGCACTGGTGACAGCCTTCAGCTTGAAACCCCGGGAAGGTGATAGTTGGGACGTGCAGTGCAAGCGTTTCAGTGGTGCCAGAATGTCTGGGAAATCATTTAACAAATAAGGCAATTCCAAATCCGTACTGAAAATAAAACGCGAAAATACACCCGCTGGGGGCCGAATCTCTAAAAGATGGAGCAGTAACTGACACATAGCGTATTTTTCTTTTCTGTGATGGCATTGCACCGCATGACTGACTTGTCTTACATTACGCGACTTACCTCCATCTGTTGCCTTGTCCTTTGTCTGCAATCTCCAGCTGCAGATAAGGTCGGCACAGCATCCCGGTCGACATATCTTCGGCTTCGTGTGAAACAACAACTTGCGCATTGCTTCCGTAACATTCATATATGGACGAAATGAATAGATCAAACCGCTGCTTTCGAAGGTGGCGCCCAGTAGTTGTTGTAACCGGCTCCGCGGTAGAAATCAAGGCAAATGTCGTGCCAAGCTAGAGTACCCCAGACCACGAACGTGTCGTCGACAGAGGGTTTGCGGGCCACAAGACGGAATGGCAGTGAAACTAAAAATTCACTTTCTCGAAAAACCGCGCTGAGTTTGGGTTAACTATTTTGCACACGTAATCAGTGTCCCCTTATGAACACATCGTGTGAGTACCATTCCATTCTGTAACACTCGAAAATTGGCGTAGCTGAGCTTTAATAAGAACTCATGTGCCACTTACCTTGACCACAAAGCTACCGTTAATGGCACTGGTGGCAAACAACGCTGGATGTTAGCAGAAATCTCAGGTAAGAAATTTCATTCTAAATTTTTATTTTCATATCATGATAACCTTGTGTTTGTCTGTCATGTAGATTAGTGAGACGGATTTAAAAACGGCGTCGATAAAAAGTGAGCTCAAGAAAACGAAAAAATATATCGCTGTGTAGGTCGGCAATTTTTTCTCGGGTCATAGAGTGCATGCATACAACCAAAACGAATTACGAATGTCGTATAGAAGAAACTGAAAAGTTAGCGAATCTTGGACCCCGTTCTTGTGAATACCTATATTTGTAAAACAGTGCATGAGTCTCATTGGAGTATGCTTTAGTCACCTAATTGGTCGACACGTTATTTTCTCATGTAGTCACACGCGTTCGAATTGTACGCTGGATGATGTTCTACATCCCAGAGGCTCAAAACCTCGTCAGCTTTTTCCGGGAGTCTGGACAAAGTTCCTTTGCTTGGACCAATTCTGGCAGTGATATTTTACCTGTCATCTCATCCTGGCTACGGCCGTGACGAAGTGAGACCAACAACGGCAAACCGATTTCGTCACCAGCACCACACACGTTCCCATTTTTGGTAATCGCCCAAAACGCCAGGCAGCTATTTTGTTAACAACAACAAAAAAACAACTTTATTTTGTTTTGTGTCTCGTGGAAAATGAGCACAATACATTGTCAAACACAAAAGACTTCCGCCAAAGCCGGTGAACTCCCTTTCTAAAACAACGACGGCGACAACGACATGCATGACGATGGGATTACAACCTTTCTAAAAAGCACCTTCATCCAAGTGGATTTCGCGAAAAGAAATAAGGTTCCAACTTTGTGGACAAATATCTTTTTTTTTTTTGTTCGTTCACTCACTCCTAGTAATGACGAAACTGAGAAGAATTATAGCGGTAATAATTTACAACGTTATAGAGTAAAAGTTCCGTATTAGTTTTCACATACTAGCAGCTTTCCTCTCGTTACCATGGCGACACGTTCCAGACTAAATGTTTACGAGTGCTGCCTCTTTGTGAAGACAGAAACCAGTGAATAGCCTATTGTTCTCCATCATGAACAAGGGGTTGAACAAGCGCATCCGAAAGTTGGTAATCAGTTGAAGCAAAGCAAAAGCCTTCTTGAGCGGAAAATGAGCCGAGGCGGAGCAACCACCCACCGACGCCATTTTTGCTGCTGTCAAAGGCGTGTCCGATCGAACCAATAGGAGCAACGCATAGAGCACGCACTTGGAACCAATGAGAAGCCCCATCTTCCGAGGGTTTTTCTTCTCTATCGTCATGGTGACGGCGTTGCTATGGGCGACGGCGATAAGGGGCACCCATTAAGGGCTTAAAATGAAGAAAGACGGCGTACTTTGGTGCAAACACAGACTCTGGAGTGAAGGAAGAATAACGGCGTTGACGCCCATAAAGATTCTCAGTAATCGGACATCGGTAACACATCGTTTCGTATTCAAAGGGAATCGCATTTACTTGAAAGGATTCGTTCGAGTCTTGCAATAAATGTTTGTACTGGCGACCACCGTAGCCTAGCGTCGCCCTTTTGAGACCCTCGGAGTTTTCTTCGACCCAGCCGTTCCATAACGTTCCCGTATTATTTTAGTAAAACACCGTTCGCAAAATATCTCTCATAATAATTTCCGGGACCCAATTCGCGAAATACCATCGAGTGAATGTGTCACAAAACGTAACGGAGTGATTCTGACGCGTTGAAAATAGAAAAACGTTGAACATGACATGTTCTGAGGCTGGAACACATATAGAAGGTCAAGTACATACAAAGCCTGAAATGCCTAAGAAATTAATTATCTTCTTCTTTTATGCAGGTATAAGCCAATGCAGTGCTTCGTATGTGCTGTTATGTCAAGAAAAACGACACAGAAAGTCAGTACATAAGAATTGGCTTACGAATATAGTGAGCTATTGTTCGGTATCCTTTTCGGCTGTCTTCGGTGAGGACGCTAATCATCCAAAGATCGTGCGAATATGAGTTGCTATATATGAGAAGCCGCTAATTTTACGTAACAACACATCGACAACCCTCGGCAGGTCAAAAAAAAAAAAATTCATCCCGGACAACTGTCTTTGTCGTCTTCCCTATAAGTTAACAGCGTACATATATACCAAGCACTGCATTATCTTATATCTGCACAAAATGAGATCATATGTGTTTTTGGCAACAGGCAGTTTTTATTAATGATCACAAAATGGCTTAAGCCCAATACGAACCAACTCCTGCCATCACATCAGTTCATCTCATCATTAGGCTACATTCGTGACATTTGTGAGTCCAACAACGTCGACACAAATATGTTTTGCATTCGAGTATACATATGCGTGCATCATATGCGAATAGAGTTCCATAAAAAGAGTAACCCTTCTTGAGACTCGCTTGATCTCCACTTAATACAAATGATAATGATATTCTCTCGGAAGATATGAATCTGTTTGTTTTGCAGTCGAGTAACGGTGAAAAGAAGCCTCACATACAGGGTGTCCCAGAAAACGTGTCATTGAATTATAATTAAAAAAACTACACCATCTAGAGTCATGCGGTCAATGGCAATTGTTTTTACTGGGTTTTTGCTACCACCTCATGTGAATGTCGCGTAACGTAAGTTTAATTATGTAAATTTTTGCGAGCTTAAGTTGGAAATTTGCCTAGTAAGGGTCACTTTTTTACCCCACCAATGTGAAGAGCGTGTCCAATTTAGTCAAATTAATGATAATTGACAGGGATATTCAGGAGCTATCCCATCGGAAAAAATACCCGAACATCATGCTCTACGGAGGTCGTACAGAATAGCGCACGATGAATTTTTCAGCGCAATCTTTGTCAGTCCGACGAAAGGAGCCCTCTCCGACATCGCAGAAAGAGATAAAACAGGCATGGCTTATCACGTCCGACTTTCGCTGGGATAATGCTTTCCCTCTCCCAATTTTAGGAACTGTTACTTTTTCTACTATCACTCTGTGGGCTGGCTTCGGAACCTCCTTTCGTCGCACCGAGAGCGATTGCGCTCAAAAAGTCATCGCGCGCTATGGTCCGGTGCTCCGAAAAGCATGATATTCGGCTATTTTTTCCGATGGGATAGCTCGTGATTATCACTGTGAATTATCATGAATTTGAGTGAATTCGGCACGCTCTTCATATTGGTGGGGTAAAAAAGTGACCTTTACTTGGCCAATTTCCGAGTTCAGTTCGCAAATATTTGCATAATTAAACTTGGAGTACATGACATTCACATTAGGAGGTGGCAAAAACCTAATAAGAACAAATGCTGTTGACCGCATGATTCTACGTGGCGTAGTTTTTTTTTATTATAATTCAATGACACGTTTTCTGGGACACCCTGTATATTGACTGAGGTCATCTTCAGTGGAGCATCACTGCCACCAAGCGGCATCACGCTTGGAGGTTTCAATGGTCATTCAAGTATGACGAAGGTATTAAACGCGCAATTTATACAACGTGTGTGTCACGTGGTCACATTCACTCAGCACACCGAAAGTCGTTTCCCGGAAGCTTGTGTATACGGAAAGGGCAATGCTAAGGAATCAAGTCGGCAAATATAGAAGGGCCACAAATATATTTGTTCATCATTTTCATAATGGAGTCCTCCCGATGAGGTTTATCATTAATGGCACAAGTGGAACCCGAGACACGGAATAAAAACGGAACATCTCTCGGGTTACACTGTGCTTTTGCCACAGCTGTGCCGAGTGATTTCGAGACATATTTGAATATGTATGAACAAGCTGGAATGAATGTAGTGTTTCAATTCCAATATCTCTGTCTGCTGTGACTTCCTCACATACCCATGGCAAGCCGATTGTGGGATAAGCATGAAAAACGGCGCTCATTCCTGTCCTAAACCACAGCATGCGCAGAATTGCTCTTGCAACCACTATGGTCGTAAGAAGAACGTCTCCATTGCGACAACAACAATTTTATTGAGAGATGATGAATGCCCTAACGTTCTATCCAAAAATTGATTCAAATCCGTTGCAAATCACCTACAACAGGTATTCTGGGAGCGACTTTTTCTCTGAGGGCACTCGAGTTGACTTAGTTACTGTCAACTGGACTCGGTGTTTATTACGTTTTATATATTTTTAAAATTTCGTACGCATATCTTGTGCACTGCTGCTGCATTTTTTTGTGTGTTTTATGCTGTATTTTAAATAGAGGTTGCGTCACCACCGCTTAGGTTAGGAGCAAAATAAATAAATTAATACCCTCGTGCACAGTCTGTCTGTGTCTGGTTTGAAGGACCCCGTTTATGCAATAAAATACGCGCAGGAAATTTACGTGTCACCAGGACTTTTTAGCGGTAACGGAAAAATATGTGGGGCAGAATATCGCCCCTGACAATGAAACTCCCCAGTCATCATCACTAAAATAAAGTTGTTGTTGTGCAGGGGGACTGTTGCCGGTGGAGTGAGCAATTGTCCGTGAGCAATGATCCGGCGGTGAGCAATTGCCAGTACTTTTCGTCACGTACACGTACCAATTCGGAAATTGAAGTGGTCATTATTTGGAATGTAAATATTCGCAAGTTCAAATTGATTGGTTTCAATCTGAATCAGCCAACGTGTCGATACATCCCGCCGATTACCTTCATCCATGGATGTACCTCGGAATGTCGGAGACGAAATGTCCAACCAAACCAGGTGACCTTCGTCTCGCCCGAAATAAAATAAATTAAACGAATTACCTTAGAAGTAACTTAACAAATGGGTTAAAGTTAAGCTCCCGTCCGCCCATTTAATCGAACGCCATTTCATCGAAAGTCGTCTCGTCGAACGTCATTTTATCGCTTCACTGGAAGTAAACACTCCGTTCGCTCATTGAGCATGAGTGAGAATGCACATGAATGTAAGCAGTTTATACATATCCGTCGAGAATGCCACCCAGTCTACTCCTCCTGATAGAATGCGCGGCGGCTATGAGACTCTTATACGCTGCCATTGTAGCCGGTATCGTTTGATGGTCAGAAAAATTGTGTGGAGCGGGATATATTTTACCGCAAGCATTCGGAGTTTTTCGTCATCCACTCACCTGAGCTCTCCTTTCGCTCACGCCACAATGAGTGAGCATGCTCAAAGGTGAGTAATGCCAAGGTACCCGAAGAGACAAAATCACCTGTATACAGGAACGGTCCATAAGACCCGATTATTAACATTGCACAGAAACCGGCGTACAATGGACATGAAGCACTTGTTATCTCGATGACACTTCCAATTTCGGAGTGAAGAATCGCTTTCTTTTAAACAATTACTCGAAGACAGTATAAATATAAGACTGACGTTGCTTGAATGTTGATCACTACGGGATAGTGAAATATTTCTTAGGATTCCGGAAATTTTCTATTAGCTCAAGTATTTGGCTAAACAGAATAGTACAAGTCGTAAATAGAGGAAGTGCCAATTTTCTTTGTAGTGAGGAAGACGTTTGAGAGCAGCAATGTAATGTAGCCCGCATAGCGTGTTCTCACAGCTCTTGTTCCTCTCTGCATATATTTTCACTTGTCAAAGTTTGGTCAAGGAGCCTGCCTTGTGTAACGAAATGAAAAGCAATTCGATGAACGCCCTATTCTGCTTTCGATGAATCGCCGTTCGATTAAACGTTCATTTTCCGACGGAACGGCGGTCGACCACGTTTATTAAGTACCGACATAGTAAGACACTAAGTTACTCTCAAAAGTATTTAAGATATGGAGTAAGTTGAGTAGAGTAAATTACGTACAAGTCTGCACCTAATCAACTATGTAGATCTTTAACCTCTCTTTAACAGAATAAGTATTTATGGCGGCATATATGCGCAACTTTAATGGCATCTGCGACTAATTTAACATAAAGTTACTATATCGAGAGTTGGTTTTCTCGTAAGACGTCGTCATAATGAAAACGCAGAGCACGTAGGGGAGAGCACGTTGAAAACAGCGCAAGCCAGAGAGAAAGAAACCACGTCTTTTTTCGCATCTCTGGCTTGTGCAGTCTGCAAAAGCGCTAGGTTTGAGGCGGCCTAGAAAACGATGTATAGCCAGAGCTGGCTACAGTAATCGCAACTTTTTTCGAGGACAAAGCAGCAATCGAGCTCCTTTCTTGAACCGATATCGCGCAACAGGAACTTCCGGTACGAACTTGTGGTATCGCACTCGTGTAACGTTGCAGAGACCGCTCACATATCTTACTTTTGAACAGTGTCGCTGGAACTCTCCAAAAAGGCTGCTCTGTAAGTCATTCGTTTCGTGTCACACGGTGAAACCAAATGCGAACGTGTCATTCGTTTTTCCCCCGACCCTCGCAGCAGCAAAAACAACAACGATGAAGCGTATGAAGAAATCAAAGGCGAATGAAAAGTTGTACTCCAAAATTTAATCACGAATTTGATAACTTTTGTCACGAAGGAAGAAAGGCTAAACACCGTTTTTGAGGGAGCGTTCCCAGTGGCCATGTTGCCAAGTGCGCTGTGTCCCCTGCTTCTGCCGCCTTTTATGGAACAGTTACGCAGTTCAAAAAAAAGGCTTTCCACAAGTGGCCTTTACCATGCTAAGTCCTGTTTTTAGAGTGTATATAGGTACATTAGTTATATTTCTCTTTAATTTTTATTCTTTTTTTTTTAACTAGCGAAACATTAGCCTATTTCACAAACTCGTTGCATTTCCGACGACACTTAGTTGGCTAAGTGTCCCAAGAGAAGTTACCGCCGTATTCTCATTCAGCCTGAGAGATCCCTGTGCTTCGAGGGACCTCCTTGTGGAAAGCGTGGCGCGTACGCCTTCCGTTTTTAACCATTCAGGGGGCAGAATGGTGTCACTAAGAGTTCTGCTTTTAGAGCTTCTTATGTTCGGCACTGCTGTTTTAATTATCGCCAGTGACATCCTTTGCGAATGACAATCGGTGCGACTGTCTCTGAGTCCCTGGTATCCATCCGTGTATACAGCGGTGTCATATAGAGTACTGAGCCTCGATCAAGTCAAGGGTAAGTTTCCTAACGGGATAGCTCTTTTCTTGTTCTTGAGGCCGGGTATGGAGACAGTGACAAGCGGCTGTGGCAACGCCATGTTCGAAAATAACCGCATCACAACAAAGATATTGTTACAATACAAATAAAAGCAATATTTGTATTTTCAGCACAACTATCACCTTGGTCTACCGTGCCACTCAAGGCACCGTGATATCGCGTTACTCTTCATGAGTAACGGTAGCGAGACGTTACTTTCAGAACCTCATATCGATATCGGTATTTCGTTACTTTTCGTTACGTATCATCGTCATCATGTATCTTTCTCTCTCTCTCTCGTTACTTTTTGCTTCAGTAGTGAGCATTGAAATCGTATTACATTATTTTGAAAACGAATACAAAACTGAGGCTCGTAAATTATGACGCTACTGTAAATGGACACTGCCCCTCAAGTAGCTCAATTACATGTTAACTTTTTCTTGCAACTAAATTACATCTTTTGAGTAACTTATACAGCTCTATTACACACGTAATTTCTAATTTTTGGAACAGTTTTTGAGCCCTACATGGATATATTATGGCCTGTCATTTCATGCCCGAGTACATATGGCATGTAGTATAGGAAGAAGTATATAGGAAGAAGCCTGAAGTTCGGCCATTCCTTCTTCGTTATAAAGTATTTCGCGACAAAAACGAATGGTGTCGGATGAGGGACGGATTTGGCCCGTCTGAAGAGAGGTTTTAGTTTTTACCTGACAATACTTTCGTCACGTAATTCCAGGTTGACTCGCACGCATATGTTACTGACTACATATAGGTACTCCAAAAACACAAGTAATCGTTTCATCACTACGATATATTTCTCAATTGAAATAGAAAGCCTTATTCTATCAATTAACTCGTACAAAAATCCCTAACTTAAAAACCCAAGACTAGGGGACAAAAAAAAACGACAAACACAGACAAGGTCTCCCCTAGTCTCGGGTTCATCCAAAAACTAGCCGTTACGTCCAACATGCTGTCACATCCATTGCGCCGTTACATCCAACGAGACGTTACATTCATTTTTGGCCACTACATCCACGGGTCATTACATCAAACAAGCCAGTACATCCAACGAGTCATATCATCCATCGGGCTAGTACGTCCAACGAGCCATTACATCCACGGACACAGTACACTCGGTTAATGTTCTCGTCGGTGTTCTGTGCTTGTTACGCAGCGCCTTCATTCGACCATCTCAAACGCGGCTCATTCCAACATCGCTGTTCTGTACTTTTTCTGCCGCACCTACGTCAGTGGCCAGCAAGTGTTGACGTTATTTTCACACATAGGAGGAGAGCCTATAGGTCAGGCCTAGTGGTCCCCATGCTAATGTCGCTGTTCTGCGCTTTATTGCCAATGGCTTCCTTCACCTATGGGATAGCGTCCTGTGTGTGAATCACCTGGTGTGAATACCAGATTGGGTTGGGAAGGTGCGCACGGGTTGACCCAGAAACGGGTTGTTGTTGCTGCCTGGACGGAGATTCAGAGACTAAACCCCGGGCAGCGAAATGATTGTCTTGTGCGGAGATAGGGACTTGGAAGCTGTGCGGAACTATATAACGAGAGCAGCACACAGATAAGATAATTAAAGACACGTTCATGCTTAATTCATTTAGTTATGTATTTTATTTTCAATGTCTGCCACACGTTGCAGCCACACGCTATGGACGTGAGGCTGGCAGGTCAAGTTAGCGCTCGAGCAGAGATCCCGTCGTGACGGGCCATCTTATGCTTGTAAAAGCTTCATTTTGTGTGTGTGTTTCTTTTCTTTTTCTTTTTTAAGACTGCCTATGGTTAGTTTATACTGGTTCAAGTTTCAAGTTCGTTCGGGAAAGAATGAGGTGGAAACGAAAGCCACAATTTGATAAAGTTTTCGCATCGAATTTGGATGCAGACGTCCGCGCGTCCCATGCCAGCGAGACAGGGAGGAAAGAGGATGTGCGGAAGGCCAGGTACCGAAACGCATTATTGATGGATGTTCATGCACTATGCATTGTGGATGAATGTATATCGCCGCTAACCAGCAACCGCCTGCGGGTTGTAGTCGTCTTGAACACAGGCAGGTCGCCGGTTCACTCCTGCTATTCCTAATCCGGGCTTCTCCTCCCGTCGACATTCTTACCTCCCCCCATGGCGACCCAGATTTTTCGGCAGTTACGTCCATCGTGTCATTACATCCATCATGCTGTTGCGTCCAACGCGTCATTACATCCATACCGTGCTATAACATCCAACGAGCTGTTACATCCATCGTGCCATTACGTCCATCGCTGAATGTAACGACACGATGGATGTAACAGCTCGTTGGATGTAGTGGCCCCGTACCCCGTCCATGTGCATGCTTGGATGGCATTCCAATTCATGCGCACTTGGCACTAATTATTTTCAATATAAAAACCACCGCCATTATGTCAGATAGCTGATTGTGTCTCTCTCTTGTGCATATCACAAAAGGTGAGAAAGCTATCACAGAAACATTTTCACAGAGCGATGTGTGTTGCCGTCAAAAACTACATTATGTAGTGTATAAAAGGTGTTCCATCTGTGGCATAAAATGCGAAATAGGGATTCGTTCTCAAATTCTTACGTTCGACAATGTAAGTATGATGCGATCACCTTTATTGAGATCTGTGCCTATTGAAAATGGCGTCCAACGAGCAATCGATCAAGCCGCCAAGGTAAAGTGGTTGGCTTTAAGGAGCCAACACGGCTCTAAGGCAACCAATTGAAACCAAGTGACAATTTCTTACGCACTGTTACCAGGCTGGAGAGGTGCAGCAAGCTCAAAAACGGTATAGAAATTCCAGATCTATTTCGGCACGCTAAGAAAAACTATTTGACATTAGAAACCCAAAGCATTTCGCTGGTCGAAATGAACTCTTCAACAAGAAAGTTGCCATACCAAAGCAACTGACGTAACAAGGTGAACGAAAATTGCGATCCAATTGTGAAATTTATGCATATACACGGTCACTGGATCTTCTAAACGTGACCAGCTTGAAACGGGAAATTCGGTCTGGTCTCCTTTCTTTAACGAAGCAACTTCCCCGAGTCAAATAGAGTAGTTTGTTGATTGAGGCGCACACAAACAAGGCGTCCAATCAGATAGCATTGGTATGCCGGGGAAAAAAGCGGCCGTAAATACGGGCCAATTAAGCGGCGTATTTGGTCGCTCGGTAACTGGGAATAAATTTTCTAGTGTAAAGAAATTGGTCATTCATTCAGGGTGCATTAGCTTTGGGAAAAGATGAATTTTCGCCAGAGAGGGCAAAGATGATCCCTCACTTGGTCGGCCAAATGTTGGTTCGGGATGGAATCCATGTCATTACTGCCAACTGTTTTAATTAAGACGGTTCACCTAAAGGAGTCTTTTATTGAAAATTCACTCCTCTACACTAATGAGCTACAGCATATATCTACGAACATTTGGGGAGTGCTGTCATTCAACAGATAAGAGAAAATGGAAATTTTTACTTTATTTTCGATTGCTATACTGACTAGCGCACATATCAAATACTTTGACCATATTGCATTCCGTTTAGTGTGTCTTCATAGTTGTAAACAAAGCGGGAAAATCTGTACTGATGATACCGAGGATCTTTGCATTCCACAAGGCCTGTTCCACTGGCCAGATGGCGGTCACGTGGAAGTCTTTTTTTTATATTCAAGGCTCGTCCGTCCAAGCCAAGCCGAGCTGGTGGGACCGTAAAAGCAGCTAGGGCACACTATATACTCTGCACTGAGCCACAAATACATAGACTAGACTATTTAATCCCGCAGACCCGCGTTCACACGTCCTGATGAAGTTCGGCGTGAAACCAGTCTTGGAAAAGTTATACTGCATTATTTAGCAACCAAGTTACAGTTAATCTGGGCAAGTAGCAACATGTTGCAGTTACTTAGTTTCGTCACAGTCACTTTCCGAATTGTCGAGCACTCAATTCTCATTCCAAATTCTGCGCCAAGGGGACATGTACGTGCACAAATGTTGCGTCGGTAATTTTGTCCCAGCAGTATTTAGCGTTTTTTTCTTTTCGCTTACCCTCAACGCGAGGTGATGAAAATAAATTTCACCTATATATAGTTGCCAAATTTTCAGAGTCGGCTTGGACAATAGAACCTTCGATATATCAAGGTGCTGGGTGTATGGGAACCCAAGAAGAGAGATGCAGCGTTGTCGGCGCCTGTCAACTTCATAGTGAGCAGTGAGATGGAATCTGTATTTTAGGACCGCATTCTAGACATGTGTCGTTCCTGTTAGTTTCTCGCAATTTATTTCACTTCTAGGGGATGTAGCTACGCATGTGCACGTACAGTTCGGTGACCGGGAGGGGTGATGTTTTTCTTTTTTCTTTCATTTCACTTCATTTCCTTTGTGGGAGTAGCTGAATCGTCTGGTGACGAATTCAATATCTTCCTTTCTCTCTCTCTCTCTATAATCAACATCAAACTCTTTCAGATTTTACGCTCTTTCAGAGCGTACGCTTTACGCTTTAACTTTACGTTTACGCTTTAACTCTTTCAGAGTCAGATTTTTATTAATACCCCATGATATTTACAGCGTACACTGAGAGGACAGAGTGTAAGTCCTGTTATATTTGTTATCACAATAAAGTTACTCGTGGGTCCTCATGATTAAGTAAACGAATAAGCACTGTGCTTCACTTGAAATTCTTCGGTTACTCTGTCATAGCGAAGCTTTCCAAGTCAGAGTAGACATTGTCGCATGAAACGTGATTGTTTCTGAACAATGGTGATATTTCCATTTCTTTGGAAATATCACTTTCACTTTCACTTTCTTCAGAACTGTTGGACAGTTATGCGAGCCAGGAATATACCGACCGACAACAGCTACTGAATGGTAACACGAGAGATTTTGAAAGAAAGTAATTATAGTTACTCTGAGGGAGAGCAAATATATACTTCCCAGGACTGTTCTCAACAGTCCTAAGGGGGTTTTGAGTATGCTGTTCTGAGGTCAACATGACGTCGCCACGTCGCTTCTTCAAATGTAAAATCTTGGAAGATGAAAAGAGCGTTGGAAATACTTTGCCAATTACTTGTACGAAATACATTTGGTATGATGAAACGCGTTCATTGCTACGGAGCATGTGTGCTTTAAAAGCAGTTTTCTTCGTTCCTAATAAGACGCTGAGTGAAATGGACATTGTGATTAATGGGAAATAATGGGGGAAAAGTCAAAAGAGAATAATTTCATCTCGAGGCATTAAATATAGGGGACACACTGTAAAAAGTTAACATACATCCAGCACCGAATGTTATCAGAGTTGATTTGAGTGTGTTTATCGTGATTATACCCCGATATGTCTTAAAAGCAATATTTCCCAGAAATCGGGCGTACTGTTTGTCGTTTCTTACTTGTAATGGTAAAAGGGTGTTGCGCGTGCCCGGGAATAATATCTAGCTCGGAAGTGACTGGCATTCGCGGTATGTAGGAAATACGCCATCAGCGTTTGCGAAACAAAGTACACGTTCTTTAGGAGTGGCCCTCTTAACGACCGCATTACAAAAAGAGTGCCTCATTGGTTGAATTCCATTTTTATATTTGCGCGAAGGCGCGTGCACTAAATTTCCTCTGATGGTGGCATTTTAAACGCGGGGGCGTCGCCTGGGCTCGTTCGATTGGCGGGCTCTGACGCATGCGTCAACTTACCCACTCACGAAAAACTGCCAAGAAAAGTAAAATGCCAGTTCCTAGTCGGTAGGCGGAGTTCGATATCCCGGACACAAAAAGTAAGGACGGAGAGAAACGCTCACGTGATTGGGCAAAAATGTCGTCTCTCTCTCGCAGACCGAGAAATATAAGCGCTCGCAAAGTTTGGTAATTAATGAGACTACCTGATGGGGTTTGTTCGTTAGATCCTCGAGGGAGAGGAGGACGCAAACAAGACTTTCGAAGGGGAATAATTAAGCCAAGAAAAATCTCTCGGGTGAGAGCTACCCTTAGCTCAATAAATAAGAAGGGGGGTGGAAGCGGACAAAGTTTGGATGAGCAATATTGCTTTGAAGGAGTTTCCAGTGACGTGAGGAACATTCATTAGAGCGATAAGAGCCGTTCGTTATCGTTGATTTATGCGGAAGAAACAAGGCTGGGGTAAATTAAAACGGTCCCTCCAAGCGGAGGCAAAGCACCAAGATCGCAGCTCATGAAACATATTCCGTAAAATCCTCACGTCTCGACGTTAATCACGGCGTGAACGTGTTGGAAATGATTTGTTCGAACGCCGATAAACAACCGGCTGACACGGCTTGTGTGGAAATCTACCGGAATATTAAGACGGATACAAAACAGTCGACTTCTTTGAAACCTGTTTTTTGTTTGCTCACAAGTTTACGGCGAAATTTACCTTTTCGAGAATTTTTTCTGCCATCAACTGGCAGTTAAAGCCCTGGTCAATGAATGCTTCCTAATTAATATTGTGGAGCGCATCATACTAGTACACTGTTAAAACAGAACTTGACCACATAGCACGCTCCTAGCCAACCATCATACCGAATGATACCATTCTGTGTCATGATTTGTTCAAAACAGGGGGGAGGCGCCTATCTGGGACAAGATAATCTGTCCCAGATAGGCGCCTCCTCTCATTTTCAACAAATCAATGCACAGAATGATATCATTCGGAATGATGGTTGGCTAGGAGCGTGCTATGTGGTCAAGTTCTGTTTTAACAGTGTACTTTTATTCGAGTACACTTTTAGAAATGGACTTCACCACACGGCACGCTCCTAGCCAACCATCATCTCGAACGATATCGTTATCTGCTCTGATTTGTTGAAAACGGGGGGCGTACGCCTTTTTTTGTGACAATTATGAACAGCATAGGTGTCACAGAAAGGGCGTACGTCTCCCGTTTTCAACAAACCAGGGAAGATAACGATATCATTCGAGAATATGGTTGGCTTGCTATGTGGTGAAGTTAGTTTTTAAGAGTGTGCTTAATCCAGTGAATCCTATGGACAGACAGCACCTCACTCCATAACTGACAACCAAGGACAGTGTCACGTAACAAAATTTCACCAGGCAGTAGCCTTCACACAGACGTAAGCACAAAAATTATTTTAATGCAGTCAACTTTCTCAGATCACACAATGTTGTCAAGCAAAAACGGGACGTTGATGGCTGGCCAGGGTTGCCGAGAAAAAATCCAGATAAGTCGCCAAAAGCCCCTGAGAAAGTAGCCAAAAGTAGCCAACAACAACAATTATATTTTGAGGATAAAGTGGGGAGGTTTTCCACTCTAGGAATGAAACGCTACCCCATAGCTAGGGGGTCTAATATGAGTGATGACAATGATGTTTGGAGTAACGACGGCGATCCTGATCATGATGGTAAGAATGTCCGAGGGCGCTGTCGGGGTCACAATGAGTCCTTTAGGCCAGTCGCCTAAAAACAACAACTACTACTACATGACGTAAGACCGCCCTAGAGTGGGCCGCGGTGTGCCAAGGGCCGAGGATGCAGCCAAGGAATGATGCAGGAGGAAGTAGCCAATTTTCCTTGTATCCAGCCGATTCTGTAGCCAGTGGTGTGCAGGCATTATATATCGAATGAATGATTGTTTAACGAGCGCTAAAACGAAAGCACACGAACAATACTCTTCGAAGGACATCTGAGCGAAGGACACGGAGAGATGGCAGATCGTCTCTGGAGGCACTCTGCGGCATTACGTGGGGCACGATGAAAACCCGGTTTTTATGTGTACAGGAGTCTCAAATGTAATACGAACAAGTGTCCACAAAAGTTACGGGAAGTTGCCAGGTGACTTTTGCCCAAATTTCGGCGCCACGGTAGTCAGAAAGTAGCAATTGTATTGACATTGTACTACGCCAGTGTGTTTTTTGTCATACGTTAAAGACCCAAAGGGTACTACATAACGGAGGAGGGAACGGCACCACAGGTGCGCAAGTAAAGAAAAGGAGCAAGCAGAACGTGACATGAATTGTAATGGTCAACACACAAAGATTATAAGAATATTAACTTGGTAACAGCGATGCAGGATAACACTTGCGCTCTCGTTTTCTGTGGTACACTGAGGAGATTCGTCATAGAAGATACACAAGGGCAACTAGCCATCAAGAAATCGGCTTACTGCAGCTTTAAAATCCTGAGATCAACAATGGACTGGGGAAGAGCATTCCAGGTAGCCGCTCGAGGGCAAAATGAGTAGAGAAAGAAATCGTGGTTGCAGTAAGTCATCCCTACCTTGCAGAAATCATCCACCACATTAAATATCCTGAACAGAAAGTTACCGAATCTGGCAACCTTTTGCTGTCATCCCCGTTTTGTCAGACGAGATGTTGAGACTTTAGATTGGTTCATGGATGGTGTTGATTCGTCGGCTCGCTTTTCAGCATTGCTGCCACGATGATGATGATGGATATGAGGAGATGATGGTGATGATACGACCCCCATTTTAACTGTCCTCAGTTCAGTGCAAAATATATGAGTTGACAGTCAATGTCCAATTACATAATTCTAGGACTTTTACGTGGTACAAATGGGCTACAAATAACAGCTACGAAATGTTCCAAGAAGGCGATGACACCCATTCAGTAGATGGCTCGTGGTCTACAGGCCTTGGGGCATCTTCAGCTGAGTTGATGCAGAGTCAGTAAGCACAAACCGAAATCTACCAAGACAGAGAGTCCAGTTAGAAACGTCAGTTCTTCAACGACGATGAACGTGGCTGTCTCCGGATACCTCGAAGGAAGAATACGAGCACCGACAAACAACAAAGACTATGGACTTCACATGACTGACACGTTACGATCACATGGAGTGAGGAACATTCATAAAGCCAGTGAGCCAAGTCTACAAGACATGCTACGCTGGAATAACTACACCAGGAACAACAGTTCGCGAAAGAAAATTTTCTCGGCCTTGCTAGAGCAGACATGTAACTATCTCGTTACGCTTAACGTGGAACGAAGAACGGTACGCTAACGCTATGCAGTGCATACTGCAGTCATACTGCTATTCTATAGTACTTAACATAAAAAACATAAACGTTGTTAACTGAACGTTCGCACAAAAATAGTGTTGTTCGTTGAACGTTCACCGTTGCAATACCGCAAAAATGTTCTGCAAAAATGTTCTGCAATGTTCTGCAAATGACTGCGGTCTTCACTAAGAAAAACGAGTACCGCACATATACCTGAAGACAAAGCGCGAACATCGAGCAAAGCTACCGACTATAGAAGCACATTTCTTAAATTTGCGATCTTTCCGGTTGAGCCCTCCTTTTTTGGGGCGTTTAACAAAAGCACTGCATAATACACATTGCTAGCAAAATGCACATACCTGAAGACAAAGCGGCAACATCGAGCAAAGCTACCGACTAGAAGCACATTTCTTAAATTTGCGATCTTTCCGGTTGAGCCCTACTTTTTTGGGGCGTTTAACAAAAGCACTGCATAATACACATTGCTAGCAAAATGCACATACCTGAAGACAAAGCGCGAACATCGAGCAAAGCTACCGACTAGAAGCACATTTCTTGAATTTGCGATCTTTCCGGTTGAGCCCTACTTTTTTGGGGCGTTTAACAAAAGCACTGCATAATACACATTGCTAGCAAAACGCACATACCTGAAGACAAAGCGCCAACATCGAGCAAAGCTACCGACTATAGAAGCACATTTCTTAAATTTGCGATCTTTCCGGTTGAGCCCTCCTTTTTTGGGGCGTTTAACAAAAGCACTGCATAATACACATTGCTAGCAAAATGCACATACCTGAAGACAAAGCGCCAACATCGAGCAAAGCTACCGACTATAGAAGCACATTTCTTAAATTTGCGATCTTTCCGGTTGCGCCCTCCTTTTTTGGGGCGTTTAACAAAAGCACTGCATAATACACATTGCTAGCAAAATGCACATACCTGAAGACAAAGCGCCAACATCGAGCAAAGCTACCGACTATAGAAGCACATTTCTTAAATTTGCGATCTTTCCGGTTGAGCCCTCCTTTTTTGGGGCGTTTAACAAAAGCACTGCATAATACACATTGCTAGCAAAATGCACATACCTGAAGACAAAGCGCCAACATCGAGCAAAGCTACCGACTATAGAAGCACATTTCTTAAATTTGCGATCTTTCCGGTTGAGCCCTCCTTTTTTGGGGCGTTTAACAAAAGCACTGCATAATACACATTGCTAGCAAAATGCACATACCTGAAGACAAAGCGCCAACATCGAGCAAAGCTACCGACTATAGAAGCACATTTCTTAAATTTGCGATCTTTCCGGTTGCGCCCTCCTTTTTTGGGGCGTTTAACAAAAGCACTGCATAATACACATTGCTAGCAAAATGCACATACCTGAAGACAAAGCGCCAACATCGAGCAAAGCTACCGACTATAGAAGCACATTTCTTAAATTTGCGATCTTTCCGGTTGAGCCCTACTTTTTTGGGGCGTTTAACAAAAGCACTGCATAATACACATTGCTAGCAAAATGCACATACCTGAAGACAAAGCGCCAACATCGAGCAAAGCTACCGACTAGAAGCACATTTCTTAAATTTGCGATCTTTCCGGTTGAGCCCTACTTTTTTGGGGCGTTTAACAAAAGCACTGCATAATACACATTGCTAGCAAAATGCACATACCTGAAGACAAAGCGCCAACATCGAGCAAAGCTACCGACTATAGAAGCACATTTCTTAAATTTGCGATCTTTACGGTTGAGCCCTCCTTTTTTGGGGCGTTTAAAAAAGCACTGCATAATACACATTGCTAGCAAAATGCACATACCTGAAGACAAAGCGCCAACATCGGGCAAAGCTACCGACTATAGAAGCACATTTCTTAAATTTGCGATCTTTCCGGTTGAGCCCTACTTTTTTGGGGCGTTTAACAAAAGCACTGCATAATACACATTGCTAGCAAAATGCACATACCTGAAGACAAAGCGCCAACATCGAGCAAAGCTACCGACTAGAAGCACATTTCTTAAATTTGCGATCTTTCCGGTTGAGCCCTACTTTTTTGGGGCGTTTAACAAAAGCACTGCATAATACACATTGCTAGCAAAATGCACATACCTGAAGACAAAGCGCCAACATCGAGCAAAGCTACCGACTAGAAGCACATTTCTTAAATTTGCGATCTTTCCGGTTGAGCCCTACTTTTTTGGGGCGTTTAACAAAAGCACTGCATAATACACATTGCTAGCAAAATGGACATACCTGAAGACAAAGCGCCAACATCGAGCAAAGCTACCGACTAGAAGCACATTTCTTAAATTTGCGATCTTTCCGGTTGAGCCCTACTTTTTTGGGGCGTTTAACAAAAGCACTGCATAATACACATTGCTAGCAAAATGCACATACCTGAAGACAAAGCGCCAACATCGAGCAAAGCTACCGACTAGAAGCACATTTCTTAAATTTGCGATCTTTCCGGTTGAGCCCTACTTTTTTGGGGCGTTTAACAAAAGCACTGCATAATACACATTGCTAGCAAAATGCACATACCTGAAGACAAAGCGCGAACATCGAGCAAAGCTACCGACTAGAAGCACATTTCTTAAATTTGCGATCTTTCCGGTTGAGCCCTACTTTTTTGGGGCGTTTAACAAAAGCACTGCATAATACACATTGCTAGCAAAATGCACATACCTGAAGACAAAGCGCCAACATCGAGCAAAGCTACCGACTATAGAAGCATATTTCTTAAATTTGCGATCTTTCCGGTTGAGCCCTCCTTTTTTGGGGCGTTTAACAAAAGCACTGCATAATACACATTGCTAGCAAAATGCACATACCTGAAGACAAAGCGCCAACATCGAGCAAAGCTACCGACTATAGAAGCACATTTCTTAAATTTGCGATCTTTCCGGTTGAGCCCTCCTTTTTTGGGGCGTTTAACAAAAGCACTGCATAATACACATTGCTAGCAAAATGCACATACCTGAAGACAAAGCGCCAACATCGAGCAAAGCTACCGACTAGAAGCACATTTCTTAAATTTGCGATCTTTCCGGTTGAGCCCTACTTTTTTGGGGCGTTTAACAAAAGCACTGCATAATACACATTGCTAGCAAAATGCACATACCTGAAGACAAAGCGCCAACATCGAGCAAAGCTACCGACTAGAAGCACATTTCTTAAATTTGCGATCTTTCCGGTTGAGCCCTACTTTTTTGGGGCGTTTAACAAAAGCACTGCATAATACACATTGCTAGCAAAATGCACATACCTGAAGACAAAGCGCCAGCATCGAGCAAAGCTACCGACTATAGAAGCACATTTCTTAAATTTGCGATCTTTCCGGTTGAGCCCTACTTTTTTGGGGCGTTTAACAAAAGCACTGCATAATACACATTGCTAGCAAAATGCACATACCTGAAGACAAAGCGCGAACATCGAGCAAAGCTACCGACTAGAAGCACATTTCTTAAATTTGCGATCTTTCCGGTTGAGCCCTACTTTTTTGGGGCGTTTAACAAAAGCACTGCATAATACACATTGCTAGCAAAATGCACATACCTGAAGACAAAGCGCCAACATCGAGCAAAGCTACCGACTATAGAAGCACATTTCTTAAATTTGCGATCTTTCCGGTTGAGCCCTCCTTTTTTGGGGCGTTTAACAAAAGCACTGCATAATACACATTGCTAGCAAAATGCACATACCTGAAGACAAAGCGCTAACATCGAGCAAAGCTACCGACTACAGAAGCACATTTCTTAAATTTGCGATCTTTCCGGTTGAGCCCTACTTTTTTGGGGCGTTTAACAAAAGCACTGCATAATACACATTGCTAGCAAAATGCACATACCTGAAGACAAAGCGCGAACATCGAGCAAAGCTACCGACTACAGAAGCACATTTCTTAAATTTGCGATCTTTCCGGTTGAGCCCTACTTTTTGGGGCGTTTAACAAAAGCACTGCATAATACACATTGCTAGCAAAATGCACATACCTGAAGACAAAGCGCTAACATCGAGCAAAGCTACCGACTACAGAAGCACATTTCTTAAATTTGCGATCTTTCCGGTTGAGCCCTACTTTTTTGGGGCGTTTAACAAAAGCACTGCATAATACACATTGCTAGCAAAATGCACATACCTGAAGACAAAGCGCCAACATCGAGCAAAGCTACCGACTATAGAAGCACATTTCTTAAATTTGCGATCTTTACGGTTGAGCCCTCCTTTTTTGGGGCGTTTAAAAAAGCACTGCATAATACACATTGCTAGCAAAATGCACATACCTGAAGACAAAGCGCCAACATCGGGCAAAGCTACCGACTATAGAAGCACATTTCTTAAATTTGCGATCTTTCCGGTTGAGCCCTACTTTTTTGGGGCGTTTAACAAAAGCACTGCATAATACACATTGCTAGCAAAATGCACATACCTGAAGACAAAGCGCCAACATCGAGCAAAGCTACCGACTAGAAGCACATTTCTTAAATTTGCGATCTTTCCGGTTGAGCCCTACTTTTTTGGGGCGTTTAACAAAAGCACTGCATAATACACATTGCTAGCAAAATGCACATACCTGAAGACAAAGCGCCAACATCGAGCAAAGCTACCGACTAGAAGCACATTTCTTAAATTTGCGATCTTTCCGGTTGAGCCCTACTTTTTTGGGGCGTTTAACAAAAGCACTGCATAATACACATTGCTAGCAAAATGGACATACCTGAAGACAAAGCGCCAACATCGAGCAAAGCTACCGACTAGAAGCACATTTCTTAAATTTGCGATCTTTCCGGTTGAGCCCTACTTTTTTGGGGCGTTTAACAAAAGCACTGCATAATACACATTGCTAGCAAAATGCACATACCTGAAGACAAAGCGCCAACATCGAGCAAAGCTACCGACTAGAAGCACATTTCTTAAATTTGCGATCTTTCCGGTTGAGCCCTACTTTTTTGGGGCGTTTAACAAAAGCACTGCATAATACACATTGCTAGCAAAATGCACATACCTGAAGACAAAGCGCGAACATCGAGCAAAGCTACCGACTAGAAGCACATTTCTTAAATTTGCGATCTTTCCGGTTGAGCCCTACTTTTTTGGGGCGTTTAACAAAAGCACTGCATAATACACATTGCTAGCAAAATGCACATACCTGAAGACAAAGCGCCAACATCGAGCAAAGCTACCGACTATAGAAGCATATTTCTTAAATTTGCGATCTTTCCGGTTGAGCCCTCCTTTTTTGGGGCGTTTAACAAAAGCACTGCATAATACACATTGCTAGCAAAATGCACATACCTGAAGACAAAGCGCCAACATCGAGCAAAGCTACCGACTATAGAAGCACATTTCTTAAATTTGCGATCTTTCCGGTTGAGCCCTCCTTTTTTGGGGCGTTTAACAAAAGCACTGCATAATACACATTGCTAGCAAAATGCACATACCTGAAGACAAAGCGCCAACATCGAGCAAAGCTACCGACTAGAAGCACATTTCTTAAATTTGCGATCTTTCCGGTTGAGCCCTACTTTTTTGGGGCGTTTAACAAAAGCACTGCATAATACACATTGCTAGCAAAATGCACATACCTGAAGACAAAGCGCCAACATCGAGCAAAGCTACCGACTAGAAGCACATTTCTTAAATTTGCGATCTTTCCGGTTGAGCCCTACTTTTTTGGGGCGTTTAACAAAAGCACTGCATAATACACATTGCTAGCAAAATGCACATACCTGAAGACAAAGCGCCAGCATCGAGCAAAGCTACCGACTATAGAAGCACATTTCTTAAATTTGCGATCTTTCCGGTTGAGCCCTACTTTTTTGGGGCGTTTAACAAAAGCACTGCATAATACACATTGCTAGCAAAATGCACATACCTGAAGACAAAGCGCGAACATCGAGCAAAGCTACCGACTAGAAGCACATTTCTTAAATTTGCGATCTTTCCGGTTGAGCCCTACTTTTTGGGGCGTTTAACAAAAGCACTGCATAATACACATTGCTAGCAAAATGCACATACCTGAAGACAAAGCGCCAACATCGAGCAAAGCTACCGACTATAGAAGCACATTTCTTAAATTTGCGATCTTTCCGGTTGAGCCCTCCTTTTTTGGGGCGTTTAACAAAAGCACTGCATAATACACATTGCTAGCAAAATGCACATACCTGAAGACAAAGCGCTAACATCGAGCAAAGCTACCGACTACAGAAGCACATTTCTTAAATTTGCGATCTTTCCGGTTGAGCCCTACTTTTTTGGGGCGTTTAACAAAAGCACTGCATAATACACATTGCTAGCAAAATGCACATACCTGAAGACAAAGCGCGAACATCGAGCAAAGCTACCGACTACAGAAGCACATTTCTTAAATTTGCGATCTTTCCGGTTGAGCCCTACTTTTTGGGGCGTTTAACAAAAGCACTGCATAATACACATTGCTAGCAAAATGCACATACCTGAAGACAAAGCGCTAACATCGAGCAAAGCTACCGACTACAGAAGCACATTTCTTAAATTTGCGATCTTTCCGGTTGAGCCCTACTTTTTTGGGGCGTTTAACAAAAGCACTGCATAATACACATTGCTAGCAAAATGCACATACCTGAAGACAAAGCGCGAACATCGAGCAAAGCTACCGACTACAGAAGCACATTTCTTAAATTTGCGATCTTTCCGGTTGAGCCCTACTTTTTTGGGGCGTTTAACAAAAGCACTGCATAATACACATTGCTAGCAAAATGCACATACCTGAAGACAAAGCGCGAACATCGAGCAAAGCTACCGACTATAGAAGCACATTTCTTAAATTTGCGATCTTTCCGGTTGAGCCCTACTTTTTGGGGCGTTTAACAAAAGCACTGCATAATACACATTGCTAGCAAAATGCACATACCTGAAGACAAAGCGCTAACATCGAGCAAAGCTACCGACTACAGAAGCACATTTCTTAAATTTGCGATCTTTCCGGTTCAGCCCTACTTTTTGGGGCGTTTAACAAAAGCACTGCATAATACACATTGCTAGCAAAATGCACATACCTGAAGACAAAGCGCTAATATCGAGCAAAGCTACCGACTACAGAAGCACATTTCTTAAATTTGCGATCTTTCCGGTTGAGCCCTACTTTTTTGGGGCGTTTAACAAAAGCACTGCATAATACACATTGCTAGCAAAATGCACATACCTGAAGACAAAGCGCTAACATCGAGCAAAGCTACCGACTACAGAAGCACATTTCTTAAATTTGCGATCTTTCCGGTTGAGCCCTCCTTTTTTGGGGCGTTTAACAAAAGCACTGCATAATACACATTGCTAGCAAAATGCACATACCTGAAGACAAAGCGCTAACATCGAGCAAAGCTACCGACTACAGAAGCACATTTCTTAAATTTGCGATCTTTCCGGTTGAGCCCTACTTTTTTGGGGCGTTTAACAAAAGCACTGCATAATACACATTGCTAGCAAAATGCACATACCTGAAGACAAAGCGCCAACATCGAGCAAAGCTACCGACTAGAAGCACATTTCTTAAATTTGCGATCTTTCCGGTTGAGCCCTACTTTTTTGGGGCGTTTAACAAAAGCACTGCATAATACACATTGCTAGCAAAATGCACATACCTGAAGACAAAGCGCCAACATCGAGCAAAGCTACCGACTAGAAGCACATTTCTTAAATTTGCGATCTTTCCGGTTGAGCCCTACTTTTTTGGGGCGTTTAACAAAAGCACTGCATAATACACATTGCTAGCAAAATGGACATACCTGAAGACAAAGCGCCAACATCGAGCAAAGCTACCGACTAGAAGCACATTTCTTAAATTTGCGATCTTTCCGGTTGAGCCCTACTTTTTTGGGGCGTTTAACAAAAGCACTGCATAATACACATTGCTAGCAAAATGCACATACCTGAAGACAAAGCGCCAACATCGAGCAAAGCTACCGACTAGAAGCACATTTCTTAAATTTGCGATCTTTCCGGTTGAGCCCTACTTTTTTGGGGCGTTTAACAAAAGCACTGCATAATACACATTGCTAGCAAAATGCACATACCTGAAGACAAAGCGCGAACATCGAGCAAAGCTACCGACTAGAAGCACATTTCTTAAATTTGCGATCTTTCCGGTTGAGCCCTACTTTTTTGGGGCGTTTAACAAAAGCACTGCATAATACACATTGCTAGCAAAATGCACATACCTGAAGACAAAGCGCCAACATCGAGCAAAGCTACCGACTATAGAAGCATATTTCTTAAATTTGCGATCTTTCCGGTTGAGCCCTCCTTTTTTGGGGCGTTTAACAAAAGCACTGCATAATACACATTGCTAGCAAAATGCACATACCTGAAGACAAAGCGCCAACATCGAGCAAAGCTACCGACTATAGAAGCACATTTCTTAAATTTGCGATCTTTCCGGTTGAGCCCTCCTTTTTTGGGGCGTTTAACAAAAGCACTGCATAATACACATTGCTAGCAAAATGCACATACCTGAAGACAAAGCGCCAACATCGAGCAAAGCTACCGACTAGAAGCACATTTCTTAAATTTGCGATCTTTCCGGTTGAGCCCTACTTTTTTGGGGCGTTTAACAAAAGCACTGCATAATACACATTGCTAGCAAAATGCACATACCTGAAGACAAAGCGCCAACATCGAGCAAAGCTACCGACTAGAAGCACATTTCTTAAATTTGCGATCTTTCCGGTTGAGCCCTACTTTTTTGGGGCGTTTAACAAAAGCACTGCATAATACACATTGCTAGCAAAATGCACATACCTGAAGACAAAGCGCCAGCATCGAGCAAAGCTACCGACTATAGAAGCACATTTCTTAAATTTGCGATCTTTCCGGTTGAGCCCTACTTTTTTGGGGCGTTTAACAAAAGCACTGCATAATACACATTGCTAGCAAAATGCACATACCTGAAGACAAAGCGCGAACATCGAGCAAAGCTACCGACTAGAAGCACATTTCTTAAATTTGCGATCTTTCCGGTTGAGCCCTACTTTTTTGGGGCGTTTAACAAAAGCACTGCATAATACACATTGCTAGCAAAATGCACATACCTGAAGACAAAGCGCCAACATCGAGCAAAGCTACCGACTATAGAAGCACATTTCTTAAATTTGCGATCTTTCCGGTTGAGCCCTCCTTTTTTGGGGCGTTTAACAAAAGCACTGCATAATACACATTGCTAGCAAAATGCACATACCTGAAGACAAAGCGCTAACATCGAGCAAAGCTACCGACTACAGAAGCACATTTCTTAAATTTGCGATCTTTCCGGTTGAGCCCTACTTTTTTGGGGCGTTTAACAAAAGCACTGCATAATACACATTGCTAGCAAAATGCACATACCTGAAGACAAAGCGCGAACATCGAGCAAAGCTACCGACTACAGAAGCACATTTCTTAAATTTGCGATCTTTCCGGTTGAGCCCTACTTTTTTGGGGCGTTTAACAAAAGCACTGCATAATACACATTGCTAGCAAAATGCACATACCTGAAGACAAAGCGCTAACATCGAGCAAAGCTACCGACTACAGAAGCACATTTCTTAAATTTGCGATCTTTCCGGTTGAGCCCTACTTTTTTGGGGCGTTTAACAAAAGCACTGCATAATACACATTGCTAGCAAAATGCACATACCTGAAGACAAAGCGCGAACATCGAGCAAAGCTACCGACTACAGAAGCACATTTCTTAAATTTGCGATCTTTCCGGTTGAGCCCTACTTTTTGGGGCGTTTAACAAAAGCACTGCATAATACACATTGCTAGCAAAATGCACATACCTGAAGACAAAGCGCGAACATCGAGCAAAGCTACCGACTATAGAAGCACATTTCTTAAATTTGCGATCTTTCCGGTTGAGCCCTACTTTTTGGGGCGTTTAACAAAAGCACTGCATAATACACATTCCTAGCAAAATGCACATACCTGAAGACAAAGCGCTAACATCGAGCAAAGCTACCGACTACAGAAGCACATTTCTTAAATTTGCGATCTTTCCGGTTGAGCCCTACTTTTTTGGGGCGTTTAACAAAAGCACTGCATAATACACATTGCTAGCAAAATGCACATACCTGAAGACAAAGCGCTAACATCGAGCAAAGCTACCGACTACAGAAGCACATTTCTTAAATTTGCGATCTTTCCGGTTGAGCCCTACTTTTTTGGGGCGTTTAACAAAAGCACTGCATAATACACATTGCTAGCAAAATGCACATACCTGAAGACAAAGCGCTAACATCGAGCAAAGCTACCGACTACAGAAGCACATTTCTTAAATTTGCGATCTTTCCGGTTGAGCCCTCCTTTTTTGGGGCGTTTAACAAAAGCACTGCATAATACACATTGCTAGCAAAATGCACATACCTGAAGACAAAGCGCTAACATCGAGCAAAGCTACCGACTACAGAAGCACATTTCTTAAATTTGCGATCTTTCCGGTTGAGCCCTACTTTTTTGGGGCGTTTAACAAAAGCACTGCATAATACACATTGCTAGCAAAATGCACATACCTGAAGACAAAGCGCCAACATCGAGCAAAGCTACCGACTATAGAAGCACATTTCTTAAATTTGCGATCTTTCCGGTTGAGCCCTCCTTTTTTGGGGCGTTTAACAAAAGCACTGCATAATACACATTGCTAGCAAAATGCACATACCTGAAGACAAAGCGCCAACATCGAGCAAAGCTACCGACTATAGAAGCACATTTCTTAAATTTGCGATCTTTCCGGTTGAGCCCTCCTTTTTTGGGGCGTTTAACAAAAGCACTGCATAATACACATTGCTAGCAAAATGCACATACCTGAAGACAAAGCGCCAACATCGAGCAAAGCTACCGACTATAGAAGCACATTTCTTAAATTTGCGATCTTTCCGGTTGAGCCCTCCTTTTTTGGGGCGTTTAACAAAAGCACTGCATAATACACATTGCCTAGCAAAATGCACATACCTGAAGACAAAGCGCTAACATCGAGCAAAGCTACCGACTACAGAAGCACATTTCTTAAATTTGCGATCTTTCCGGTTGAGCCCTACTTTTTTGGGGCGTTTAACAAAAGCACTGCATAATACACATTGCTAGCAAAATGCACATACCTGAAGACAAAGCGCGAACATCGAGCAAAGCTACCGACTAAGAAGCACATTTCTTAAATTTGCGATCTTTCCGGTTGAGCCCTACTTTTTTGGGGCGTTTAACAAAAGCACTGCATAATACACATTGCTAGCAAAATGCACATACCTGAAGACAAAGCGCCAACATCGAGCAAAGCTACCGACTATAGAAGCACATTTCTTAAATTTGCGATCTTTCCGGTTGAGCCCTCCTTTTTTGGGGCGTTTAACAAAAGCACTGCATAATACACATTGCTAGCAAAATGCACATACCTGAAGACAAAGCGCGAACATCGAGCAAAGCTACCGACTATAGAAGCACATTTCTTAAATTTGCGATCTTTCCGGTTGAGCCCTCCTTTTTTGGGGCGTTTAACAAAAGCACTGCATAATACACATTGCTAGCAAAATGCACATACCTGAAGACAAAGCGCGAACATCGAGCAAAGCTACCGACTATAGAAGCACATTTCTTAAATTTGCGATCTTTCCGGTTGAGCCCTCCTTTTTTGGGGCGTTTAACAAAAGCACTGCATAATACACATTGCTAGCAAAATGCACATACCTGAAGACAAAGCGCCAACATCGAGCAAAGCTACCGACTATAGAAGCACATTTCTTAAATTTGCGATCTTTCCGGTTGAGCCCTACTTTTTTCGGGGCGTTTAACAAAAGCACTGCATAATACACATTGCTAGCAAAATGCACATACCTGAAGACAAAGCGCCGACATCGAGCAAAGCTACCGACTATAGAAGCACATTTCTTAAATTTGCGATCTTTCCGGTTGAGCCCTCCTTTTTTGGGGCGTTTAACAAAAGCACTGCATAATACACATTGCTAGCAAAATGCACATACCTGAAGACAAAGCGCCAACATCGAGCAAAGCTACCGACTATACAAGCACATTTCTTAAATTTGCGATCTTTCCGGTTGAGCCCTCCTTTTTTGGGGCGTTTAACAAAAGCACTGCATAATACACATTGCTAGCAAAATGCACATACCTGAAACAGAGCGCGAGTATCGAGAGAAGCTACCGACTAGAAGCACATTTCTTAAATTTCACGATATTTCCGGATGAGCCGTCCTTTTTTGGGACGTTCAAGAAAAGCACTGCATGATACACATTGCTAGCAAAATGCACATACCTGAAGACAGAGCGCGAGTATCGAGAGAAGCTACCGACTAGAAGCACATTTCTTAAATTCACGATATTTCCGGATGAGCCGTCCTTTTTTGGGACGTTCAAGAAAAGCACTGCATGATACACATTGCTAGCAAAATGCACATACCTGAAGACAAAGCGCGAGTATCGAGAGAAGCTACCGACTAGAAGCACATTTCTTAAATTCACGATATTTCCGGATGAGCCGTCCTTTTTTGGGACGTTCAAGAAAAGCACTGCATGATACACATTGCTAGCAAAATGCACATACCTGAAGACAAAGCGCGAGTATCGAGAGAAGCTACCGACTAGAAGCACATTTCTTAAATTCACGATATTTCCGGATGAGCCGTCCTTTTTTGGGACGTTCAAGAAAAGCACTGCATGATACACATTGCTAGCAAAATGCACATACCTGAAGACAAAGCGCGAGTATCGAGAGAAGCTACCGACTAGAAGCACATTTCTTTAAATTCGCGATATTTCCGGATGAGCCGTCCTTTTTTGGGACGTTCAAGAAAAGCACTGCATGATACACATTGCTAGCAAAATGCACATACCTGAAGACAGAGCGCGACTATCGAGAGAAGCTACCGACAAGAAGCACATTTCTTAAATTCACGATATTTCCGGATGAGCCGTCCTTTTTTGGGACGTTCAAGAAAAGCACTGCATGATACACATTGCTAGCAAAATGCACATACCTGAAGACAGAGCGCGAGTATCGAGAGAAGCTACCGACTAGAAGCACATTTCTTAAATTCACGATATTTCTGGATGAGCCGTCCTTTTTTGGGACGTTCAAGAAAAGCACTGCATGATACACATTGCTAGCAAAATGCACATACCTGAAGACAGAGCGCGAGTATCGAGAGAAGCTACCGACTAGAAGCACATTTCTTAAATTCACGATATTTCTGGATGAGCCGTCCTTTTTTGGGACGTTCAAGAAAAGCACTGCATGATACACATTGCTAGCAAAATGCACATACCTGAAGACAGAGCGCGAGTATCGAGAGAAGCTACCGACTAGAAGCACATTTCTTAAATTCACGATATTTCTGGATGAGCCGTCCTTTTTTGGGACGTTCAAGAAAAGCACTGCATGATACACATTGCTAGCAAAATGCACATACCTGAAGACAGAGCGCGAGTATCGAGAGAAGCTACCGACTAGAAGCACATTTCTTAAATTCACGATATTTCTGGATGAGCCGTCCTTTTTTGGGACGTTCAAGAAAAGCACTGCATGATACACATTGCTAGCAAAATGCACATACCTGAAGACAGAGCGCGAGTATCGAGAGAAGCTACCGACTAGAAGCACATTTCTTAAATTCACGATATTTCTGGATGAGCCGTCCTTTTTTGGGACGTTCAAGAAAAGCACTGCATGATACACATTGCTAGCAAAATGCACATACCTGAAGACAGAGCGCGAGTATCGAGAGAAGCTACCGACTAGAAGCACATTTCTTAAATTCACGATATTTCTGGATGAGCCGTCCTTTTTTGGGACGTTCAAGAAAAGCACTGCATGATACACATTGCTAGCAAAATGCACATACCTGAAGACAGAGCGCGAGTATCGAGAGAAGCTACCGACTAGAAGCACATTTCTTAAATTCACGATATTTCTGGATGAGCCGTCCTTTTTTGGGACGTTCAAGAAAAGCACTGCATGATACACATTGCTAGCAAAATGCACATACCTGAAGACAGAGCGCGAGTATCGAGAGAAGCTACCGACTAGAAGCACATTTCTTAA